>NW_006436298.1:44913600-44981194 GCF_000325575.1 Pteropus alecto
CTCCCTATTCATGAATAAAATTTCTCATCTTTTTAATATTTTCATAAATCCTGAGGGAACTGTCTAAACACTTTGTGTATGATTTTAATATTTTTCTGCTTATCTTAAATCTTCTGAAAGGTAATAAAAACAAAATAACTCTTGGTTTTGGCATTAATTTGTCTTCTTAAATTCCTCAAATTTTTAGACCAATTAGATATCCAACTTAAAATTTCCGTTGAGTGTCACCCAAATGTAGGTGTTAATGCAACCTTCATAGCACAACTCCCTGAACTTGAAATCGTTGCTGCTGCTCTAGACTGAAACCTGTTGAAACATTTCCACTGTGGTTCCTGTATAGTTCAGTTACATGCATAATTTTACCTTCTTCTTCTTCCTTCTCTTTCTCTCCCTCCTCTTCTCCCTCCCCCTCCTCTTTCCTCCTCTTCCCTTTTTAACTGAGCTCTTAAATATGAACAAAGTTGAGCTAGTGTTGGAGAGTAATGACAGGGTCCAAATTAGTACCTAGAGCCTTTCTGAGAAGTCGTCCTTAGTTCCCGTTTAGCACTCACATTGGGGTATTCTGGTTTCCCCAGGTTTGTTCTCTTCTACTATAGGAATGAACAGAAGTAGGCATCGGTGCCTTCTCGCCCATTGTTTCTCTTTTATGAAACACTGAGCTTAACAGCACAGACCAGAAAGGGCCCGGGATTATCTTGAGCCAGATGCAAAGGCATACATATTTGGCCTTCCTAAATTTAACTGATAGGAGGCATGAGACCCCTTGAGGAATTCCTGCATGTATGAGTATGTGTTGTTATGACTTGACGTTTTATGACATTTATGAAGTTTTTTATTTGGGGAAAGGAGGTTGGGTGAAATGGACGTAATCACATTTGTGTTTTGAAAGATCACTCTGGCTGCAGTGTAGAGAATAGTTTGGAGGAGGCCTGGAGAAGCTACAAGGAGATCAGTTACGAGATGCGATACTTGAGGTGAGAAAGGAGACTGATTTGGGCTAGTGTGGTAACTGGAAAGGGAGAGATAGATTCACATAAAAAGTTTAGGAGGCAAATTCAACTGGATTTGGCGGTGGTCAGGCTCTGGAGACTGGGGAAGAGACAAGATCAAGGTTAAATGAGTTTCTTCAATTCTGATTGGGTACACGATTATGGGCTCTAATTAGATGTGTGGGATTCTCATCATAGCTTCATGTAAAATAGTTTAATATCGGTATTAACTGAAGCCAGGGAGGCTCAACCTCATGCCATGTGCTACATTGTGGGATAATTTGGGAAAAGCCTGACATATAGTTATCTGTTTTTCCTCAAGGCAAGTAGTAGTTTAATCAGGCAGACAAAAATTGTAGGATTCTTAGTCACAATACTTAGTTTAAAGAGACAATTGTTGAAATAAGAGTGTAGAAGGAAACATGTTTTATACTCATTTCTAAGACCGACTGGCTAGTGTTTGGTGTTCAAATGAGCTAACAATGAGCTAGCACCCACTACCTTGTAAATGTTAGAGCATTTTTCTTGCAATTGAGGACATTGGCTAGAAGCACAAAGGAGAATTGTACATCTCACAATGCTTCATTATTATCTTCACCAGCAGTCTTCAAGGAAGATTTCTTCATGGGGAAAGGACAGGGCAGAGGGCTAGGTCATCAACATTTTTGGTTCTATTATAGATAAATGGTGGCGTTTAAGGAATTGTTGATTTTTTCAGTGTTGCATGGGCTGTCAACAGCAGGCTCAGGGTTGGGACTTTGAACCTTCTTAAAACAAAAACAAAAACAACAACAAAATAGCTACAGTGTAATATAACCTAAATACGAAGTCTGTCATTAGCTTGCTCATGCAGGAGATGTATCCATCACATGAAATGTTTCCATTCTCTGCCATCACCCCCAAACTGGGAATTTAAAGAAGTCATTAATCTGAAATATAATGTAATCTAAGAATTTATTCGTTCTTCTCAGGAGACATTGATTATCAGCCGTGATCACTCTGGCATGCTACACAGTTATAACTTCTCAAACAATTGTCTTTATTAGACTGATGTCTATTTTTATTTGTAGGAGTTAGTGGAAAGGTTGGAGGTAGAGACAAATGAGTTCAAGAAAAGTAAGAAAAACAACTGTTTTAAAATGATAATAATAAAAAGAAATTGTCGTCAACAAGCTCTTTGGCCCCCCAGAATAGAAATACTGAGCTAAATTAATATAAATGATCATAGTAATTTTAGGGCCTAAATGTAACCAGTCTCACAGGGGCTCTCTGTGAGACTTATTCTCTATGTCTCTTTGGAAAGGAGAAGAGGGAAGGCTGATTAACAGGAGTAAGAGGGATGAGCATCTCAGCAGCTGCCGGGATCCTACTGCTGATTTTATTCGGAAAGGTCCGGTTGTACCATGGGCCTTCTGAGAACTGTGCCCCTTGCTCCCTGGATGCCCCTTGGACTGGGGTCGACCTTCCAGAACTGCTGTACATATGTACGCCCCTGATCTCCAGCTCCTCTAGATGCCACATCCTCCCAGGTGCCCAGGGTTGACCTGGTTTCCGGAAGTGGGAGCCGATCGCCTCTGCTGTCAGCACTGACTCCGTGGGTGCCGGGCTGGCTAGGTGTTTTGCATAAGACTTTTTGTCCCATATTTTTTACCTGATTTGAAGCAGACTTCGTTTCCTTGAATATAATCTTGAAAGAAAGTCTGTTTGAGATGACCTAAGGCAATAATTATTAGGCCAACCTCAGTTAAGACATTTAAATCCATAGAAAACAGTTATTTTTTCTCCCTTTTTGAGGGTCTCTTTTTTGATGACTCCTCTCCTCATAGTTTCAGTTCCTGACAGCTGAAGTCCTACATCTTCTGTGAGGTGAGAGCCCATTTATTTCATCCAATTCCGAGTTCGTTTTACAAGTTCTATACAGTTCCATAACTGCCTTCTGCTAGGTGTCACCCAGCTTGTTGAACAGACAGTTACTGCCTCTGAATGCCTTCAGACAGTTACATGTTTGAGACTGGGGACCTTTTATGTAGATGTTCTAGCCATGTCAGTGTGGCCTCTCCTTTCAGCTTGCTTTGTTTATCCAGCAGCTCATTACTTAAGAGTAGCCTGTCACATTGGTTAAATATTCTTTGGGAAACATGGTCACTCACATCCTTGAGATACCACAAATATGTTTAATACAGGGAAGATTGGCTTGATAAGAAAAATGTGATTGACTTGCATCACCCAAAAATATTTTCTTGTTATTCCGGTTGAGTTTCCACAACATCAATAAGCGCTAGCAAACCTAAGGGCAATAAATTTCTGCAGCCGACACACAGAGACACCAAGGGAAGCAGGGAAAATGATTGCTGATGATTCGTTCTAACTACTTGACCTTCTGACCTCTTCTCTAGATATATGACCAAGATGGGACACTACAGCACTTTATTGATGGTGGGGAACCTAGTAAGTCAAGCTGGATGAGGTATATCCGATGTGCAAGGCACTGCGGAGAACAGAATCTAACAGTAGTTCAGTACAGGTAAAGTATATCTCGATTTACCACTTACAGAGCCAAAGCCCTTGGGCTTGCATATACAAATTCAGGCTTGCTGCTAGTTTTGAAAATCTTCTGCAGGAATTATTGCAGAAACTCTGCGGATACTGGCAGAAATTTTTTTTTTTTTTTTTTTTTTTGCTAGGTTTCTGAAACCTTAGCAATTGCAACAGTAATTTCATGAGAATTCAGGAATAAAGATGCTAGTGGGCCTCTTTCGGTGCACATGGTAAAGTTTACTTTTACATCTTCACCTGAACTTCCGCCATGGCCTGAGTGAGCTCAGCAAACCCAGTGACTTGGGGTGGTTCCCCACAGCAGATGTGTAAACACACACACGCACAAATGGGAGTGCAGAGGTTCAGTCCCAGATCCTTTGCTTTCCGTCACCTTCAGGCTTTCTCCCAGGGGGAACAGTTTCATTTGCACAAAGGCCTGGGAAACCAAGGACTCTCGGCCTTCCCAAGGCTGCTTTTCCAAAGCTCTTAAGCTCAGCAGCAGTATCTGAGCCAGAGTAACTGCTCCTGATCCCTGGAAAGGTACCAAAGCATTGAGCTTTGGCCCTTGGATGATTCAGAATATGTTTCAGGTGATGAGGAGGTTCCAGAAGCCCCAAGTTTCCTGAGATGTTTAGGCAAAGCCCAAAGGGTAACAAAGGCAAGGTGGAGTCGCCTCCATTTCCCAGAGCCTCCCGGGGATGCCTCTGGGGGCTGAGAAGCAAGGTGGATTCCCAGATGCCAAGCCACATCTGCTCAGTGCACCTGTTGGTCAAGCTTTTCCATTTAGTGTTAAAGAAGCTTGGAGTGGATGCGGGAGGGCAGAAACCAATCACATAGGAAAAAAGCCCTACCACTAAGCCCTCTTTTCTTTAAAATCCCTCGAAAACATGTGCCATATAAATATATGACCTCAGTTATAAACAGCCATGTTCCCTTTAGAATCAGAAGCAACTGTTTAGCTTTATTAGGCACCAAAGACACATCAAAGCAGAAGGCCCTGTGCTCGGCAACTTGGAGTCCTGCCTGTGGCTATTTATTTTCCTCCCCTCCACCCTTTTTCTAAATGAAGCCTTTAAAAATAGAAAAAAAGCTTTATTCTCCTTATAGGTTAAAGGCTGAACAAATCTGGCTTGCTCTCCGAAGGTCTCCAACTCAAAAGGAACGTATTTGCGAAGCATGGGACTTTTCGCTGCCTTGGTTTCCTATGCAGTTATAGTTCATGAAATAATGGTTCAGATGCAATGGTGCACGGTGGTGTCTGGTTACACTGCTGTGTACGGGCTTTGCTCACCTTGATTGCAGCTGCATTTCTGTCATGAAGTTTTTATGAAATTCGGAGCTAGAAAATTAGTAAAGATTGTGCTTGTTCATTCAGCAAGAGAATAGTTTGGCTGGTTCAGTAACGAGCACCCAGGGAGCTCTTGAGGCAAATCCGGAATCTGGGCAAACGAGAAACCCCTAAGAGGAAGGTGGGCATGAGTAAGTCATTACCTATCTGTCAATATTAAGTGGGTTTTATAGCTCCCCTTTCATGATGGCGCTTAAACTTCGAGCTCTCTCTGCCGATCTGTTTTTGATTACTTGAGATCTTTATAAAATGAACTACAAAAACACAATTTAAAAAACTGGCATCCATCACCAGTGACCACGTCCAAGAGTAAGAAAATAGAAAAGTTGGACCCTGAAGAGCCAGCCTAATTTTTATTGTACATGAATGTCCTCTTCACAAAAAGTCAGCTGGTTTAGATTCATTCTGTTATGATTTGTAATATCTAAATGGAATTTTCTTCAAAGCGCTCTTGATTGATTGACCCTTAGTTGAACGTTTTGTTTTTATTTTGAGGCTGACAATAATGTTTGTTGGCATGTGTTCTGCTTCAACTGCGTTGGGACGCCATGAAGCTATCTTTATGAGTCATCCAACCACAATACTAAATACATGTCAGCAAAGGAAATATTATCTGAAAAGGGAAAAATCCCTTTGATGTGCTTCAACATGCAGAGATTTCTGCGAGTTTTGGAAGCTCTGCCCGCTTGTAAGGAACGGTGTACGCTTACACATTTTTTTTTCCCTTTCGGCCTACTCCGTGCCTCAGAAGACCACCCATTGCTCGAAAACAGTTCTGCTCTTTCAGCGGCAAAGTGTGTCATTTGGTTTTAGCACATTCATTTGCCGGGCGCTGTGTTTATATTAAGGGAAGCCAAACCGAGAGATGAAATGTTACAAGGGTGAAGTACAAAGTAGACTCAATTTTTCTCAAGTTAGGAGATGCCAGTGATTTATAGCTCGGCTCCAATTTTGATTTTTTTATGTAGCAGTGGAAAGAATTAATAAAATGCACAGCTCTTGGAGATGCGGAGGGAGGAAGGGGAGTGAGATCCAGGACAACTGGCTGGAGTTTTTGTCAGATATTCATAGAATGTTGGGAAAAAACATTCTGCTTAGCTAGCAGTGCCCTCATGAGACAGAATGGCAGCAAGTAAGGAAAATAACAAGATAAATGAAATTTTTGCAGCTGCAAGTAAAATATTGAGAATCTGCACTTTTTTATTGATCTTTATGATCCTATTGCCAAGAGCCACTTTGTGGTGACAAAATATGTTGACAAGTGCATATCTCACTGCCATGAAAAATGTGGTGAAGGATTCGCTTTCTGTCTGCAGTGTTGTACAAGGAACAAATTGCCCTGCTATAGCCAATTCCTTACAGAAAGGCTAAATTTAAGGCCCACCAACCCTAAACACTTTTATCTTGAACTTGAGTCTAATATTTGTAGCAATTCTTCATTGAGAAAACCAGTCGCGGTCTCATTTTTTTTAATCTGTAGATTTTTTTTTTTTTTTTTTACAGCACCAAAGCTGTTATAAAAAAAATGTTTATTTCTTGATACCTTCGCTCTGTCTTTTCAGAGTGTAATCTTTCAGCCAGAGTAAAGTGCTCTTCTTGTATTTATTGAATCGCCATCCATTTCATGTAAGAGGGTTTTTCTCTTCTCCAGTATCAAACCTTAGAAGGAAGGCAATGAGGAAGATTTTTATTTCTCTCATTCCTTATATTACAAAGCTGTTTAATTTTATTATAAATTCGAGAACTCCCAATGCCAAGTTGCAAGAATACACATAATGCTTTTCCTTCAAATAAGGAATCAATAGTGTTAATTTATATACGAGGTTGAGGCACCAGTGTCTGCCATTTGCCAAGAGAGAAAGTTTTCTCATCAATGTGAGATGGAATTTTTTTTTTTTTTTAAATGAACTCTTCCTTTCTGCTGTCTCCTGGGCCAAATATCTGTCACTTCAGCCAAGACGCTGTATGGAGGGACACTGTATAAATAAACTATGAACTATTTATCATACTGGGTTACAGGCTCTAATTGGTTGCCGGGAACAATAAGGTGGGTGCAGATTTTATTACAAACAAAAACTGTTTAAGTGGAGTTGGGCAGAACATTTTTGGGGCAATAAAAATGTGGATGGGGGCACATGAGTCCTACCTATTACTAAGCCGGGTTTTCTTTTGTTTTGAATAGGTCGAATATATTCTACCGAGCCTGTATAGATATTCCCAGGGGTACCGAGCTTCTGGTGTGGTACAATGACAGCTATACGTCTTTCTTTGGGATCCCTTTACAATGCATTGCCCAGGATGAAAACTGTAAGAATTTATTTTAGCTCTGAATTCACATCTCAAAATATGATTTTAAGGCTAACTTTTTAAGAGTATTGCTTGAAACTCCTGAAATGCAGTTCATTCTAATAAGTCATGCACGTGTGCACAAGTCTGTTCCATCATTTTCCTTTCCCTGTCTATCCTTTGCTTTTTCACAGGGCATCTTGACTTGTACAGGCCTATCCTTCTTAGCCTGTTTACAATCTCGAAACCTTTGTCAGAGTTTTAAAGAATTGCTGGCAGAAATGTAAGGCAGCGTACATTTACTGAGTGCCTACTGTGTGTCTGGTTCTACGCTTGCCATTTTACAGGGTTAGAAGGGCGTCAGAGCTACAGCTTCTGCTCTAAAGGGATGTGCAGTCTTGCTGGAGTCACACTGTACGTGAAGATGAAGTAATGAGAAAACAATGCCCTCTAGTCAGGAGTAGTACCCCTCTGTAGGTAGGGTGTGCTTCCTCTTATGTAGTCGTTATAGTGAGAAATGGTAGTAAAAATTGTAGCCATATGACTGAGGAATTTGTATCTCTAAATTTCTTATCCTATACAAACCGTGTAATTTTCTTCTATCTTTTTTACTTTGGCAATCATTATTTTAAAAAAATAATCTAACAGCTAGACAGATGAAAACTTACAGCAATTTTCATTTAAACTTCATACATATATTTTATCAATTCTTTAGAAAATGTTTTAAGGTGATTTCCAGTATTTGGAACAGAATTAGGTAATTCTGATGTGCTTCAGTAAGAAACACTGGTTTCAATGTTGCTATTTTTTTTTTTTGGTCACAAAATAGATTAATCTATGAACTGATAATTTGGGGTTATGTAACAGAAAAAGAAGCAGAGAGAAAAGATTTATTTAAGAAACTTTATCTTGAAAAAAATGTGTTATATTACTTTATCCTTCTCCACTTATTTTCTCTCTCTTACACACACAAACTCTAATAGAAAATGTTCATATTACTACTGCTCAAAATGCTGATGATCAGATATTTCTTTTTCATGTTTTCTTTATTTTCTTTGTAAAAATACAGAATCCTCAAAAAGCATATTACTATCTCCTTTCTTTTTCTACTTTACTCTAAACCCAAACCAATCTCAAATTAGAACATGAATCTTTGGACATATAGTACATTCCTTTGACTTCCCAAGTTTCCATTGGAAAGTTTCTTTCATGCAGTGATACTCCTGTTCGAGGGAAGGTCTGTTTTCATAGGAGAAAATCTCAGTGTTGGACATGTGCGTGTGGTTAGTGCGAGAAGCAGATATGGGCATGGCGGCCAGTATGCTTTGTCTTCCCAAAATGGCTCCACAACCCAACTTTCCTTAAACTGGGTCAACAGACAGAAAAGCACTAGTATCAGCCACCCTGCCCCCTGCCCTGACCCCGATCTGCCAAAATGGGCCCGTCTGTACATTAGAACCTTGACATGACCTTACCTTCTGAAGTATGACATTTGATCCAGAATGACTCCAGAAGTCCTTTAATATAACCTGCTACAACCCCTGAAGTTGTTATTGTGGTGTGTTTGTGAATAAATATAGCAAAGCCTAGAGTTCCGAAGTGCGTAGCACATAGTACAAACAGTCTTTTGTTTGCTCATTTATTCATTCATTGCTAGGATATTTATTGAACACCTACTGTGGGCCAGTGTCTTTGCTAGGTGCTGCAGATACAGCAGAGAACAAAACAGACAAGAATTCCTACCCTCATGGAGCTTACATTCTATGGGGGGAGAAAGATGATCAACAAATAGATGAGTAAATAAATAATTGGTTAGGCGATGTTGTATTGTAGAGATAACAGAGAGGGGGTAAGGCATGCCAGGAGTTGGACAGTTGCAGTTTTAGAGAGTGACCAGGGTAGGTCCTATTGGAAATGCGACCTTCGAGATAAGACTTCAGGAGGTGAACGAACAAGCCATGTGTTATTTGGGAATGTTCCAGGCAGCCGGATTAGCAGTGCAAAGGCCTCAAGATGGGAATGTTCCTGGCTTGTTGGAAGAGCATCACAGAGGTTGGCATAGGTGTTTGGGAGTGAGTGGGGTGGGGAAAAGTTAACTTAGATATGGGGAAGTTGGTGGTCAGGAATCTTGTAGGGCCCAGGAGGCTGCTGTCAGGACCTTGGCTTTTACTCTGTGGGGGCTGGGTGGAGGGGACTGTTGCAGAGTTTGAGCAGAAGGTCATATGATTTGACTGAAGTTGTGATATTATTACTTTGGCTACTGAGTGGAAACTAGACAGTAAGGGTGAGGGCAGAGCAGAGAATCCAGGCAGAGGCTCTTGCAGGAATCCAGGGGAGAGAGATGGTATTTTGGATCAGTGTGAAAGTGGTGGAGGTGGTGAGAGTGGTTGGATTTGGATATATATCGAAAGTAAAGCCAACAGCATTTGCTGACACCCTGGATGCTGAGTGAGAAAGAAAGTCAAGGATAACTCCAAGGTTTTAGTCTGAGCAACTGGAAGGGCAGAATGGTCATTTACTGAGTTATGAGTCACAAGTGGAAACTGCCATGGAATGATGACTTAGGGGACACGATTTTTTACCCTTGACGTGAATCTTTGTGGTGGAAGTCACACACCTACAACATTGCTTCCACCTCATGGCGATGTCGTGTGATGAAAGGGATATAGGTGTTGGGCTGGAGGATTTTTGGGTGTTATTCACAGCCACCCAAGAATGGTTGTCTAAGAAAATACCATCTGGTCTTCAAGTTCAATGCCATAGTGCCATCAAAAAATGTACTTTCTGGAAACGCCATATGCTGTGCTTTTTAGTCCTTAACTTCTTCTAGAGTCCAACCTGGATGAAGCATTCTTGAGGTTGCTGATTAGAATATTGAATAAATTGTACCAGGGCATATGTTATATCATTTAGCACCTGAAATCCTTGAAAGAAAATTCACAAAGCCACAGCAGCTTGCAGTATTGTGAATTCAGTGGGTAAACTAAGGAGCTCTTTGTGGTTGAGTTCAGAGCGCTGCGTGAGGGTGGAGGGAAGTTTAAAAGGAATTAAGTCTTTGATTGAAATGCTCAACAGTGACAATCCCTCTTCCCCCTACGGATATTATAGTAATTTTATTTCAGTTCCTGCCCCAACGTCATACATATGTCATGTGATTGGCCACCCAAGAAACCAGCAGAAAGCTTCATCAGATAATGTGAGGGAGATACATGACCTTGACTCTAAGATGGATTCTCGTTCCATATGATTCACTGAGTCCTGGGAATGCTTATTACGAGGGTTCCTTATTCTGTACCGAGAAATACTCCGTGTGATTTAAAAGCACAGATGTGTGAAAGGGCATGAGCAGATAATTTCATAGAGAGCCTTCCACAGTCTTGAATAATTTCAGTCATCTCAACTGTATTACCAATTCTAAGACAATTTTTATCTTATTGAGCTAGCCACAAAATAAATTAGATACCTTAAAAAAAGCTTCTTGAGATCAAAGACTTACTTGATAAAATGTCTCCGCAGAGCCTACTTATAGTGCTATGCACATAGTAAACAATTAATAAATGCTCACTGGATAAATATTGAGAATTTTATTGCCATTATTGGCAATAAAAATATTCATTTTGTATTGCCATTATTGGCAATAAAATATTTATATAATGGGATTAAATATTACAACCAGATTTCTTTTCGTTAATGAAATTGATACATGGCCCAAGACATTCAAGGGAAATATGATTTTGCTTAGTGAATAATACTTATTAAGCACTTTCATTTATAAAAATATCATTTTCTTCCCATGGTTCTTTCGACATCAAAAGTACACATTGCCCATTGAGCATGTGTGGTGGGTTCAGGCTCCTGTAACTGCCCGCCTCTGGCAGCAGCCGCGAGGCCGTGGGGCACACTCGCTGCCCGGACAAGGCATTGAAAGCCGCCTCGCCTCAAAGAGAAGGCAGCGTTTCACACAGGCCTTTGGGTTCTGGAAGCAATTCCTATGTTATTTTCTTTTAAAAAGCCATAGTTATAAATGTAATAGAGCTCCAAAGAGAGAGCCACTCCATCTACTGTGGGCCTTTCAGAAGAGCCTGAAGGGACGCCTGTGTCGACAGATTGCATCCGCAAGAAGGAATGAGGTTCCCCAAAGCTTCCAGTGGGGGCTCAGCTCCCGCAGAGTGTAAAGACCACGGTGTATTCATATTCATTTCAGAGGAAATTAAAAAAAAACCTGGGAATAAATGTTAAACAAGTCTTCCTGCTGCTTTTTCTGTCTTGGCATATGAAGCTGAGGTAGCAGAATGTGAAACTTGATGACAACACAGGAGTTGCTGCACTGGAGTAAACTCTGCCTCCATGAGGCCTGCCTTTTTCTTTTGAGTTTAAAGAGCAGAAAAATAAAAAGGAGCACCTCTGTTTGGTGCTTCTCACCCCCACTATCCCATCAATAATGAAAAAACGAAGTAAAGAAAACCCTGCTCAAGCCTCATATCCATGAACATTAAGGAGATTATGGTATAGTTCAATCCAACAAGAAAATCTGTGTGCAAGGCCCTATGGGAAGCGTTGTGTTGGGGTACAAACGTGTGGGCCCTGTCCTCAAGGATCTCAGTCTAAAAGAATGCACATAAGCCCACAACTACAATGCAAAACACGATGCAGGTGTCACATGGGATGGCCAGAGCAGTGAGCCTGAGCTAGGAGGGGCGTGAAGCTGAGGATTGATGCAGCTGGAAGGAGTCAAGGTTCCATGCCCCCTCTAGAGAGTGGGAAGCTGGGATTGGACTCCTTACATAAAACCAGGAACCCTGAATGAAGACTATAAAAATGCTACCCTCAAGCCACAAGCCAAGGAACTGTCCTTCTTGAGCCATTGGGTAAAATCAGAATGTCACACTCTACGAACCAGCCTCCCCTATGGCATAGTGTGGGCTTGATTTTGTACTACCTGCCAGATATGGAAACCCTGGGCCGAAAAGCTAAAATAAAAATCAGTCCAGAAGTGGAGGAATTTGTAGGGTCCTAGAAGCAGCAGAGGAGAAGTCACCCCATAAGGATGCCTCTGTGTCTGCACAGGACTCCCAACGGAAGATAGCGCTCGCTGAAAATGTATTCCGACTGAGAAATGACTAGACCCAGGGAAACCTGCTATCGTGAGAGATTTGACCTCTTGGGTGCTCGGGGATGTTGCGGTCTGCTGCCTAGATCTTAACCTGGGCACAGGACTGAGGCACTTGTTCCCCCAGGTCACGGGAGTGTAGGGGTTGACAGCTCTCAGGTGTGTTTGTCTCCAGGAATTACCTTTAGCCTGAGAGCCCTTTACCCTTGGTCATGCTCTCTCCCCATGACGTCCATTTCTCATGGAGGTCAATGTGGGGGACATTAAAGACTGGTTCTCTTGTCCCAAAGCAGGACAACTCTGAAAGACCTTTTCAGCTCCAGAGCTATTAGTCTCCTTTCTCAATACAATTCTCTTGCCTCACTCCCCAGCAGGCGTTGATTCAGGAGCACACCCCAGGAAGCCCACACACAAAACTCCACATCTCCACTTCAGAGTCTGTTTCCCAGGGGACCTGACTTAAGACAAGCACTCCCAGATTTATATTTCCAATCCAGACCTCTCCATGAGCCCTACACTACTATGCAACTGTCTACTCCACATCGTCACATGTATGTCTCACAAGCATCTCAAACTCAGCATGTAAAACTGAAACCATTCTACTCACTGCCATAAACTGCCTCTCCCCCAGTTCAGTAACTCTCACTCCTAATCATCCAGTTGCTCTTTCTAGAAACCTGGACACCTTGCCCTTCTATCCAATCAGTTATCAAGTTCTGTTGATCGCATATTCTTAAGTGCATTTCTTTTCAGTTCTGCTGCCACCACCCTGGTCAGTGTCACCATCAGCTTTGGTCTGGAGCACTATATAGCCTCCTGCATGTCACTTTTTCCATCTTTTAGTATCACAGTAGCCACAGCAAAGTTTCATTGATTTTCTTATTATTCGCTGTTTTGTTAATAGGTAGTTCAGTTCCATAGATAAAATCCAGAAAGGGCTGTGGATGTACATAATTCTCCTTCCAAGAGGCAATCAGCTGACGGATTCTTGAGTGTTCTTCCAGGCACATTTTTTTGCTCATTCATGCATTCAAGCATATTCTCCTGCTCCTTCTCTGGTTCTCGCTCTGTCACCCCCGCCTTTTACACAAAGAACAGCGTACCATACACGTTGTGCACCTCGCTTTTTCACTTAACGATATAGAGTGATGGGGCATTTAAAGCATAAATCTGATCACCTCATACCCTAGCTCTAAACTCTGTTTTGGTTTGCCATTTCTCTCATAATAAATTTCTAGTTCTTTAATATGGTAGCCTTTGGGCCACAAATAGTCTTCAGAAATACATCGTATGGCTCACGTATGTTTTACAAAATTAGAATTCACACGTGATACGACTGGCCGTGCCCTATTCAGTTTGCTGCAGATGCCACCGTTTTCTGTTGTATTTACCTGCCTTCCATCACTTATTTCTTTTACTTGCCCAGCTCCCACAGGCACTGGCACTTGTGCTGCCTTCTCTACAACCTCAGCGGCAGCCCCTTCTCCCCTTCTTTCTCTGGCCGCATAGGCTTTCTTTCAGTTTCTTCGGTGCCCTGAGTTCCCTTTCACCGCAGCATGACATACAGACTCTGTGGCAAAGCTGCCAGTGTTTCACTTCTTTGCGTTGCCTTTTTCTCTTTTCTCACCTGTCTGATCTGTGCACCCTTCCGGACTCACATTCAAGGTCACTGCTCAGGGAAGCCATCCCTCACATCCCGAGTTATCTATCCTGGAGATATGTTTTCCCGGCACCCCTTTGCTCTCTTTCGTTGCACTTATCACACTTGTAGCGATTGTATTGTCGATTCTAAAATTCATGTATTTCTCACATGTTAATCCTTTTGAACCTGGCAGATGTCTTACAATTAATGGTACAACTTGCAATTGATGGAATTTTAGATTCGATGAAACCGAGTAAACATGTATTTGTAGAAAACATGTGTTCACTGTCTGTCTTTCTCGCTGGAGTTTAAGTGGCATGAGGGTGGGGTTCTCATTTCCCCTATACCTGTAGCACCTCACACAGTGTCAGGCATGTAGTAGACACTCATAAGAACTTGTAGGCTGATTGAATGGACAAGAGGGGAAAGTAGGACTTTGTTTTATGGAACCCGAATTTGCTTCTCTCAGGCAAATTTTTTAGGATTTGATGAGTTCATGCTCTTCTTTGACTATATCCTTTAGGGCGTTGAGAGTTTTCCCTCTTCTCCTTAATCTTTGTCTTATAGACCAAAAAGATTTTACCAGCTCAGTATGTCATGTAGAAACCACTTCATCTTTTTGGTCATTTTAGTTAGTCATCTTTGGGCCTTTTGCAGTTGTCTGTACTGATTTGAGCTGGGAAGAAATAGTGTTTTCTGATTCATTTCCTGTCCTCTTTCTGATAGTTCTCTTTGTTTTGTTTATACTTTTGATTTTTGTAGCCAATCAGGCTGGTATTTGGGAAGAACAATATTCTGTATCCTTTATGTACTGCTTTAAAAAGATTATACTTTGTAAATCTCTAGGGTCCTGTGGAAATGTGCAATCACTGCCAGACAGTTTAGAGATCAAATATGGTTGCTTTTGTGAAAATTACTCATTCTTGTTCTTACTTTTTCTTCTATATTATATGTTCATTTTATTCAGTAGAATTGGATTTATTCCCAAGTAGAATAAAGGGCGATGTCAAAAGTAGAATATAGAGTGCAGGTGTTGCTGCCTATATCTCAAAAACATATTACATTTGTTTAGGCATGCCCTGCAGTAGAAAATAATAAGACAGAATAATCTTGTTTCAACTATATCCACTCTTATTGCCTAAATGATATTATTACCATTAAATCAAATCCACTAGATCCTAGATTATTGTACAATTATTAAACTTTTATATAAAATTTTCTTTATTACCATTTTGACATTGATCATTAAACTTAACAAAAATTCATTGGCTCACAAGTTCTTTAGTTTAATATAAAGGTTATGTGACCTTAATGATTTTTGAAAATTAATTTATTAGGTTACTTTCCAGCAGCATAAGTGAGAAGTCAGAATTTATCATCTATACTTAGAGGGGTATTTGTATCATTTCTCCCCAACGGTGTCATTTCCCTCCTTCCAACAGTGAAGCCTCTGACCGGTTTTCCTGCTCTCGTGCATGTTGATGACATCTTCGTTCCAGTCTTCACACTGTGCCTTCTTCCTGTTTGTCTGGCATTTCCCAGCCTGCGAGAGCTTAGTGTTGTGGGTTTCCCTGTGCTTTGTCTCTTCCAGATTAGTTATAAACGGGCCGAATATGATAGATTCTACCCTGATCTCTGATGATGCTGCTGTTTTTATTTTTTATTTAAAAAGTGCCAAAACAAGACAAAATATTCCTCCTTACCTTTCAATACCTATTTTAAAAACAAGTCTGTGTGCAATCAAAAACTTTTTTGAAATTCTAAAATATATGGACAGATTTCATATTAATTATACACTTTTGCCCCAGAAGTTGAAATTATACATATGTATTTATACATAAAATATACATAGGTACATCAACATGTATCTGTGCGTATAGGTGTATATAAAATTTATATGTATATATGACATATGTGTTCATGCATGTGACAAAAACACTGTACTAGCTGTAAAATGCTCTTTTTATTTTTGAAACACAGCTGGTGAGCAGAGATAATGTAGGAGCATGGTCAGAAAAAAATGCTCTGGGAGTCAGAAAGCGAAAGCTTCTAACTCACTTGTGTCCTTAACTGAATGTGTGACCCTGGGCAAGTTATTGGACCTTCCTGGGCTTGAGCTGTTTTTATTTGTAATAAGAGAGGATGGGATTAGATCACTGATTCTCAACCATGATTGTGCATTAGAAGCTCTTGGGTCACATGCCCAGACTCTACCAAGTGATTCTGACTTAATTTTTAAACAATTTCCCCTGTGAGTCTCAGGGACGTCAGAGTCAAAACTCTAGGTTCTCTCCGGGGCTGCGAGTTTCTTGCTTTATTTTTCCCCTCCCAGCGTGGGATGGGTCGTGATGACAGAGCCATGTAGACTGAGTTATTCCTTTTGTTGGATTTGTCTAACACATGTGATTATACAGAATGCTGAGAGCTGAAGAGTCCTTGGTGGCAGCACACCAGCCCCTCCAAGCCCCCACACGTGGCGTCTGCCTATCCCCGTAAGCACAGACCCCCTTGCAGTTCTAGTCCTCTCCTATTCTCTCTTTAGAGTTGAGCATGCTTGAATTCTTGTGCTATGTAGGAATCCCAGTGGTGCTGGGAGCAGGAAAGGAGGAGAACACTCAGTTCATGTGTTTCCTTCCATGTGGCCTTGAACTAGCAGCCAATGGCCGTCGTTTACTTCCCATCGCCAATTTTTTTGCCAGTAAACCTTTTCAGATTTTTTGGTCTGTAATTTCTCTTGAGCATCTTTTAACCTTAAATCTCTTTGACCCCTAAAATAACCAATAAATGCATTTACTGACACAGTAGTTACTTAAAAAAAAAGAATAGTTTTTAAGCATATTAAGTTCTAATCACCTCAACTTGTAGGTTGACCAGCGAATACATGATATATATTATTAACACAATAACAACTTAAAAAACAAGAAAAAAAAATTCAAGTATATTAGGTTTTCTTCCTCAAAGGTTCTTCCCCACTCCCGCTGCCACCACCCCAGTGTAGGTCCACCTCCCTCCATTCATGTCTCTTCTTCCATAATAAGAATCAGATATTGTCGATAGTAGGCGCTGTGATGAGTACTTTCATTATCTCATTTAAACCTCATAAAAGATGGTTTAAAGAGGAGGAAACCAGGGCTCATAGAGCTCAACATCTATGAGTGGTAACCATGGCACATACTAAATGTTATCTATGCCTTATCTCACTCAGTCCTTCAGTGACCATTTTACATTTTACCAAGGACTAAATGTGGATTTTGATATTTCATACTTCCCCACAGTCACAAGGCCATGCTGCTGTTAAATAGCAGAGGTAAAACCCAGGCCATCTCAACCTCTAAGCCAAGCCGCTGTTACCTTTAGGATTTTTACTGCCACTGTCCTCATTTTATAGATGGGGAAACTAAGTCAGAGAGAGACTGAATAACTTGCCTAAGATCACCAAGCTAAAAAAAAGGCCGAGTCAGGATTTGAACCTAGATTTTTTTAATTCCAAAGCCTGAGTTACAAGCACCATGCTCTGTTGTCTCCCATTCTTACTTTATCTAGTGCATCCTGTCTGTAAATGATGCCTCATTCAAGACTCCCCTGAACACTGATTTTTTTCCATGCTATTTCTGCTCAGAAACAGTCTGTGTCTATTTCTTAGGCCTGAAGTCTTTTGTTTATTTATTTCTTTGGACTTTAAAGGCCCTCTGAGGTCTTACTCCCTACCCTCCACTGCTTTATTCCCACAGTGTCGAGAACCCAAGTCCTGCTTGGTCAAGCCCTCACCCTCACCATCCCACTAGCATGCCAGACTTCTGTCTCCAGGCATCTTTCATATTTTTCCATCTATCTCTTCAGCTGGTTTTCCTTGAATACCTGTCTTGTGCTGGCACGGTCTGGCGGAAGGCCTGAAATCCTAATGGCCTGAGTCTACCTTCTCTGGGCAGCTCAAGGCCACCGTCTCTGGGCAGCCCCTGCTGTCCTCTTCCCCTTTCTTGCTGTGCCTTCCATCTAAACTTCCTCCAAACCTAAGGTGTGGTGTGGAGACTTGTTATGGAGTCTTTATGTCTCAGGTCATAAGCAAACCCTGTGAAGTCAAAGACCATGTACAAACAATCCCGAGTATATTATAATCACTTAATAAATAGGCATTGAGTTACTAATTGGTGATAACAGTGCTTTCCCCCTCAAATCAAATTGTCTGCTATTATTTTAATTCTGAGTCCAGAAAAACAAAAATTTTAAATGTCGATTTATAGGAATTTTTTTTTTTTTTAGTGTATGTTATTGTGCTTATTTTAAGGGCTAATAAAACTGATCTTCTAAAACTGTTGTTCTCCCAGTAAATGTCCCCTCAACGGTAATGGATGCCATGTGCAGACAGGATGCCCTGCAGCCCTTCAGCAAGAGCAGCAAGCTCTCCCCCGCCTCGCAGCCGCGCTCCATCGTTTTCCCGCAGACTCCGTGCAGCAGGAGCTTCTCTCTCCTGGACAAATCTGGGCCCATTGAATCAGGATTTAACCAAATCAACGTGAAAAACCAGCGAGTCCTCGCGAGCCCGACTTCCACGAGCCAGCTGCACTCAGAGTTCAGTGACTGGCACCTTTGGAAATGTGGGCAGTGCTTTAAGACTTTCACACAGCGGATCCTGTTACAGATGCACGTGTGCACACAGAACCCCGACAGGTAACCCCGACTCTCCCCGCTCGAGATGTGTTTGCTTAGTGAGACCCACTGCTTGCCTTCCCATCAGGTCCTGGGTGCGTCTTCCAGTTGCCCCTTGGGGAAAACCCCGCCATGAGAGGTGTCTGTGTTCTGGAAGGTCAGAGGGTCATGTTAGGCCACTCTGGACTTTGTTGTTCAGAAGAGCTGCACGAATAGTGGCCATAGAGAGGAATCTGCTCTTGCTTTCCAACCAGTTCTGTCCAACTCTAAAGGGGAGCAGAATAGAAGGAACAGCTATGAATATCATAGAAGGAAAAATGAGGTCAGGATAATTAGAATCCTCTCTATCTTCCAAAGATAATATAGCTGGCTGCTCTGCTGCTGTCACAGTCGTTTCAGGGTTCACCTCCAGTGTGCCGTGTATGAACTTAATTAAGTACTAAGAGGTAATGAATTGGAATTTTTTGCTTAGTACTATTTTTCTTTAGAGCATGCAAACCCATAAATCCTGCAAAGCTGTCAAAAGGAAATACCTACTCTGCTAGTGATGTGGAGGAAAACAGATGCCACTTATTCAATAAACTAATATCCACACAGAAGAAAAATGTTGACTAGATACCTCAGAGTCAAAGTTGGTTTGAAAGTTTGTCAATAAGGAATTTTATGGCCATGAACTGAGGATGAAATTTAGCTGAACAAGTGAATTAAAATTTCAGGTACTCTGACGAGTGGCATAGTAGATATAATGGAACTATTATTTATGAATCAAAACCGGTTTATTTGACAGTCTCGATAGCTGGGAGCGCAAAAGACAAAAATCAAATTAATTCAATAAGAAAGGAGTGTGTTTTATCTCTCCTTCATGTCCTATGAAAATTTGATTAAACCCAAAATATCTAAGAATAGCATTGAAAATGCTCTTTGACTATAAAAGCAGAAAATAATGTTTGGAAGTCGGATGGGAGACTTGGACATAGGACTCCGGAATTATTTTCTTAATTTGGCCGCTGATTAACCTGATGAACCCTAAGCCACTCAGCGCTCCTTGCCTTATGACGCGTATACCCAGCACTCCCCTCCCAGCTCTGGAGGATATGACTGTGCCAGGAAACCCAAGCAGGGAGGATGGGGCTGTGGTGGAGAGGGGGTCTTTTCTAAACTAATAATCCATTTTAGGGTCCATATGCACATTTAGATGTGTATATGTTTTTATTTGGCGCCATTCTAGAAACCACTTGCTTAGCATTAAGCATTGCTATACTAAGTAATGTTGAAACATTTGCTTTAGGGCCATTGAGGCAACTGTGTCTTTATAATCTTTTGCTTTCAATAGGACAGACCTCTAATAAAAATTAGTTCTATAGGCTTTAGAGGTGACACAAAAGTTTTGAAAATGTTTTCTTCACTCAGAAAGGATTTTTTTTGGAAAGTTTGCATTTCTTGCAAATACACATGTTAGCATCAAGATACAGCTATTCAAAGTTTGCAGAGAATTTCAGTAGTTTTTTTTTTAAAAAAAAACTATATAAAAGATGGACTAAAACCTTGTTATAAACTTGCTTTTTAAATTGAATTCAGCTGGATGAATCTGTTATTTGCAGCTTCACTGGTGTCATAGTAACTGAACATGCAAGGTGAGATAAAATGATAGTTGAAAGTTTCTAGATTTCAAAGCTTAGCTTTGAGCATGATATGATTCCATGCTGAATGTCACATAAAGCAATGAAAATATGTCATGGTAAATAGAAAGATACCCAAACAGACAGTTTGGACTGACCCCAGTCACACTTAAAAAACCATGTGTGTATTATGGTTTAAGTCTTGATGAAGTCTTTCCTGTCAAATAATAGTGTCATGATTTGTAATGCATCTATGTAAACTATCAGAGAAGTACGTGATAAATTAGAAAATTTAACATGTACAAAATACATTTCCGTGAGATTATTAGGTCATGCTGATACCAAGCTAATTTAGAGTTCTTGGCACAAAATTCAAGTATCATGAGACTTCCGTCCTGTGCTAGACCCTTCTGGGCTTACCTGACTCAGATCCCCAGGTGTGGTCTGGCCAGGCCTTCCTTTTCCAGGTGAGGTGAAGTAATGGGTGCTTGATATCCAGGTAGTTAGGCAGAGTGGAATCCATTTACTCAAGCAGTGGGTTCCTATTTCTCCCTTTCCTATATTTTGTTGGTAAAGACTTGAGAGGTAGTCACCATCATTCATAATTTAAAATTAAGACTTAAAAAAATTAGTCCCTTTAGAGGCAAAGTAATAAAGTATATGTTCCTTAGTAATGATGAGGAGATGCTTGAATCACTGAATCAAATACACGCTGATTGGAGATAAAGGGAGAATAGAAGGAGATACCCAGTCACTTTAGTCCCCTGGTTCATTCTAGGTGCATAATTTGCTTTTAGCATATAGGACTGTAATAGGTCTTTTCTGTTCCAGAACCTAGAATGCTCTCTTTATACCAGCAAGTTTGGAAGTAAAAGCTACTTTTTATAATTCTTAACCACATAGGTGCTAAATAGGAGAAAAATACCCCAAACTAAAATGGAACATCAAGTTTGTGCATGATGGCTGCGAAATTTGGAGCCTCTTCTTTTATCCATGTAGAGAATTACAACTGCTGAATATACATATTTTCTTTAGTGAGTGACCACAAATTGAGTGGCTATTCGTCCTTGGCAGTTTGTGCCCATTCAGGCACATATAGTTTAGAATTTACCCAGCAGAAACCATTTTCCTTCAAACTTGAAAAATTCAAATGCTTTTATTTTGATTCAAAATCTTGCTAGAACCAGGGACAAGAAAGGGAGACACAGAAGACAAAATCAGAAAGTAAACAGGTTAGAGTTTCAAACAGGTCCAAATTTGGAACAGGCCCCTGAATCTTAGATCCAAAAGATTTTTCACTCAACGGACTGGATATTTGGTCATGAAACTCAAGACATTTAAACCTTCATCAAAGAGACTTTATGTTTCTGTGTTTGTGAGCTTTTCACATGAGAGATCATCAAAAAGTTTATGCCTTAATATAAAGGCAAGAGACCCAAAGATACCCAGGGCTGCCAGCATCACCATTTTTTTTTTTTTTTAAACTACTGCGTTATTTACATTGAACACAGAAAAAAGATTCCATTTGACCTGGTAAGGTAGGATTTAACACAAAAGGTAAAAATACATCCATGAAGGTCCAGGAGCCACGGAATTATTATTTCTTGATTTCATTTTGTGAATGTTAAACAAACAAACCCCCAAATCTCTTCTTCCTTTTTCCCAGTCTACTGACTTTTGTTTCCTGAGCGAATTCAAAAGGAAGAAGCTATTGGAATCTAGATCAACCAAGGTTTTATTTAGGGACTTCATAAACATTTGGGGTTTTGCATAAGCTTATGACCTAGGCCAGGGCAGCTTGACTCACTTTTGCTTGAACCAGGAGTTAGAAATCCCTTTTCTCTTCTGTTTTTCTGCTGCAGAAACTCTCAACAGTCCCATTGGGGGGGCTCCAGAAAGGGGTAAGCAAAGCCTTCAATCACAGTGGATTATTTTCTGATGAATATGTTCTCTTTTTATTTTCTGCAGAAAGTGTCTTTATAATGCTTATCTTCATTTTGCATCCTTTTCCTTTCTTTTCCCTTTTTTGATTGTTTGTGCACTTTGGGGAAGTTTGCCTTTAGCCTCCTGGGTGCACCGTCAGCTGCTCACATTTGTGTTTTGAGTATCATTGTTTGTAATTGAATGTGGTAGTATCAGAGGGGAAGGTGACTCTGGAAGGTACTGCTTGGTGGGAGGAGCCGGAAGATAATCCATCACCATAACAGTTTCTTTGGAATGTGTCAGTGTTCTTGTGTCTCACTGTACCCTCCCCCCCCCCCAAGTGTGAAGGTTATCTTCTCTCTAGTGGTCCATGTTTTTCAGGTCCTTTGGCTCTGCACTTTTGCTGCTTTCCCGGAATCTTTTTCTTCTTACATAGAACTAAGTTCTTTTCTCACTCCATACAGCCAACAGTGACCTAAGTAGCTCTCCCTTTGAAGTCTTGGGAGATTTGCACTTGGGTTGACTAACGTGGGGCAAGGAGAGAATGCGGCCCCAAACGAACAACTTTTGTCCTGGAGGCTTTCATGCCATGAAAGAAAAATCAAAGAAGGATTAATAATATTTTAAACCAAACCACAGTTAATTTTGTTAAATGTTTCAAAAAAAAAATGTGTACACCAAACCAATTACAGACTCAAAGAAAATGAATTGCACATTTTATTGGAGTAATCTCAGACAGAGGAGCTGCCAGTTACAGAGAATGCCAGGAGATGTGCAAAATTGTCTCACTGCTTTCTTTCTGCTTAAAAATTTACGAGCATTGATATGTGCTAACTAAATTGACCCAGGCTTTGTCTGCTTTTTAGTTATTTCATTAGTATGAAGCACCTTCTAGTTTCTTGTGAAGCTTGATATTTCTGTGGAAACTAGCCACACGAGGGTGTTAAATTTAAAATTGACCAAAATTAAGTCAAATAATGCTTTAGTTTCCAGTTGCCCTAGCCACATTTCAAGTGCTTTAACAGCTTCACGTGGCAGGTGGCTCCCACATTGGACAGCGTAGATATAGAACATTTCCATCGTTGGACACACTGCTAGATGTCTCAAGAAGTAAAGCCATAAACTTCTTCTGGTTATGAGATATTATGTCTTTGTGAAAAATGTTCGTTGTGTTTTGAAAATAATAAAGCGCTGTCTGTGTGTGATGGCTTAGGAAGAATCAAGATGCTTTAGAAAGGAGATTCCCATTTAGTTGTTCAATGAGAGGAGGTTCTGGAAAGAGTAAAGCTGAACACAGCACTTGATGATGTCAGTCCTCTCTGCTTCTTCTGGTATGTCACACCAAAGGGAGACAACTTTGGAGTTAAATGTGACTATATCCAAAAGTTTAACAAATGAAGTCCTACTTTTGGCTAGACATTTGAAAAGTTAATGGGAATGTTAGTCATCAGAATAAAAAGCTTAGTAATGCCAGTTAATTCTGTGTCCCCAACACCCCTCAGCAGTAAATTGGGAGGTGAGGTGTCAGGGTGTTCTCATAGAAGCATGCATAGAGAGTCTTAACCCCTGTGGCCAGTTGTCCCAAAAGAAGTTGTGATGTTTGAGGTTCCACAGTGGTGATAACGTTTTCTAAGCCCTGCTCTTGGGCTTGAAGATTTCATTCTGTCTTGAATGTATTCCTATGTCCTTAGGTGAAATCTTGGGACATAATCAGTATTAAAATTACTTTTCTATCATGTCCCTTTATTCATTTTTTAGGAAATACTGACAATCCAGGAAAAGAAGAATCTTGTCTACTTGCAGTATAACTTCTGTGCTTCCTCAGGGCTAGTTTTTGTAAATTTTTAGGCAGAGAGAGACAATCTGTTATTATAGTGGCAAGTAGAATACACATTTTAGTTCTAAATTCTGCATAAGATAAGCTTCTGCAAAGGAGAATGTGACCTTATGGCCTAAAATCTTATTCTCCAAGGTACCTAAGAATGAAGGGCCATCACTTTGTTTTCTGAGATCAACTAAAATAAGGTTTGTTTTTACATATTGATATTAGATTTTCTTGTTGCTCCGATTCCCAAGTGTGTACTAAAGAAATTTAAATGGTCTGTACATGCACACACAAAAACCATAGAAAGCTCTAGGTACAGGGAACTGGTTAGTACACATGATAGAAGGTGGTGGAAGTTATATTGTGTATGCTCTCTCGTGAGGCTGTGCTTGGACGGATCCTCAGACAGCACACATTTATTGATCATCTGAAAGCAGCGACAGAGCATGACTGGATGCAACAGAGCACCTATTTCAGTCCATCTCCCTTACCAGAGAGGTGAGAAAAGAGAGTCAGGGAAGTTGAGTGACTTGTCCAAGTCCCACAGCTGATCGGGACTTGTCAGAGGCTGAAGTAGGACTCGCCTCTCCTATCTTCCCTGTTCTGGACCCTTCCATTCAGTCAAACTAAATTTGCAAAATTTTTAACAGCTATGCCATAGGCCACTGGATACTTAGCAAACACCTCTCAAGCCAGTGCTTGGCAAGCGTGATGTGTTAGAATCCTATTTGCCTTTCGTTGGTATTACCTTGGTGTAAGAATTCAACCTACGCCTCTCTATGGTCATTTCTGCGCTTCTGTGTGTAAATCTTCATGACTATTAACATAAAAAGGATGGATTGACTTCTGACTATAGGAAATAAATCATCCCAACTTTTGACATCGGAGTTAGAAAAAAAAAAGAAAAGATTAATTGGTTTTATTTAGCGGCTTATTGTTTATTGTGATAGCTATTAAAAATAGATAACCAGAGGCTAATAAATGTTAATGGTCCCTTCACTATTATAAAAATCAATTGTCAGTGGATATAGCATATATTAATATATTATTTTGTTTATACCCTTCAATAACATTTAGGAGAATGATAACGCCTGAGAATGATTTCTTGAGGACCTCTTTAAGGTTAACGGTTACTACAAAGAACAAATTTGGCAGGAGGACGTTTTCATCTACATATAATTTTAATGGCTTTCAAACATTATTTAATAATTATAATAAAATGCATGTGCAATTTGTCAAGATTGATAAACTCCTTATCAAGGACTCTTATATATTTCTTTGAAACCTGTTCGAGAGCAGTTAAATAGATTTCTAAATGTAAGTAATTAAAATTGTATAGTATTGAGTTATTGACCAATCCTGGACTATTAATCAAGCTAAAAAATTCTACAATCAGTGCTCAGTGTGCTGAAGCCTGGTAAAATAATAGTATTGGTGTTCAGCGAGGCAAGTAGCCACAATTAAGCAGCTCACTTGACAAATGAGAGGGTACACTTTATTTTGCACTTAATTGAATTGTTGTACATGCTCGGTCACCATTGTCTCCCAGCCCCTCATTTTGGTTTCTGGTCATTGGAGCTTATGCATTTGTTAAAGGTAGAGCAATTAAGTTTGCTTTCACCATTGGCTTTCTAAATGCAACCAGATACGTCTGGGCACAAACCAGGGATTTGTGAGTGCTGTTAATATCCCTCATGACAGATTCTTAATTTTTCCAACAAAAATTTAGATGAACAAATTAGAGCCCTGTCAAAGAATGATATGAAATAGCTTCAAATAGGGAAAACTCCCCAGGGTTTACATCACTCAGTAGATTCTGCTTAAGTAAGCAGGAGAACTTTTGTAGAGAAGATAGAATTTTAAGCTGTTTTTCGAAAACCAAAAATTGATTTATTCCTCATGAGCTGGAAAGAATGTTCTCTGATAATCTTGCTAATTATCAGATATTTGTCACAACTTCCTTCCATTTGTTTTTGCATCACGGTCATCCTTCTGCAAGCACAGTGACATCCCATCATTTTTGTGGTACCGTAAATCATTGCCTGCTACCAGATTAAACTGGGGAGCTGAAGTTCAAGAAAAAGGCCCAATGGATAAATATTATTCAGGGGTGGGGGGAGACTAAGTAGAAGTCAGGATTTATTTTACAAAGAAATAAATCTGGGTGCACACCTGTATTCGTCTGTGTAATATCAGATGACTCCAAGTTGAGGTTGTGCTGTAGACAGATCCCAAGACAGTTTAGTATTTATTAACACACACCTATAGCCTGCTGACTTTCCTGCACGTTTACCTGGCACTTAGAGTGAGGTCTAAATGCCTAGAGTGGCCTTGGCATCAAGAGCTTATTTCCTGTGAGGACAGTTTATCTTCAGTTTTTGAACTGACAGAGATAATAAGGACCACTTTCCCTGCCTCACAGGATTGTTGTAGATTAGACTAGATAATTGATTTTAAAGCACTCTGAAAAGTTCCAGGTGCCATGAAATTATGAGAGGCAATTACATATTTTCTCCTGTAACATTCTGCTTAATTAAGTCTGTACTCTCCATGCTCCCCACAAATACACTAATATTTGCAGGGGGTGGGGTTTGAACCAAGAAAGTAGGGGTTCCTGAAATGGTAAGATCGATACCAGAAAAAAATAATCATTTGGGAATTAATGTGTCAGCAGCTCTGTGAATTTTGCTTCTGTGGCAACAAGTGATGGGTACCCAGTGGCCGAAGGTCCATGCAGAACAAAAATGTCACCGAAAAGTTTTGGCCTTTGCTCCATGATGCTGACTTCCACTGGCTAACATAGAAAATAATGACCAGAGAGCCTCTTTATTTGTTTCAGACCTTACCAATGTGGTCACTGCTCCCAGTCCTTTTCCCAGCCTTCAGAACTGAGGAACCACGTGGTCACTCACTCCAGTGACCGGCCTTTCAAGTGCGGCTACTGTGGTCGCGCCTTTGCTGGGGCCACCACCCTCAACAACCACATCCGAACCCACACTGGAGAAAAGCCCTTCAAGTAAGTAGTGGCTGACCTTTCACCCCTGCTTTCTCTTAGCCTTCTCGGAGAGCCAGAAGACGAGGTAGCATGGTGCTGCCCAGCTCAGCCAGCTGGTGGAGAAGGCTCTGTGGAAAGTCAGTGTCCAGGCTTCAAAAAGGCCTACTTTGTATAGTGGCTGACATTTGGAAACCTGTACATTGATCCTGGCTTGAGCTGTGCCACCTTGGACATGAGACAGCCTTTCTGGGTCTGTTTTTTCATCAGTAAAATAAGGAAGTAGGAGTAAGTCATTTTAAGGTTCTTTCTAGTTCTCAACGATCTATGCTTCTAGAATTGGAGCTAGGAGCTTAGTTTCAGAAGTGTTTCATTTCTTCATCTAATGACCATCAGCAAGCCCATGACCATCAGCAAGGTGGCCACAATTTAGGACATCTTTTGGGGAACTTGAACTCTTTAGGATTCCGGTGAACGATCTTCTCCTCTTTCCTATGTGTTAAAAAGGTTTGAATCTCTGATAGCAGCCAACTTGTGACTTCTCAGTGTGCCTTTTGGATCTCAGAATTACCATGTTGGTGAAAAAAGAAAAACAAGACCAAACACAGGGCACATTTGAGTTTTTGAAGATTTAGGAAATGTGGAAAGAGGTAGAATTGAATTCCAAGGGCTTTGGCCAGGTAAGGGCATCTGAGCAAGAGAGTATGTTCCTGGATATAGCACAGTCATCAGAACGGTGGACATCTGCATCATGCAAGACGGCCTATGCATTCATTCACTTATTCATTTATGGACGTGTTCATTCATTCAGCAAATATTTATTGAGCACCTTCTTTTGAACTAGGCACCCTGCAGACACAAGAGATACAAAGGTGAGTGAGACTCAGCTCTCCAGCCTTTGAAGACCTCATAGTTTATGTGGACAGTAAACAAGTATGACCACATATGGTGAAAGGTGCAAAAGTGAAAAACAGTAAGACATGTATGTACAATGTTTCAGAGTAGCACAGAGGTGCTATCTGGGAGAGAGGATGTCTAAGATGTGATTTGAAGGCTTAGTAGTTTTTCTAGACATACAAAGGAAATAGGCATTTCTGGTAGCCCAGATAGTATACAGAAGGCTTGGAAGTGTGAACCAATGTGTATGACTGGTTGATATCTCAAAATAGTTTCTACCGGCTGTATAATCAACTCTTTTCTGTTCACCTCTCTTACATCAAACAAGAAAGGAAATGATTCAGGCAGTAGGAGGCAAACCCCCTTGCTCGGTTTCAGCCAAGGAGTCTTCCTGGAGCCTCATTACCCATGGAGTCTTCCTGGAGCCTCATTACCCATGAATTTCCCTCGGAACCTGCAGGTGTGGCTGGCTGTTGCACTCAGCCTGAGGCCAGGCTCAGCTCAAAGTAGCAGAGTCCTGTTGGTCTGAGTCCTACTTACCTCTGCCTCCAAATCTGTCAGCAGAAGGAAGAGCTCATTAAATGCTGTTATCTTCACTCACGTCCTCATGATTTAGTTGCCTTTATTCACTATTCTTAACTATATGGTTTAATGTATCATATTAATAATAAAGTTTTAATTTTCATCTTTGTATGTAAGTACAGATTGTTCACTGCATATAGGCATCTGGCTAAGGGGACTGGAGCGGGTCTAAAATGGAGCCTGCACTAATGTGAGACAAATGGTGACCTCTGGGGCTGTGATAGCCCAAAGGGGCCACTTTTTTCTTTTCTTTTTTTTTTAAGTTTTTTTAGGTGATTGGTTGACCTCACAGATTGCAAGGACCTTGTCAATTTACAATCCCTTATTTTTTAATATTTTACGCCTATAGCACCAGGTCTTCCTAGATGGTCTCCCATCCAAGTACCAACCAGGCCCAACCCTGCTTAGCTTCCCAGATCAGACGGGATCAGGCTTGTACAGGTAGCATGGCCGTAGACTCCACTTTTTTCTAATCTACCCCAAGGGCCAGGTGGATTAACACAGTCCTAGAGTTCCTTAGTGCAGGTGTTTGTGTCCTGCACGGTGGACTTTGTCATCACCCTCAGGCCTGACCCTCAGTGGGGTAATGGGGTCACAGATTCTGGCTTTCCCACTGCTCTGGATGTGGAAGGTGACAATGGCACATTTCCCATGCTTTCGAGCAAGGGAGCTTTTTCAAAGCAGAGATGCAGGAGGATGAGCCTTCTGGCCCTTTAGATTAGAGAGGGCAGCTAGACGGACACAGTGCCAGGGATCAGATTGATTTTTATCTTGTTGCTGTGTAAATAGATTTTAGTAATTAATTGAAGAGGTTTCAGGGTCAGAATGGGAAATAGATTTCTATTAATGTTAAGGTGTTACTTATGTGTAACCTTGTTGACTCCACTCAATTTTTTTCCTTTAACATCCTGTTTTTGTCATGTTTCCAATAGAGTTGCCATTTTAACTTACTTTTAATTCATCAGATTAATATATTTGATGGGCTTTAGCAATGATATCTTTTGTTTCCTTTCTAACAGTATGCTTTTGGTGACTACAATCTAATTTTGTCTGGAAAAAAAATAAGCAAACCAGAGTTGGTTGGATTAGATTCTATGTGTTTTGAAGGCTGTGGGTTCCTTTTGCAGTTCCTTCTGCTTCTACTCTTATTAAGATTAGCGAGCCACATGCTGTAGGGAGTTTTTGAATTTAGCAAACACGTATTCTTGGGGAGAACTGAATGTACACTTATTTTATAAGTGCAAGATTTAAACATCTTCTAGGAAATGAAAAGCCAAATCCTTCAGTGTATACAACCAGATCGTTCAGGACTGAACTATCCCAGGGGAGTTTTGGGAAGCTTCCAACCATAGCTCATGCATATCCATCCCATGGACATTTGTAAATATTATGAAGATATCCTTTTACGAGCTTATAAAACAAACATTCAAAAAAACGTTTGGTGCAGATTAGTCAGTAAAATGGGTTTCACCACAACAGTTAATTTTACTACTTCAACTAATGGGTATTGGCTAAACAATGTTGCAAAGAAAGAAAAGAATCTTGTAAAGATGCACAACCCTAAACTGTACGCCTTGGGCAGCGTCCAAATAGTTGCCCCAAATGGCTCAGTCCCCAAATTGTCCCACCCACCCAGGGTCCAGGAGGCCTTCACAGAATTCTCAGGGGCCAGGCGAGACTGAGCCTGCCACGTCTTCCCAACTTCTAAACCCTCCTGCTGAGATGTGGTGTTTGAAGGTTGATTCAGACTATTACCATCCAGAGAAGGCTGAGAAGATCTGGCATTGAGAGATCCACATTCCATACCAGGCTTTGACTTATAGTCTGATTGGCTGAAATCCCACTGGAAGACTGCATCCCCCAAGCTTGAGGAAGATCATGGGCTTGCGGGGTACCTGGCTGTAGATTTAGAATTTCCAAGGTAAAGGAGCACATAGGAAAACGAATATTGAGGATCATATTAAAGGTTTTGGCTTTCAGTTTGTACTGCGAGACTGGAAGTCATGGAGAATAAGGAGCAAAAGCAAGACATCATTTAGCAGCAACTGCCAAGCATTTTATTTTAGTGAAAAGAAGAAAGAAAGAAAAGGAAGGAAAGGAAGGAAGGAAGGAAGGGAAGGAGGAAGGGAAGCAGAAAGGAAAGAGAAGGAAGAAAGAAAAAGAAAGAAGAAAGAAGTTGGTAGTTAAAATTTTATTTTTTGCAATGAGGACCCCCATCTCCTTCTCTAAATGTAATCTCTCAAGGTTTCAGGGAGGCTGCTGTGCCTGGGAGGATCCATGCAAGTTGCTCGATGCTTGGCTTCTGTGCTTGGGAAGACCAGGTCTTTCATAGAAGAGGTTCTTCTCTTCATCTGTTAGAAGCAGGGAAAAATACTCATCACTATGTTTTTGCCTTAAGTAAAGATAGCTTGGCTCAGTATGAAAAAAAATCAAAGGATATTCCAGAAAGCATCTAATATTTTGACGAGATCTAGGCAAAATCATAGCAAATAAGAAGAGCACATCAGTAAATATGCATTGAGTACATCCCTGTGCAATTTGGTTCATTTCAATAAGTATTTTGTGATAGGCCATCGAGCAACAGAAAGAAAGCTTGCACGTTTTCTGTGTAACAGAACTTGACATTGTTTTGCGTCTCTGTCAGTTTTAGATGGTAATTGTTAATCTCCCTGTATCTACAATCCAGTCAACTATCACAATGAGTAAAAAATGATCTCAAATCTAAAAGGAAATCAAGTCTAATTAAGATACCCACACTGGTAGAAAGTTGGGGACATTCTCTTTGCTGAAATATTTAGCTGACTTTCTACTTCACTGTTCCTCTGAGATTCCCTTCAAGACTGTGATGTCATCACAAATGAGGATGACCCTGTGTGCAAGAGCATTTCTTTGCTCCCGGCTCATTACCTACATCTCTCTTTCCTGCTTATTTAGCTCCACTGCATGAGGTGCAGGTTTAGAGGTACCCATGCCCAGTCGCTTGTCTGGGATTGCCGTTCAGGGTTCATTAAATGCCAACCCAGCTGAAATTCTGCTCTGACCTGCCAGAACCTGGGTATTTGCATTGTCTGTCCTTCTGATGACTTTTAGTAAGCTATGCAAATAACTTGCGAAGAAAATTTTTCTAAAATTAAAGATGGTAAACATAAAACTGAGGTCTTTCCTTTATTTAAAGATTATTTTTATATCTAGCTCTCTTCACTTCTTCAGTAAATACCCACATAAATATTATTACTAGTAGCTAGTTCTGTGTGTGTTTTACTCACACTTAGTGAGCAGATGGCACTAAAGATGGTTTTTTAGTGATAATCTCAGGTGACTTATAGATCAAACTTAACAAATTTCCTGACTATTACAACAAATTATTCCATGAGTGTAAATATCTGTGAGACTTTTAGGCAAACACTTGAGAAAAATGTAACTCTCCTCTTAAAGCCTCTGTCCAATCTGGATATTTAAATATTACATATACACATATTCTTTTGCCTTCTTCTCTGTAGAACTAAACTTCCCACTTTTGAATTCTTTATATTCTAATTTACAAGATGGAAAGTGCAAAAGTGTGGCTCAGGTAAATTGTTATTCCTCATAATTGTTCAAGCTATTCCGCTCTTGTTGAAATTGATCCTAGAGCTTCAAAAAAAAAAAAAAAAAAAGAATATAATAATTTTAAAGTTTGTCAAGCAGTGAAAGGTAGTATATTTTGACACACTAATCTAGTAACTAATCAGTTTTCTAATAAACAATCAGCAATTCACTAACATGTCATCAGCACTTCAGGAGCTCTGGAGAGGGGATGAGCTGCCCATGGACGTTAATGAATACACCAAAAATCATTAGCTGATCAATACTTCTGAGTTATTTTCATTGAGCTGATAGGTCTGATACATTAAAGCTGACATTATACATTTGTCAAGATCACAGTGCAGTTTTTAACAGTGGAATGGGCTGCTAAAAATATTCCCTGAAAGACAATCAAAGAAACACAACTTCTTCACCCTGACACACTCAGCTGGCACAGGAGCCCTGAAAAATCCAAGCGTGATAGTCAAGCTCTTAGCCTCCCAGCATTCAAAAATATGCAAGAATCTCCAGAGTGGATGGGTGTTCTATTTTTATAGGTAACCATTCCGTGGCAAGGGACTTTGTATAATTTACTAAAAAGGAGAAAGGACTGCTCACTAGATAACAAGACACGTGGCACATGATAGGGCAGTTCAGACTTTCTTGTGACGGTGTTTGCCACAGTCCCAGTAGTGCAGAGACCTGGGACTAAAGGTTGTGGTATTTGAAAGAGGGACCATAGTCTGCAGCTCTCCTGCATACCTTTTCCTTCAGAAGTTCGAAGAGAGGAGTTAAGGGGATGGCTGAAATGGCTGCTGTGCCCCAAAGGGAGCTTTTCCAGTGCTCCAGGCAGCCCAGCTATGATGGCTCGCTGCCACAGTGTGTGTGTGTGTGTGTGTGTGTGTGTGTGTGTGCGTGCGCGTGTGTGCGCGAGTGATAGATTGAATAGCCATCAAGTTAATAAGCCATCAAGCTTGCGTGGGAAATGGGTCAGCTCCAGGGTTTCTAGATTACAGTCTTTTGTTTGTTCGTTTGTTTTTAAGTGAAGGAGAGGAGATAGTCTTGAAGTGTGAAACCAGTTTTCTCCTCATCAGATACAAGGGCCCTTAATTATGGCCCACAAGTACATTCTTTCACTGTACTTTCTGGAGAGGTGAACTTCTTAAACCACACAAACATTGATTTATTTCAGGTTATTCTACCCCACCCCAAACATTGTTTTAACCCTAAGTTTGGTTAGGCTGTGAAACGATAACTAACTTTTGCACAAAAGCATCCTTTCCCCTACATAGTCACTGCAAACTAATGTATTGCTTCCTTCAGTTTCCAAATTCAGAGATGATCGCTCCTTGGCTGCCGTGCTGAGGGGAGTAGAATTCCTGATTTTAAATTAGCAGCAGGTGAAATTCTATTTGTCATCAATTTCTTTTTGGGGTTACGGAGCAGAAAACTGCAGACAAGCTGCTGCTTTGATGGCTCACTCCTAAAAATCTCTTTTTGTTCTTTATCTATTTGAACTGACAGTGATCAGAGCTGTAGCAGGACAGGGCTCTCTGGAGAAATCACCTTCCCTCTGCCTATTGACAGATTCCTCTGTTCTGCATCAGACAGGCTTTGTCCCATCACAGGCATCCAGGCCTTAGAAGGAGCCACCAATTAAACCTCTTGAGCCGGGAAAATCTGAAGCCACTTTGGAGTGTCTGTTCTGATTAGGCAGGATGAGAGGAAGCCCATCACCCTGCAGGCCTCGCTCCCTGGTCTCAATTTTCTCTCTTGCCTCCACCAGGTGCGAGAGGTGTGAGAGGAGCTTCACGCAGGCCACCCAGCTGAGCCGACACCAGCGGATGCCCAATGAGTGCAAGCCAATAACCGAGAGCCCAGAATCAATCGAAGTGGATTAACTGATTGACTGCTTGGAATTAAACTGCAAGGAAAGTCATGATTAAATGTCACGGACACTTAAGCAAAACCAAAGATTTCCTCTGAGCAACTTTCAATCAGTCCCAGAAAACCAAAAGCAGTAATAAAATAAGTAAGATGTTAAGAAAATATTGATCCTGGCGTGGAAGTCAGACCAGGAAAGAGATTATTTATTTATGACTAGGGATGAGACATTTCAGTGGACAACTAACCTGGGATGGCCAACATTTCCAGTCCCACCACGTATTTGCTTTGTTTCTAAAAAGCTTTTTAAAACTGTTATTTAATACCAAAGGGAGGAATCACGTGAGTTCTTCTGCCTACAGTTGTGACTAAGAATGCACAGGGACTTGTTTCTCATCGCACCTTTTTTAGTAGCATGATTCAAGGGGACCCATTGTACAGCCCTTCGTCCTGCCGTTTTGGGTTGGCCTGGCCTGGCGCCGGCCGGCGGGCTGGGGGTTGGTGCTGCCCCAGCGGCACTGCAGAAGCAGACGGAAGAGCCTTCGCTCGGTCGCTGCCGTCTTCGGCCCCACGGGCGTTCCATTTCTGCATTTTCCACGCTCACTTCTCATGCACTTTTCACATGGCACCTTCCATCTAACAGCCCGGTGCTGATACAGAAGAGCCTGGAAGAGGAAGGAAATGGTTTACATTTCAAAATTCAAAAAAAAAAAACTGGGGGACTGACTTTGTCCTGTCAGGATTTCAGAAACATTGAAAGTGTACGGAGCTTCATGATGCAGTATATTGTTCCGAAGCAGCTAGTTGAGAAAATTTTGTTTTCAATAACATTTTAGCTAAATAAATAAATGAATGAATGAATGAATGAATGAATGATTAAATAAATAAATAAATAAACAAACGTTCTTCGGTATGAGGCTGAATATAAGGTATTAGGCTTCAAGCAATTTCTTTGTTGTGCCTGTGAAAGTGTTGAACATGTGAGCAAAAAATAGTGCCAAGCCCCATGGTCAAGGCCTTTTGGGGCAGTTTCATCTTCCTTCCTCATATAGGTGAAGGCTGGAAGGCCCTCCTGAGTATGAGAGGAGCATTTCTGAAAACAAAACAAAAACAGACAAGGAGACATTGAGAGGGCCGTGCTTAGAATAGACTGCCCAGAAACAGCTAATTTTATCCATAAGAATTACCTTTTCATCTCCTGTGGCCCTTGATAATATTCTTCTCTCAACACTGATCTATTGAAAGAGAAAGGATTATGTACACAATTTCACTGTTCTTTGATCACTCGGAATGTGGGTGTAACTTCAGCGAGCCTTTGGTAATCAACAATGATGCTCAATAAATTTGGGTCATGTTACATGAAATGATTCGACTTCAGGAAGACATGATGGCTCTCGCACCACTGTCCATTAGCTCACAGCAGCATCTCAGAGATTGAGTTTACCTTGATGGCCAGTGTAGATAAAAGTAACCAGTTTTATTTGGAGTACTTAACAGCAACAATCTCTGTAGGTTTCTTGGTCACCTGATAACAGGACGTAGCCTTTTAAAGAATTCCTTGTCTTTTAGCCCTCCCGTTGTCTTTCCTCAACAAAAATATGAGACACATAACTGAACTGACCACTGAAAGGAAGTAGACTGAGTGGTTCAGTTTAATGGATCATCATGTATTTGGTTCTCAAAAAATCTTCCTTCCCTTTTAATTTTCCTTGCCCATCTCTTAGTGCCCAACTGCCACATTTAAAATGGAGTAAAACAGGGCTTTGCTAATCATGTTTGTAATTTATGTAGATAAGAGTATAAGCCCCAGAGGAACTTGGCTAATTTCGAACTCCATTGTCCAATCTCAAGTCATTCACCTAGAATTTTCCCCCGGTTCTTATTGGCTTCTTGTCATGGAAATAGCAGTCTGTGCTACTATGAAACTGTTGGCTGATTGAAAGTATTCTCTCTGGTAGATAAGGATGTGTTCTGATTTTACAGTTCGTTGCCCTAAGTGATGGAGACATTTGCCAACAATGTGTGGCAATGGGAATGGTGGAAAGCGTACGTAGCCATATTAAGCTGAAACCTGCAAGACAGTGACAGATCAGCTACACAGATGAGCAGGCTGTTCCATTTATTCAGGTTGAAACATTTGGTTGTACTTTTTGAAAAGAATAGGGGACTCATCTATATGTTTCTAATATATTTTTTTCTGTGAAACAAATTCAGTTCAGCCATTTGCCTCATTTCACAATTGAACACAATGCACCCCACTCCGTTTTCATCAGCTCCTCTCCATGCAAGAATGGGAAACCTCTCCGCTCTTGATGTCTGTCCGGCACGGGAAGAGTTCCCATAACAATGATCATGGTCTCTGCCCCTCTAATGGCTTTGCCAGCTGATCCTAACGCTCACTTACTGTGGCAGTCACCTCTTTACCTAAAGATTCTTCTAGTCCTCTGGTCCATTTAAGTTTGTGTGTCTCCTCCTTTTAGTAAGGGAGATTTTTGGCATGCATTTTCCACCAAACTTGGTTAGAAAATATTTTCTACTGAACAGAAAGAAAATCAAAGACATTCACGATTTTCACATTGCCGAGTCATTGCCAGCTTCCAGCAGATTGGTGTAGGCCCTCTGTCCCTAACACAGGCCTACATCTACAAATTGACTTGGAGTCTTGAAGCAGGTACTGAGATCATTTGGGAAGGGGTTTTTTCCTTAAAACTTCCCAACAATTTCTTCAGTTTTTCTATTTAAAATTGACACATATTCCCTTAGGACGCTGTAATGGGTGGTTGAAACTGTAGTCATAAAGATTTGCCAGTTTCCTTATTAGCAACTTCCTAATGAATCATGGTGTAAAGAGAACAAAAGCTCTGATTCAGTGAGGAAAGGGGAAGAGAGCTAAGAGGAGAATGGGAAACTATCAGAGCTGAGCTGTGTTTGGCTCTCGAAGCAATCTCTCTTTGCCCTTTTCTATCAGCAGGGACAGATTTTTTCTTCCTTCAGAATAAGATGCACCATCCTGCCACATGCCCAATGGTCTAGCCACGAATCTAAACCAAACGGTAATACCATGTAAAAGTTGAGGTACAGAGAATGAGGAGTGGGGCTTCAGACATCACATTTCTAGAAAAAATCTCAGTAACCTTAGGCAAATATGGAAATTTTCCCAGGAAATGCATAAGATTTTTAAAAATAAGCTTTTTATCGTGGTTGTCTTTATCATTAAAAGTGACTTTTTTTTTCAGGGGACCTATGCTTTTATGGAGTTATTGTGTGGGTAATTAAAGCTGTAAAACTAAATCTTGTGTAATTTATATAATTTGGTTCAATTAGTAAATATTTATTGAATGTCTTTTCAAGTGTAGCCTTTTGGGGAAAACTGTTTTTCATAACAGAAAAAGATTATAATACCATTTCTGTCCTTACAAGGCTGATAGTTTATTGGATTATATCTTGGAAAAACATCTTTCTCTTCCAGACATGCAAAGATTTACAAACATGTACCAGCTTATCAATTTTTTTAATCAGTTGATTGGCTCATTGTTTTATTCATTTACCTGACCAACATTTACTGAACGCTTGTATACGATCCTATTTCAGGTGTTCACCATTAAGCAGCATTATTTATGTGACTATTGGTGAGAAAGTAATATTCTCATAAGCGGTGAGCCGGTGTTTTAGTTCTTCAAACACTATCTCAGTAAAGTTACAGGGATAAGTGTCAATTGGAAGAATCAGAGGGCTGTAAACTCATCTGAGGACCAGAAAGCAGCATATTTTAAAACAAATTAAGATGCGTAACTTGATCGTTTTGATTGACCCACTAGGCTGTTGGTTCTTAGCAACAATACCAAGATACCAGGATTGGGGACTGGGGTCATAGGGGTTTTTATGACCCTATCCCAGTGATAAGGCAACAAATGGGGGCAGAGCTGGAGTTGCTCAGAGAAGGAACTCTGCAGACCCTTCATGGATCTGAGGGGCCACCTTAGTGGTAAGCCTTGGCAATGCAGCCCCTGTCCCCAGTGTGTGGCTGTGGAGCTCTCCAGAGGTGGAAACTCCTAGATTACATTCAGGTGCTTCAGAGAGCTGTCAGAATGGGTATTCACCACTAGTTTAAAAATAGACATTTTTGGTTAAGTTTGTTTTTGAACCCTACCCTCAAGCTCTTTGTGCACTAAAACGGAAGATTCTTCCTCTTCAGTGGCATCACCCTCCAAGGCCCCAGGTCTCTGGCACATCATTGCAAAACTCATTGCTGGTTATTGGTTTTAAGTGTTGTTTATGTAAAAAACTAATATTGAATTGCTTTTCATAATAGAAGTAACATTACTGTATTTGTTTTGGATGAATTTAAAAAATGAAATGCGTGTACCTGTTGAGTTGTTTAAAATGAGGAACATAGCATATTTCACAAAGTAGGGCATTTCCAGAACAGCATGGGGTCAGTAAGTAATTCTGAACAGACCCCAGCAGCCTTGTGTTTAGAAGCAAATCTATCGTTCTCATATTAAGGTTGCATATGCCTGCAGACACCGGGCCAAGAATAGCAAATCACTAAATAAGCACATTTTTTAAAGAGTTAGTTTTTATTTTCCTTCCTTGATGTGAATTTAATTTTATTTCACTTAGCCTTTACCAATTCCTGATACCCACTCCTGAAAGATACTAAGAAATATGCTTCTTGGAGTGATAACAGTAGGTTCCAGGAATGTCATTCATTTGTCAGGATCCTTTCAAGGTGAAGAGGTTTGGAGACATTTTACGAAGTGACTAGGTGTTTGGGTACATATCCACCCAAGAGTTTGAGGTTTTCTCATCACTAGCACTTATTTGAACTACCACAAAACAACAAATGGAGTCCCAGGAATAGCTACATATTTCAGGCCTTCTCAAGATTAAATTCTACAAACCCAGTGATCGGCTGTCAGGTACAACTGGGGAAAGAGAGCCAAACGGGAAAGAATATTGCTTTATCTGTGGAAGGCTCACCACAGATGTTTAGCCTGTAACCCATGGTTGTGTTCAACTTTTAAAATATTTATTTAATTTCTCCTTTTAAGTCATGAATGTCAGATATTTCATCAGATCAATATGAAAAATGATAAAAAGTCAGAAAACAAAGACAAAATTATTGAATTGTCTTTCCTATATATCAAGATGCTACCATTGTATTTAGAATTGTAAAAAGAATCTGTTGAGTAAATTTTAGTGGAAAAATAAAGTCTGAGCTTAGTCTCTCAGATGTAGATGGGGATGACAATAAATGATAGCAACTTATATTGTTCAATACTGTCAGGCACTGTTCTAACCGCTTAAAATGGATTATTTAATTTAATCCTCAGGTACTTCTTAACAAAGATACTATCATTATTCCTTTCTCATATATATTTAATCTTATCTTAATCGCTTCTTTACTTTTTTCCCTCTCCAAAACCACATTACCATAATTTTTTAAAAAGGAAAATATTTCCTTGTTTAAAGCTTCTTTTTTAGAACAAGAGCTTTTTAAAATAAACACAAGTATAATTTATTTATAAAATGTGTTTGTGGAAACAATGCTAAATACTGTTCAAATATACGTCGTTGTAGTTGTTGATTTTGATATCTCTAATCTGTGCTGCTGAACAGCAGAATTTGGAATACCCCATTTCTGACAGGTAATGTTTTTGTTTTTCTATATATGTAACTAAAATTCCACATTAAAAGAAAAAAAAATCCTCTCAAGTGTATGATATGCATAAAGACAAATGGCAACAGGCAGAAAGGCAAGCGATGTTGAGCAGTGGCCAAAAAAAGATGGACCAGGATTGAATACTACCGACAAGTGAAAACACATCCTGAACAGGGCTAAGTGAAATCTAGTTTTGATGTGTTCTGACTAAATGCTAAGTGAGTTACTTTTCAGATATCAATGGAGTAATTATGCAGTTGTGTCCATTAAGAATATGAGCGTATGTGGTTAGCTTGTTGGTTTAAAGCTGCGAGGCAAAAGACTGGAGTCATCGTTTGGGTTTGTTAAAAGGCACAAATAATGTAGTTACATGCCTGAGGTACTCAAGGAACCAGTTCAGGGTCTAAGGCGTAATCTAGATGAGACTATTTGTAAGATGGGTTCAACGTAAGTTTACGAAACTTCTTTAGGACCTAACTTTATTACAAGGCAATTCTTTACCATGGTAGCTACAATGAGGCTACAATGTATGCTACTTTTTTTCCAAATTCAGATTCTAGCAGGTGCATTTGTTTATCAAAATGATGAACAGAGTTTCCCTGTCAGTCAAACATGGTAGGCTCCAGTTGGTATTTCCTGTTTCCTGCCTTGCAAAGCAGCCCTGCTGCTGCCTTTCCCCCACAAAGCTTGGTACATCATTCCCAACTGAAAACAATCTTTAAATATAAACTTCAACAAGTTGGAGATATGTTTCTACAGCAGAACTCTTTCGAGTTAAAAAAAAAAAAAAATCCTGTCACAGCAGGTGATCACCACATGTCCGGGAGAGCAGCCATTTTAGACCAAATGTCCACCAACTCACAGTCCCTGTTGGTCCCCTTTCGAGCATTATCTAATGCTAGAAAACAACACTTGTAGACCTACTTTCTCCGAACAGTCTAGTACACATACTCATGTTCCTCCCAACATGTAAAGAATGAAATAGCAAAAATAGAGGCAAGATTCTTTTTCCGAGAAGTTATAAGTACTCTATGAAAGAAGCTTCACCCTGCTCCAAATGCAAAGGCCAACGTGGTGACTCAGACCTTAAGGCAAACTTGGGTTCAGATAAGCAAAATTATTTTGGAAACCCGATGTCCCCAAGTTAATTCATTTTGTTATATTAAAGGAAAGACATCAAGCTTTGTAGTATGATAATAAAAGTGTGATATTTAGATGCTATCAAGGCATTGTGTGAATTTCCTTAATATGCCAATTTTAAATTTACTGTAAACGTTCTCCATTGGAATAGAAATATATCTCTCTCCAACTTCCTGCCAAATGGAATGATTAGGGTTAGTGCTCAGTTTCAGTTCTGTTTTTCGGAAGTTTGGAAAGTTTAAATAAGTCAGTCAAGAGAATGAGGAGAAGCTCACTGTGGGTGGTGAGGAGCATTAGCTATAAGGGCCACTGATATGACAAGAATGACTATCCTGCAATTAAAATGGTAAACAATTTGCTTATGTTTTTTAGGTTTATTAAACTCAATCTTAAAAAAAAAAAAACTACAAAGGACCAATGAGATCATGCATGCAGCTGTACTCATGATAGAATCTACCAGGATTACATTGTTTAAATGAAAAACAGGCACACATTTAGAGATAATGACCAAGAAATGTAAATATATTTGATTAATAAAACATTCCTTTGCTTACTTGATCTGCTGTATCTGTTTTTCCATATTGATTGTTTTTCCAACTGTTCGATTCTAGCATGCAGCTTAGATAGTAGGCAGTCAACGAACTCTTCTTGGGAAAGTATAAGTTGGAAAATAGAATGTTTATAGCACTGACTAGCAGAATGATTGTTAAAATTCAGCCCTGTGATTTATTGAAGTATGTTTGAGATTGTTTTTTTTCTCACTCCTGTGTTTGCATGCCATTTGCTCAGCTGAGTCAGGTTCATTATCAAGGAAACATTATCTGTGGCAGGGTGGACTTGATCTTGATCTCTAGCCTCCATAAGATTTGGAAAAGAGCAAAAAGTTCTAGCTCTAAGGGTAGCCTGGGTCTGTGACTCTTCTGAATGTCCAAGGACAAGGGGCTTTCAATCAGAAAGCCGAAGTCAACTGTTTGATTTATCTCTTGTTCTGTTAGAAAATAAAATTCCACTTGACTCTGAGAAAAAGTACATGAGCTTCAAGGAACAGCAGGGAGGAGGCTGGAGTGGCTTGAGAGAGGGGGAGATTACAGGAGATAAGGTCAGAGAGGTCAAGTGAGGGGATCATGAGAACCTTGAAGGCCATTGTGAGAACGTGACTGTTTCCTCTGAGTGAGGTGGGGAAAACTGACTTTGAACAGAGGTGGGATGTGATCTGATTGAAAAAGATCATTCTGGCTGCTTTGTTGGGGACTATGGGCTGAAGATGGGAGCTAGGATGCTTTCTCAATACAGGTGAGAGATGATGGCATCTTTTGCAAGGCGGATAGTGGTAATGGCGGCAGGAAGTGGCTAAATCTGGGTGTATTTTGAAGATTGACAGGATTTGCTGATGGATCGGCTATGGGATGTTAGATAGAGGAGTTAAGGATGACTCCAATGTTTTTTGGCCTAAGCAACTGGAAGATGGACTTTTTTCTATATGAGGGTTTATTCTCCGTTTTTAGGTTGCTCATCCTTTCCATAAGCATCAGGATAATTCCAGTATAATAAATATGAAAGTAATCGTATGCTATGGGCCGCTATCTGACAAGGATGCTGACTCCCCTAACCTGAAAATGAGGAGTCGAATTTTATCCTGCACCACATGGGTACTTCATTGCCCAGAAATGACATGCAAATGTTTCTTGAGAAAAAGGTTACATCAGAAGTGAGGATCTCCTTTTGAAATAGTAGAACTCTGCAGCCACGGGACACCTGCGTCTCATTCTGGAGAACCTTTAAGGAAAGGATGCTCTGGGAATACACATGGCACCATTTGCCTGTGTTGCTCATTTCTCCGGTAGGACTGTAGGCTCAGTTTACTGCCTCCTGGGGGCGGGGGAGGGCAGGGCCTGATAGGCAGGTGGTTCTGGTTTTCAGCCCCCTAGTTGAGACAGTTCTAAGCAGCTCTAATACGACTTCTAGTCCTCAGATAACTTGTGTTTGTCATTTATCCATTCATTCGTATATCTACTTAACAAATATTTTTAAAAGTCTATGTGCTAAAATGCTTAAGTACAAAAATGAATAGAGCATGATGGGTAATAAAATTTGGGAGAGAGAGAAAGACATGTAATCAAGTAAAATATAGAGATGGTAGGCGGAGGCTATCCAGGAACCAGTGATGACAGAATTGAAGTTTTAGCTGGTTCTCCCTGGAAGAGGAGTTCAGGCAAGTCCAAGGAATTGCTTTTTGAGAAGAAACAAAATGGACAGAGACAAGCATTTGAATTCCCTACTAAATACAAGCTACCACAAAGGATTACTGATATGGGCTCATTTGCCCTTTCCTGGGACATTTGTGTCATATTTGAATCAAAGTTTTTTCTTTTATTGAATTTTTATCATTGCTGTCATCTCCTGTAAGGGTAATAGTTTTGCATGTGGAAACTAAAGAACTTGACAATGGTCAACAACAAACTGATGGTTCATAGCATCGAGCCAACATGTGGATATTCTTACCTTTTAGGGATGATGGACTCCTTTGAGAATGTGACTGCTCTACAGAAAAATTCACAAACATACCAAACTTCCCATTGATTTTTAGGGAAGAGGGCCTAGATCCCAAGAACCCCTGACTCTAAGATCTTGCATTTGGAATGGTACCTTTCAGTCATCAGTTAGATCTTCAAAAGACTGGGTGGAAATGAAAGCAAAAGACTCTTAGTAGATAATAAAGACATATGTATTTCTTCATTTTCTCCATGAAGATTCTAAGTAATGAAGAAGAACAAGCAGAGCTGGTTGGTTCACTCTTCTATCAAGAGTGACAAGGACCTTGGGTGCCTGCTTCTGAGACCAGGAGCATCTCTTCCTGTTTATAACTCGGCATGAGGCCCATAGAGACCTGGAAAGAAAGCCAGGCCAGATCAACAAGTCAGAGAGGTCATTTTGTTATCATTTAAAAGATTAACACAGCCAAGCATAGAGTTTCCTCACTTGTTGTTCCAGGTTATTCCCTTTTCCCATCCCCAAATTAAAACCAAATCTGTGTATATAGAAGTTATGCACAACATGCATACAGATGTAAGCGAATCCTAGTTATTTAGAATCCCAGTCACAACCAAAATCAATTATTTAGTATCTATCAGAGCAGTTAAAACGAACTTTTAGTCACAACTCATCATATAATAAAGTGGGGAATGCTCTTATAAGGCCTTTCCTTCAATTTTCTCTACCTCCAAGTAGCCAGTACATACACACACACGCACACGCACATGCATAAGCACACACATTTTATAAGAGATAACAATCTATTTTATCTTTAACATCCTTAATAAAAGAATTTCAAGTTTCTATTTGCGTTCTTTTCTGAGGTTTTACCATCCTCTTTCCCATTTGTAGTGTGTTGAATGGTAGCCCCACTACGCTCCCCCAAAAAGCTGTGTCCACCCAAAACCCATGAATGTGACCTTATTTTGGAAAAGAGTCTTTGCAGATATAATTAAGGATCCTGGATTATCTAGTTAGCTCCTAAATCCAGTGATGTGTCCTTATACGAGACAGAAGAGGAGAAGACATACAGGAGAAGGCCATGTGAAGACAGAGGCAGAGATTGGGTGCTGCAGCCACAAGCCAAGGAATGCCCAGACCACCAGAAATTAAAAGAGGCAAAGAAAGATACTCCACTAGAGCCATTGGAAGGAGCATGGCTCTGCTAACACCTTGATTTCAAACCCCTGGATCCTCCAGATCTGTGAGATAATAGATTTCTATTGTCTTAAGCCACTAAGTTTGTTGTAATTCGTTATGGCAACTGTCGGAAACTAACACACCATGTAGCTCATGACCCAACATCTTGCCAACAGTGAATGGGCAAAGAAGTTTACTTTGGGAAAATTCTCTCCATCAAGATCATTTCAGTTGCTCTTACTCTCATTTGTCAACAAGGCTTGCCATGTTGCTTTTGTAATGTGGAATGATACCTGTTCTTGAATCAGTTAAGTGCCTGGATCTATACAGAATCTGTATCCTGCTGACTCTCAGGGTTGGCAAGCTCCTTTTCAGACATTTGCTAACTATTACTTGTTTTTCAAACTTTTATTGTCTGCAGACAATATAATGGCAAAGAGCATACACGTAGCCCGCCAATTTTAGGTATATTTTAAAAAAGTTATCATAGTTTTAAATAATGAATAGAACATTTTAAAATTTATCATAACTTTTTTTAATGTAAACTATAAGAATGATAGCATCTGTAATCTTTCTCCAAATTATTTTCCTGAAAGGTAATCTCATCATCTGGCTCTATGACGAATAGCTTGAGCCATACGTCTGTTTCCACATCTCATCAATTTCTTTTCTTTATTTCTTTTAATTTAGAATCACTTAATTGCTTATTATAAATTATTGGCAATGGTGGCAGGTGTTTGATGGCTTTGTCAGAGAGTCGTCGACATGCAGGCTAGACACAAACCCAGTAATTACGATTTTTTCACTGAAAATTTCTTTTGGCAGTGTCAAAAGAAACTTTAAGAACATACACTGTTTCAAAGTTGGAAATTTGAAATTTCAACTTGTAAGTTAAAGGCAGATGGTTTCCTAACCCACTCTAGTTGTCTATGGCTGTAAAAATACTTTTTCCTTTTTATGTTTGTAGTGTTTGTTTATGGTTTTAAAATGTGCCCAATATTACATCATTAATTTTTTTTCTCCAACAAATGACAAAAATGATCAAGTATCAGAAAAACTGTTGGCAGTTAGAAATATTCATTCTAGTTTTGTCTTATTTAGAAATTATGGTTTTAACTTAAAATTCGTGATATCGTAGGACTTATTGTAGAATCAGAGTGTTTTCAAACTGCAGAGCACATTTTGAGCAGTTTGTAAAAATACAGCCCACCAATTTTAGGTACGTTTAAAAAATGCATCCCTCAGAGAATAAATATTCGGGGGAAACATTTTGAATGATCGAAACGGTCTTTTACTTTGCCTCTCTTTGTTTTCATTCCCTTTGCCATGTGAGCTTGTCATTTTGGCCACTCAAGACGTGGAGTCTGTTTCTCCACACCTCATGTATGGTTTGGCTTTTAACTTGTTGGTCAATAGAGTGTGGCAAGTGACTGTGTGCCAGTTCTGAGCCTAACCCTCGGGAGGTTTTGCGTGTTTCTGCTTGCCCTCTTGTACCTCTTTTATTGCTGCGAGAACACACCTTGGGTAGCCTCCTGGAGGATGAGAGACACTTGGAGCTCAGCCAAGTTGCCCCGGTAGCTTTAGCTGATAGCCAGCCAACCCCTACACCTGTGTGTGAGCCCAGCCAAATTCAACAGTGCTGCCAAGTTAATTCCCAGATGATTCCAGCTACACGAGCAATACATGTATTATTGCATGCCACAAAAATTTTGTGATTCTTTGCTACATGGAATAACCGTGTCAATGAATACTCGATACAATAGTCAGCATCGCTCAGTGTGGAGAGTTGGAGAGCTTGTATTCACCGATCTTTCATATAGCACATCAAAAATACATTCAGTGACTATGAGTTGCTTATATTTACGATTTTCATTATTTCCTTCGACATTTAATTAAGATTTGGAGGCATATTTTTGGCCACTCGCTGTTCTTGGTGAATAAAGCTGAGTATAGATTGACACTTATTTAATAATTGACTATTACTTTACTCTTTTATTCTTGATATACACATAGTTTAGCACCCCATCAACACTCAAACTCACTCACTTTTTCTATTTATGTCATAGCTCATCGAATAATTATTAACTTAACCAAAAAATCTGTTCTTCTGTAGTATTAGCTTTCAGTGTTAGAGTAAAAGTCATCACACGTTTCTCTCTCATGTGTATACATATATGTAATACATTTACATCAGCTTTATCCAACTGCAGGGTGAAATATCTGTTGGCACACACTTCATTTACTTATTTGACAAACATTTATAAAGTAGGTACCCTGTGCCAGACACCGTCTGAAGTTCTTTATATTATTGACTTACTTAATCCTGTTAGCAGCTCTGAAGTGGTTCTATTACTATCTCAGTTTTATCCAGGAGGACACTGAGGCCCAGAGAGGGTCAGTACCTTGCCCAAGGTCACAGTGCCAGCGAATGGCAGAATTAGGATGTGATTTAGGCATTCCGGCTCTGGAGTCCGTGTTCTTCATGACTGCACATGGTAGTAATTGCTCCTCTACACTTTGTGTATTGTTATTATGTGACACCCACCAATGCCATTTGAAAAGGGAGCTTCTACAATAGCTTGTTCTGCTTTCTTGCCAAACAGGATATCAATCAACAAATATATAGCTGGCTTTACAAGCTTATTGGCAATAGTGTGACTTGTTTTGCTGTAGAGAGTGCCACTTTAAATGATGTGTCTGTACTTTTGGTCTCTCCTGTGCCTCAGCAGCAGAGTTGTAAATTTCTTATTGGGAAGTATTATTTTGCAGTTGTTCTGGAAAAACTGCTTGTTTTTCGGGAAGGTTGTTGTGCTGTATTTAAAAATAAGGGGAAGGCTTGAGTTGCTTCTTAATCCTACATGACTAAGTAATGTACTAGGGGTAAATGGATAGATGATCTTATAAAATCTAATTAGCAGATATCATATACTCAGTTTCACTCATCTCAGCCCATATAGATATATATTTTATATTTGCACTTGAGTTCTGGTGATTATTTACACTTACATCATCCCAAATTGTATATTTTTATTATTTTTTTTTTGTACTTCAGTGAACCTCTTGGGAGTTTGTGTGTGTGTGTGTGTGTGTGTGTGTGTGTGTGTGTGTGTGAACTGGGCATAAAATGATGCATTATTGAGAGGCAGCAGAGGGTTGAAATTCATGGACTCAAGCCAAATTACCTGGTGTCAAATTTCAAATCCGACACTTAAGAATTATGTGATCATGAGTTACATACTTAATCTCTGTGACTCAGTTTTCTCATGTATAAAATGGGTATAGTAATAATAATATCTACCTCCTGGGATCAATTTGAAGATTAAACGTATTCACTTGAAACAACATCTGGCACATAAGAAGTGCTTTGTAAATATTTGCCATCTAACAAATAAAAATGTACATGTAAGGAAGATGAAAAATATAAATTCAACTCTAGTAAATATTAACATGCAAATATAAAGAACTGTACCCTGTTAACTGAAGGTTAGCTATGACAAACTGACATGTAATTTTAATAATGCTTGTGTAACCTTTAAGAGTATAATGGTTATTGAGAACACAATTGGGTTTTTGTGAAAACCGTAATCGACCTTACATTGCAAATTTGTGACATGTATATAAACAAAGTTGTCTCTTCATCTTTTTTACTGAAATCACCAAACTACCAAGGGACCACATTCAGGCTACTGTTTCTCCATAACAAATTCCCCCAACACTTAGTGGCTTAAAATGACCTTTTTATTTGGCTCACACTTTTGTGGGTAAGGAATTCGGGAATGGCTCGGCTAGGTAGTTCTTGTTTGGTATCATCAAGGATTTGCAGCACTAGGATGGGGCAGGATCATCTGGGCTGCATGTCCAAGGTGGCTCTCTGGTGTGGCAGACAGTTGATGCCGGCTGTCAGCTGGGAGCTAAGGTAGGGCTGTTGACCAGAATGCCTGGACATGGCCTCTCTAGCATGGCAGTCTTAGGGGAGTTTAACGTGTTACGTGGTGGCTGGCTTTCCCCAGCGTGAGCAGCCTTGGAAGTTACTTAGCAGCACTTCCACCATATTTTATAGGTTGAAGTTGTTACAAACCTGCCCAGATTCAAGGGAGGAGACATTGACACTCCGCTACACACTTCTCAATGGAAGACATGTCAAAGAATTTCAGAGCCATGTTTTCAAATGGCCACAGACCACTTAATAGAATTCCAGTACTGCTGAAGAGCTGCAAAAACATTCCTCTGTGATGTGTATATCTAGATCATTCGATTCCAGGTTCTTTATTTTTTTCTAAAGGTTTAATGTTTTAACCTTTGAGCCATTCACAGAGATTTATTCTGGGCCTTTCATAATAGCAATAGCCCAGAGCCAGAACAAAGAGAACGTGGAAATCAGCTAAAACTTTGAAAGTGTGATGAGAGCCCAGTGAAGTTTCTTCGAAGTCACTGACAGCAATGCTCATATCTCTCAGGGCTTAGAGATCTCACCGGTCCTGCAACTACAGGGAATTTAAACAGCTCCCTCTCTCTAGATTGCCTCAGATTGACTCAGCAGTGTCTAAACATCACCTTACCTTAGGCTTGAGAAATGAATCTCTGTTTCTTGGCCCTGCTGTTTCTCCAAGTGACTTTTGTACATGACTCTGGCGAAACCTTCCTTTTTCGCTCTATGTTCTGTTTTGTGTCCCCCTCACAGACCGTGGGTGCTGCCTATGTGAAGTTTCCCTGGCTCTGAGTATGAAAGTGCCTCTTGGCTGGGCACTCCTTTTAGGAGCAGGAAAAGACCTAATCCATTGAGTGCCAAATATGAGGGCCCCACCCACATAAAACAAGCTAGAAAGTAACTTCTTTAAGAGAATTTATTCTTAGATGAGCCACTATGGAAATAAGCCAAAATCCACAGCTGGATGAATTCCGCTTTCAGGTTTAGAACTAGTTTGCTTTCTAAAAGTTGACATTGTTCATGGGATAAATATATTAGGTATCTCCCGTTGCTTTGGGCCAAATAAAAGGCCACAAGTCCCTTGAAGGAGGCAAATAAACTGGATTCGGTGTAGAGGTTCCTTGAGTCTCGCCAGTTGAAGTGTGAGGAATCACGAACAGGTTTGGTTCAGTTTCTTTTAAAAGACCATTTCCCACAGTTAAGAGCATCCCTCCAGCACCCTGGTCTTCCTCCCACTTTGTAGTTTTTTTGCCATTTAGAATGGCTTTGCTGGACTGAGTGGTTTTCACTTGCACCCTGGGCACTAGCTTGGTGGGGTGCATTACTCTTCCATAATCTGTGTCTTTGTGAACATGAGCCAAGCAACCAAGAGGCAAGGCTGGGATCCTGGACTCCGGCCCTCCCTCTCCTTTTGGCAGGAGAGGCCTTAAGGAATTAGAGTTCATCCCAGCTCATATTTCTGGTACCCAGAGTTCTGCAACTTTCACTCAGCAGCATTTCCGTACAGCTCTTTTCCATTGGGCTAAGTATTGAAAGTGCTCAAACTCCACAGGCCTGAGCTTTGGATGTGGATTTGAGTCTTGCTCGCTTTGCGGGCTTCTGGCCAATCGCAGAGACTCCTTCATTAAAAACAAAAACGATAAGAAGAGGCTAAGGTGTTCTTCAAAGTAATCTTTCAAAAAGTGCTGATGACTCTGACCAGATGGAGACCATTTCCTTGAAAAAGACAGGAGTATCTAAAGGAGCGGGGAGTGAAGCTCATGCAGACCAGTGTCTCCAGCCTCACTCCAAACACCATTAAGCTGCATCCTGCCTTCTCTCCTCACCCATCTACTTGGACTGACACTGCCCTTCAGCCTTTCAAAAAACCTGGCTTAAATCTGGGATAACTTCAGACTTCAAACCTGAGTGGGATCCTCAGATTCTTTTCATTACAAAAATGCTTTTAGTTCAGAGTAAATCTTTAATTTAATTTAATTTTTTTAACTTGTGGTAAAATATATATAACATAATATTTACTACTTTAATCAATTTTAAGTGTGCAGTTAAGGAGCGTTAAGTGCATTCACAAGTTGTGCCACCATCACCACCTTCCATCTCTAGAACTTTTTTCATCTGCTCAAACTGAAACTCTGTACCCTTAAAACAACAGCTCCCCATTCCCTTCTCCCCTCAACCCCTGGTAATGACCATTCTACTTTCTGTCTCTATGATTTCATCTGCTCTAAATACTCAAATGAGTGGAATCATGCAGTATGAATACTTTCGAGTCCGGCTTATTTCACTTAGTAGAATGTCTTCAAGTTTCATTCATGTTGTAGCATCTGTCAGAATTCCTTTCTTCTTTAAGGCTAATAATATTCCATTGTATGTATTCATTACATTTTCTTTATTCATTCGTACATTGGTGAATACTTGGGAGTGTAATGAACAAGCCATTATATATGCAATGAGCGTTAGAAAGTGGGAAGGAAACGTGGGGTGCCTTCATAGTGTGTAAGAGCTTGAAGTTCGGAGAAGCTTCCTTGACCAACTGAAATCCAGTCTGAAACCTGAAGGACAATAGGAGTTACTTGGGTGAAGAGTTGGAGAAAGATATATCAGGCAAGGGAACAGTATGTTTCTGAGTCTTCTCTGGTCTTCTGAATATGCTTTACAATACCAAGAGCCACAGAGAATTAAAATAATGTTTCCTTATGTGTCTTCTTCTCTGAACTTGAAGTTCCTTGAGGCAGGACTGTGTGATATTCACCTTTGTATCTTCAGAACTTAACACCGAAGCACCTGCCTATAGTGGGAGTTCAATACATGCATATTTTATAAGACCAATGAACACTGTGTATGTATCTTTGGTTTCTGACAGCTTCTAAGCCATCCATCACCATCAAATGAGATTCCTGTGGAGTCTCTGATTTTGTCCTCATAGCTACCCTGCGAGATAGGCTTTGTTGTCTAGTTTAGAGATAAGAAAACCAAGTCACATAGAAAGTAATTTGTCCAAGGTCACATAGCTAGTGAGTAGAGAAGCTATGATTTGAACTCAGATCTAGTTGGCATCAAAAGTCGTGTTCTTGTAATTATTTCACGCTGTTTTGTTTTGGATAATTCAGAATTGTGGGTAGGAAAATCAGCTTTCATTGAAGTCCTAGATATCATGGTAGGGACTTGACATGTGTTATGATAATAGCACACTTTTACTGAGCACTTAGTACATACCTTACTATTCCAAACACATTTCTTGTCTGTTCTCATTGAATTCTTATATCAGCCCTGTAAGATAGGGACTGTCATTATCACCGTTGTACAGATAAGAAAAATTGAGGCACATAGCCAGGATGTGATCTGGGCAGGCTGGGCATCCCACAGCATGCTGGGCCGTGGCCCCTGAGTCTTCTCAGGGGCGTCAGAAAACAGTTATGATTATTTTAAAGAAGAGAGAACTCAGGGGGGTTGATGTTTATGTCTTTGCTCTTGGTTTTAAATCATTTGTATTATTTGGAATGATTTCTCCTTTCTCCCTTGTCAGTCCCTCATCTGCCTTCAAATGATCAGAAAAAAAATCACTTACCACAGGGCAGAATCTCTAAGAAATTCTTTCTCTCAAGCAGAGGCTGAGTCATTTAAGCCACCAATCCTTCTCCGACGTCTTAGTCGTTTGATGTTCTTTCTGCCTTTGGAGGGTTGATTAAGAGCCCAGCAAAGAGAGAAGCTTCAGAGCTCTAAGCCCTGAAAGGGTCCCTTGACCCCAGGCACCCCAGCGGCCGGGCCAGACGTGGCGACTATGATTTATAGACTAATAAACGGAGCCTTTCCAAACAACGTTTGCCCGCCTTCAAGGGAGCAAGCAATGAACTTTCTGAGTGTAAAACCTATTTTTTGTAAAATATTTTTGTTTGTTATTGAGAAAAGTCTTAGTATTTCAGGGTGGAGGTTAGTGGGAATGAGAGTGAGGGTAAATGAAAAAATTAGACCAAAAAAAAGAGAGACTCAAAATCCTCACAGGCACGAGTACCACACATTCTGACTTAGGACATCAAATACTATTTGTGTTAATTTTGTTCCCCTACAAACCGCATTTGCAGACAGTGACCGTTGGCTCATGTATTCCCCTAAGGAGAAAAATTACACATGTAGGAAATGCGATTCTCCTCTCCTGTTGCTGCCCTCCCCGCCCCATCCCCGATGCTATCTCCACCTCGGCTCCCCCCACAAACAAACCTTTTTTGAGCTACATGATGCAATGTGTGTGTGTGTGTTTTTTTTCTGGGCAGAGAAGCAGCAGTTGTTTCTTTCTCAACTAATTTTTGTTCCAAGACCTCACAAGGCGTGAGGAGAATAACTTCCTGAGTGAAGAAAGCATTTGAGTGTCTGCATCTAAAGATACACAAACCCAAGAACTTAATGGGAGTAGGGTGGAGACCAGAGGGAATGAAAACAGAAGAAAGTCATTCCTGTCGCAAGGAAATTAAAAACCAAGACCTTCGTTTTCTCCTTTTCTTTTTCTTCCTTCCTCCCTCCCTCCCTCCCTCCCTCTTTCTTTCTCTTTCTTTTTTCTTTCTTTCTTTGTTTCTTTCTTTCTTTGTTTCTTTCTTTCTTTCTTTCTTTCTTTCTTTCTTTCTTTCTTTCTTTCTTTCTTTCTTTCTTTTCTTCAGCAGGCTTTCTCTAGGTGATATTCCTTGAGATACTTTGTAGGTGACCTTCCCACATTTTTGTCTATCATCCACATGCCAATGACTCAATTAATTTTTCCAGCTTTGACCTTCCTTCCTTCCTTCCTTCCTTCCTTCCTTCCTTCCTTCCTTTTTCTTTCACTATTCCTTACTTCTATAAATAACCCTGCAGTCTTTAAATAGATTCAGCTTTCTTCAGCTTGAAGAAAATTCTAAGGCATCCTTTTCCTTCCCTTTTAAAGATCTAGGTCACTGATTGTGGAGGTTGGGATATGGAAGATTCTTAGGAGATGTTATTCCAATAAATTCTAGTCTGACTTATTGGATTGTTAAATCATAAATTCTATTAAGGCGTATTTTCCTCCAGTTTCAACTCCAGCAAGTTTTCCTTATACAAAATACTCAGATTACACACAAGTGAGCACTAAAGTGGAGACGGCGGGAGGAGGGTAGATAAGGGTTAGGTGTCACATACAGAAAACTCTTATAGTCACAAACCTTAGGGGTGCACAGTTAGCAGCTTCCCAGGAAGGTTATACATCTTGTCCAGGCCTTTACATAAAAATGACTTTTTACTTGAGTCATTTGTTAGTCCATTACCAGTTTTCATATCAGATTGCATTTCTTCTTGTATTAAAGTAAGGCAATCTGGCACGTAAAAATAGGCTCCTTCATTTCACTTTCGACTCTGGACAAGAGTGGAGATTCCCACAGCATTTTGCCTCACACTCCTCCATGAGGCCCACAGAATTGCAACCCTTTGCAGAAAGCATTCTTTCTGTCGATTGAACCTCAAATTCTCCCATAAAGACATGCAATGAGCAAATGAAGGCTGAATCGTGTGCTAAATGCTGATTTTTCTCTTCAGAGTTCAACTCATTCTCTTCCAACTACAGTCCTAAAAGGATCTGAATTGAATGACTCCTGTTGCTAATCCCATAGTTGTTACAGACTCAAAAAGCAGAACTAATTAAAAAGGAGCAGAGGAAACCTGCATAAAAAAGCCACGTCCTTAATCTTTGGGGCCAACTGTATCTTCCTTATATGATGACTAGTTCCACTTACAAGCAGTGTGTCCTTTTATGGGGGCCCAGGGGGAGGGTTGGTTGATGACCAGGACTGCCCTGGTAGGAAAACTGAGCCTTCGTATAATTCACCTGATTTATTACACGAAGGTACTGTTGTGAGGGGTTTGTGCCACCCGTGACAGGAGTGGCTACAGTGCTGGCATGAAATCCTGCTCTCCACAGGCCAGGACCACATGTGTCACATCGATTATGTTTCTAACGCTCCTCCCGGTACCCTTGTGTTTCCAAATGCTTAATGCACCTATGAGTAAATGATTCTTTCCACTACAGCTTTAAAGTGCCAGAAGGCAAAAGAAATTTAAACAGACCTAAGATCAACATTGTGAGTTTACTTGGCCTCCCCGTCTAGCAACACTGCCATAAATTTCTTCGACTTCTTAGTTGGGAATTTAAAAGGCCTATAGCCTTGGCAAGGTTTATATAACAAGGTTTCTTCTGTATGGATTATAAACTTGCAAAATCCCAAGCAGTGGTAGGGTATCATGCTTGGTCAGTGGGTCAGCCTGAGAAGCCAACAGAAAAACTCAATACCATGTCCAGCCAAACACTTTTTCTGGGTTTGGCTTGGTGGGTAGAAATAACTTGGTCGGCTCCATCTCTGCTGGGACTCAGGAGCCTAGGTCTTCGGGGCCTTTTGTTTTACCTTCGGCGCTTTGCTATAGTGGAGGCCTGTCTTCTGTGGCCCTTGCAGAGCCAGGGGCTCTAAGCAGCGCTGCAGTTTGCAGAGTCTTCAAGGAGTGCTCCGTCGGGATGCCGTAATCTCCGGCTTTGTGAGGCCCTCTCAGACAACCACTCCTCAGAGAGACGGAATTGGTACTGGTTTGTGCTGAGGGTGGGCCTGGTAGGCCTGGGGTTCATCAACTAGTCAAGCATGCTTGATTCTATCAAAGGAGTCTTGGTGATAAGGAGGCACCCCCACTTCTCTGCCTGACCACGTTTCCCTCTTCAGAATGACCTGCTGTGAAAGCTATGTATGCCTCTTTTCCCAGGTGCTTGGTAACTGGCATGGCACATTCCTGAAAGGGACTGGTGGGTGGATCTCGTAAGCGACTTAGCTCCAAAGGGAGTGCAGCTGTCCCTCACGAAAGCCAAGAAGCATTTCCTTCATGAGAACTGGTCTCCTCCAAACGGTGCTCTCCTTTCAAAACAAGGACCGAGCTTACTGCCTCTCAAAGGGTCGCTTGGTAGAACAATAAGTCTCAACATTGAGCGGGACTCCTCATGCGCAGAGCTATGTATTAGGAGCTGAAGGCCAAAAGGGGTGTAAAAACTGGGCAGCCGTTGATGGGCTCTACTAGCCAGCTATCAGAATGATGAATACGTGCTTGGAAGACCTTTATCTTTCCCTGTGGCCAGGGAAAGTACAAAACTACGAACATTACTCCAACTTTGGAGGGACATTCGAGTTTTATTCTTGGCTAGAAAAATTGTGAAGATTGCTTTTTATCTCTACTTCATCATCCAAAATGGGCTGAAAAAGAAGTTTCTGACCAGCAAGCCTGAACAGCAAGGAGGCAAGGCTAGGAAGTTCTTGGACTGAAAAGCAGAAGGAGGCTAACTTTACATATTACCAAGACTTATCTTATTAAAGGGAAACTCAAATATAAAGATATGAAAATGATGCAGAAGACCAATTGGAAGGCACTGGTTTATAGGATTTGGCCAGAATGAGACGTGTCAGGGGAGAAATGACAGACATTGAAGTAATGCCTGGTCACACAGGTGTTTCTGGTTTGTTCGCTCATAATTCAAGGCCCAGACAGTATTCAATTAAGTCAAAAATCTCCCATTGAAAATTGATTCAAGGACATACTCTCTAAGTCCATGCATCATCAACCTATGAAACTCATCGCCTGGGGATGTTAGTTAGGTCCAAGTGAAGAAGAAAAATTAATAGTTAGAATTGCAGTTTAGATCAGTAATTTCTAGACTTTCTTTAAAACCTTTGAACTTTTAAAATAGGAAATCTTAATTTAAAACCTAATCAGCGTAGAAGCATTGGACCAGGAATCCTCAAAAATATCTGTTCTCAAAGGGACATAGCTGGCAATACTTTTAGCCTCAGCATTTCTGGAGATGAAGCTTCTGGGCTTGGTTTTGCCATGAATGATGATGTTAGGAACAGCATTTATGCTACCAGCTGCACCACTTTCTACTTGTGATAGGTTAGTTTTTCTGTGCACCAACGTCCCAAGAGTATAAAAAATGTGGAGATTCCATTCTCTCAGGTTCCTCCTGGGCTGGAAATACATGTTACAGTCACTCTCTAATTCCAGAATTTGCTGGTATTTTGAAGTTACTAGTCTGAAAGTTGTCCGAAAAACGATTTCATCACCATTTTGCATGTTGAAAATGTCAAAAATAATTTCTTCATTGTGCTTGCGAAATGGTTCTCACCGAAAGTTCATTTGGGTCTCCAGAGGCTGATAGAAAAAAACATAAAGGATATTTAAGATTATTTCTTGACTTCTTGCATGTATTATCCCTTCCAGAGGATTGTGTGTCTATCTTCCTAAGTTGAGATGTGATTAAAATGGAGTGGTTTTCAAATCAGATTCCTCTGCCCCATGTCAGGCCTTGGTTGTGTGTGTGATGCTTTACTCACCTTACCTTCTGTTCCACTTGTGAAGCCAGCACCTCTGGAAGCCAAGTTCCTATGGATTTTGAAAATAGTGTTAGCCCTGGAATTGGTTTAGCTGTAAGTGAAATAAACAGGTTAGCTAAGGAGGTACAGGTCTCATCAAAAGGTCGGTAAATTTAGTATGGATATTCACTTCCAAATAAATTTGGAATCAATTTACCTCTCCGAAGGTAGGTAAGTATGACTGACTCTGCCTTAGACAGTTGCAAGATTCTTTCATATTTAAATTTTGTTCAACGTAGCAAGAACTGACAATTAAGATATGTAATGAAGTTCCATTTTATATGGAGATTTGATTCCAAACTTAGTCTTTAAGGCAAGAAATGTGTGTAGTTCAGTCATCCTTGAAAACCCCTTGTAATGCATATGAAGTACAGTAATATATATGTATAAAAGTTTCATTATATAGTAAAATACAATCTGTAATAAAGATTACATACACAAGAAACAATTTATAATATTTCTAATAGACTCTGTCTGAGTGTCTGTGGCCGAGCTGTGGTAAGTCAAACCTGTGTATGTATGGGCTGCTCTTGCAGGCATGCTTCTGTTTGGGCCACACAGGCCTCGGGGCCAGTCCTGAATAATTCTTCTGTGTTCACATACCGCCACTACCAGAGACTGTTTATCCATCAGCCAGTTTTGGTTTTAATGGTTCCGTTTCTTTGCAGTATCTCGTAGTTTCTTGGCCTCTGATTTACTTTCCTTGAGATGAAGTGTAAGAAGATTGACGTTTTTTTATTTAGGTTATAGTCATCATCTTTTTAATACATTCTTCTGATAGGAAGGACTAGTTTGATAGGGAGAGTCAGAAATCAGCTTTGTAAAATAAAACTGAACATATGTTTGGAGCAAATATAAATAGGTTAATACCAATTCTGAGAGGTTTTCTCCTGCATTTTGGAGGAAGATGAGGTAGGGAGAGGTCATGCTTTACACACCTACTGGATTTAGATGTGATTAAAATTACAGTACTGAAAATGGCCAGACTATCAACCATCCTCCTACTATGCCAGTTAAGAAGAATTATTTGAAATCTCAAGTGAACTTTTACTTCCTGGGCCTTGAGGATAGACCGTTTGACTTACCTGAATACCTGCCACCCAGGGTTCTTGTTGGCTCTTGGAACTGACCTCTCCATGCTTCTGTTGCTCAGAAAAAAATAGTGAAATTATCTATGAGGAGCATTCACATATTTCTTATTTGACCTTCACCATGACCCTTTGTGACTCATTGAGTTAGAGTAGCATTATTCTTATTTTACAGATGAGAAAACAGTCTCAGAAGGGCCAGATGACTCACCTAAGTTTACATGGCTAGTGAGTGGTGGGGCTGAGACTAGAACCCTAGCCTTCTAGTGACTTTCTGATCACCAGGCAAACACTTAATTTTAAACTCAGTCATAGTTTATTTTGCATCTCTGTTTTCTACTCAGTATGTTGTTTATGTTTGTGCAGACAATAAGGAGAGTTATTTGTTTCACACGACACTGATGGAAAAGGTATATTTCTCAGGCTATAAACTTGTAAGGATCATGTCTCCATTCCTTTGATTTTATCTCTTCATCAGACAGCCAGGACACAATTTAGTCAATTCTAACATTTGATGAGTAATTTTAAGGTTAGACCAGCTGCAAACTTGGGGTCCCCAGGCCACCTGCATTTCTGACCAACTGTCTACAAACTTGAGGGTTCCAATCACTGTGGAGGTTTATGGGTTTACAAGCCTTCCTTAGCAATAAGGCATCTGGGAAGGTCGGAGTGAAATACTGGGGAGGTGGGAGGTGCTTAGGCCTCCTTGTATCTATATTTTCTGGCTTTTGCTAAAATATGCCATATATTCTGCGTGTTAGCTGGTCTTCACCTCTTCAAGCTGGCATCTGCTACAATGAATGATATATCATCAGACCCCTGGCAGGAAGCCCTAGGACATATCTCTCTGTAGTGGCTTCTTGCCCTGGCCTCAAGACCTCCTGAACACTTTCTTTCTCTTCCCTCTCTCGTTCTCATTGATTGCCGCATCCCATCTAGCTTGCTTTCCAGATGCATGGTGACAAAAGCAGTTCTGTGGGGGTTGGCCACCTCTCAGTACCCACAGTGGAAAACAGGCTCAATTCTCTCTACCTGATAACCCATCCTCCAACCTGGTAAAGTATCCACTCCCACCTTGTGGCCACTCGTGAATCTCTCTGCTTTCTCTTTCTCTCACCAGCTCGAAGGATCACTATTTTGGGTGGTGGTGAGGGATAGAACCCCAGAGAGATTGGTTGGGTCTGACTGCTGTCACTTCTTCTGTCATACTCAAGGATAAGCAGCTTTTGAATTTAAAAACTCATAATTTACCCCTTTGTTCAACAGTCCCTTCTGAAATCGCCCTCCAGGGGAGAACATATGGCTAATGGTCCTAATGGGAGATGCTCGCAGGGTCACAGGGATAAAAAATGCAAAGGAAAAAAAACCTCACATGGTTAATATGTCAAAATATTATCTCACAACACTAAGAAGCATATAGAGATTTGATACATGGCTGTTAAATAGAAAACATATATGATCACATAACTTTAGTTCCCTTTTCCAAAAGCCAAAGACAAATGGTCCATCAAAAGGTCTATAAAGTTACAGCTGAAACGGTCTTGCACATCATATGTGCCCAAGGAACCATTAAAAGATGCATCGTTTTAAAGAGCAACGTAAACAGTGGAACCCTCAGAAGTGATTTCATATTTGGTGAAACCTCAGTAGTGTAGGTTGAAAAGTGGGTAGCTCCAAACGTTTGAGCTTCAGTAGTAATCTTTTTTTTTTTTTTTTTTGCAATGGCAGTGTTTAAAAATTGTTAGTAGCTTGTCAACCATTACAGTGGATTTTTAATGTTCTCTCTCTCCATACTTAGAGGTGAAATTTATAATATATATGTCACTAAATGAAAAAGACGCAGAATGTCATCTTTGAGGCACACTGATTGATGCAAAATTGACTTATATAAATGCAGTTTATGGCTATCTTCCAGCAAGCGCTTTCAGTGTGAAAGAGTTCCATACAATAGATTTCCATTTTCAAAATCACATCAATTTTTACATTGAGCATTTCTGAAAACACTTATGGCCACTTCCAATCGGCTTCCTGGTGATAATTTAAGATCCTCTTTGCAATACTTGTGAAAATTTGACCAGCGCATTGGCAGAACCCCATTCATTGCTTTGGTGTCTTGATTTGGAAATCGCTGTTGCCAGGGCTGCCAATGATTGTGCCATCAGTTTCTGTGGATGAAGGGAAAAAAAACACCCAGAACTTTTCCTGGAGTTTGGAGCCACATCATTTGGAATAGAGAGATAGGTCTTGGGCCAAGCTCCCCTTCCATGACTACATGTTTGGAACAGGAAGCTTCTCTGTGGCTGGAGAATTGATTGATTGCTTGATATTTATTGAGGACCCGTGGTGGGTTTGGTTCTCAATATATATGAACACGTCAATATTTTCCTCCTCAACCAGAAACATGATGCCTCAAGATGCTGCTTTAATTGTTTCCAAAACAATTCTACCTGGAGTCCTTCCTATATCTTTTCAAGACGAATATAAACAACAAATTAAGTAAGCATAGTTTTATCAGCAGTTTCTTGCCCTTCACCCATGGACCCCTTGTACTTACCAGTACTGAGACCAATCTCTGACTACAATTAGAATTGCCTTTTTTCATCAGTAAATTCTGTGGGAGCCAATCCTCCCTGACCTCCACGGCAGCCATTAGTATAATTCAGAGCAAAGTTCACCTGGAATTGGGAGGAATCCTACCATTTCTATCACCTGCAGGACTAAAAGCCCCAGGCTTGGCAAACCTAGTGGATGGTTTGTGCTTCCAAAATGACTACCCCGGAGGATTGCTCTCCTCTGGGCTAGATGATTTCATTAATTGATGTCTAACTCATAAGTCTGAGTTATTTATTGTAAAACCAAATAGGGACCATATGACTTTGAAGATCTGATCAGACCAGGCTGTGTGGGCCAGATACTGAGCAGATCAAGCCTCCCAGCATTAATCTGTCACAGTCCATTTTTCACTTGCTAAATCAGCTTTATGCAAATATTTCCCTAATGGGGCTCACCTATTCAGGAATGCTCACCTCCAACATCTGTGGATGTTTTGGAGATATGGGCATATAAACTTAAGTCTTTAGATAGTCACTTAGAATTTTAGAGCAGAAAGAAATGTTAGCAACCAACCTGTTTAAGTCCCAATTTAACATATGGTGAAATTGAGGTGAAATGACTTGTCCAAGATCACAGAGCCAAAATGACACCAAAAGGAGAAAATTGTTATCACATAAGTTATGCATAAGCAGTGCTAGGAAGAGCCCAATGCCTTATTTAGCCTTTGGAAAACATACTTCTATTCTCAGACACTTGCCACCACCCTAACCCACCCCTGACTAACCTTATTTAATAGGTTATTAAAGCAAAACATAATGTAAATAGCCCAGCGAGCAAAAAGTAATATATATTTTCGAAAATTCCAACTCTTCAGAAGAATAATAAATTCCAGATATTCAGAAATAACTACTGTTAATATTTTGATGCATACACTTGCACTCTCTTTAACCTAGGCGTAGAAAGTGTGTGGCTTTTCACAGAACTTTGATTGCGTTAACATTGGTGAAAGGAATAGAATTAGTCATAAGACTTCTTTACTTCATTCAACAAACAGATGAAGATTTTGCGCTGGTTACGTAGGGAACCACAGGGCTGTTTCAGACACAGCCTGCCTCTGGCATGTGTAAACATAGAGTTCTTATTTGTGTCCTGATTCTTTTATGGGAAACTCGGGACTCTAGATTTAGGAATGGTATCTTTCTGTCACAAATCTTGTCCTGTTGATATCTACTATGCTGCTACAATGACTTCTGACACCAGCTACCCAGAGTTAGACTTCATAGTTGAGAGATAATCCTCTGCAAGACTACACTCACTTGAGACACCAGCTGCAAACTCGGGGGCCCTAGGCTGCCAGCATTTCTGACTACATGGCTACACATCTGAGGGTTCCCACTATCCCCTTGGTTTTGATAATTGCTAGAATGACTCACAGAACTCAGAAAAGTGCTTTACCTATGATTACAGTTTTATATAGTGAAAGGATACAAATCAGAACCAGCCAAAAGAAAAGATACGTAGGGCGAGGTCTGGGAGGTTCCCAAATGTAAAGCTTCTGTGTTCTCAGTGAGCATGACTCTCTGCTACATTAATTAGGTAAGACACGCAGCTTGTCCCAGCTTTGATGTCCAGAGCTTTTATTGGGGTTTCACTATGCAGGCATTACTGAGTGAATCATTATTCACATGGCTCAATTTCCAGTCCCCATTCTCATCAATGGGGCTGATATTACATGGCTCAAAGCCCTAGCCCTTTAATCACATGGTTGGTCTTTCTGGCATCATTGGCCCCATCCTGAGTCTCATTGGCATAAACTTGGGTGCGTTCTAGGGGATCCCACTGTGGATAACAAAGACACTCCTGTCACTCAGGAAATTTCAGGGTTTAGAGGTTCCCTCCTAAGAACCAGAGACAAAGGCCCGCCAAGTTCCTCATTGCACTGGACCTGCATAAGTACCATTCCTTCCCTTCCCCAGGCCCTTGCCTCTTAAGTACGCTTTTAGCAGTGGGCAAAGAAATGGGTTTATTTGACAGGACATATGTGTGGGTATAGGTAGACATCGAGTCTTTGAATTACATGCAAAGCCAGAGATCTTGAACTTTAAGTCCATCAGCATTATTCCCCATCTCTTGGGACAGAAAGGTGGGTCTTCCCATTCAGGGTTCTCAAGACCTCTGATGTATTGACGACAGCTAGTGGCTGGGTAGCCACATCCCCAGTTTTTTGGGTTACCTAGAATGTCTAAAGGCTCAGTGTTAGTCTCATCTAAGATCTGTGCTTTTCTCCCTTATTCCCTTGATCATCTAATTTTCTAAATTTGCTACTAGGTAAGTCCTTAGACTGTGCATGTGGTAGAGAGAAAACTCTCTTAAAAGCTTCGTTTCTGAGCTGTTGCTACTTTTTTTTCTTTTCCAATTCAGATGAGTATGTCCCCGAACCCACCTTCCAAAATACTAAAAGGAAAAATGTGTATATTTTAGAAAAGGGTGGTGCAGGGTAGATGCTGGAGTGGGGTGGGGATCTTGGGAGCACTAAGAAACAAACTATCCCTGGAATCAAAGTCAGCAGCAGGTCCTGAAACCTTCCATTCTTTTTGTGAAGCGCTCCCTCTAGTGACACCAGAATTCTCTTAAGTCACAATAGGACACACTGTAAAGATGACAAGCATCTTTAAAGAGACATAATGTGCGACGAGATTAGAGAGAAGAGCGAGTGATTCCATTTGGAAGTAACACGTGACCTGGGACCTAAAGATGATGATGGTTTGAAAATGTTGAAAATGAAAGAGAAAGGGTCACAGTAGCTAAGACCAGAAGGAAAGAGAATTAGGCAAACAAAGAGTTAACCATTGTAATTGAGATTTTGAATTCATGAAGAGGAATCATGGAAGATGCATCTGAAAAGGTTCCAAGTTTCAGGGTCCATGGAAGGCCAGGCCAAGGATAATGGGGAGCCAGTAATCTGTGTTCTATCCTGTGACTCAGTGCTTTGTCCTTCCACTTCCAAGGATCACGGCCCAACCCTGTTCATTCCCCATCCACCGAGCAGGAACATATGCAAACTATCCTAGACAGATGGGTGTTTATCCAGTGATCTCAAAATTCTTTAGGGAAAAAAGTACCATTTGATCATGTGCTGCCTCTGAATTCATGCTTTGGGCTTGTATCTGGGCCTGCTTCATCTGTGCATGGGAAAAAGTTGTATAAAATAGAGCACTGATAACATTTGGCCATGCCCAAATGCTAATGTGAACATGAAAAACAAGGTTTCACAGACTTAACTCAAAATGCCTCCTGTGTCTATGCAGAGAAATAGTGGCCAACTTAATTCTGTTTTGATTTTCCTTGATGTGTGACTTGATCTGTGGGCTGGATTTCCAGAGCCACAGTTGTGCCAAACCCCATTAGTGTTTAAGGCATACTCATGCCCAAATATAGCTCTCTCGTGTTTTGTGTTGACCATGTGCCTGGGTCCAACTGTCCAATTCAGTACAGACTCCTCGCCAGGGCTCTAACAGACACAACATAGACTAGCATTATGTGATGTATAAACAATTTTGCCTGAAATGACAGCATGTGAATAGCTCAGCTGGTAGATTTGTGAGCAGGAAGTATGACGTAGGCTGTGAATGGCTGCTCCTAAAATTGCATTCTAATTGTTCCCCGCCAGCTTTCATCTCAGCCTCCAAAGTAAGTAAGGACTCGAAGGTGCTTAACTCCTCTTCAGAGCCTCTAATTCCACTGTCTTCTAGAGAGACACTCATGAAGAATAGTATGACAGAAAGGAGAATAGAGACAAAAAAAGGAAAAGAAGAATAGAGAAGGAAGGAGGAAAGGAAGGGGGAAGGAGAGGGAAGGAGGGAAGGAAAGAGGGAGGGAAAAAGAAACAGAAATGCAGAAAGAAGGAAATAGAATGGAAGTAGGAGAGAGGGAAAGGAAGAGACTGGAGAGGAAGAAGAAAAAACTTAGGCAGGAACAGGAATGAGGAAAACCCTGCGGATGCTGGCTGCCGCTTAGGAGAGTCGAACAGTCTATGTGGCATCCATTTTCTACACCTGGTGTCTATTTCAGGGGGGGCATTGGAAAGCCCACACATTTCATGCAATTGAGAAATGCTGGCTGAATTATCTTTCTACCCACTCCCTAGTACGGCTGTGCTTAAATCTTTCCAATCCAATGGAACATCTGCCAATGTTGATTTAAGAGGACCAACACTCAACACTGTGCTAAGTCTGGATATTTGTCTTGGGTTTCAATACAGAGCTTCTAGGACTGTAGTCTGTATACCTACTCCACCATGCTGCTGGCCTGGGTGTATCTCAGTTCCACAGCACCCAAGGGAATTAGTAGGATAGTCAGTATCTATGTATTGCTGGTAGGTGTCCGTGAGTGTCTATATGTGTATGTCTCTGTGTATGTTTATTTGCATTATTTTTCCTTTCCCTAAGCCTTTGCCTCCCAATAAGTGTCTCATATATAGTAGCCACCTGATAAATATTTGCATGAGTAAAGATTCTGTCTCATGTAGAGTTTTATATCTGGCCTCTAAGGTCTATATTCATTTACTCATTTTAACAAACATTATTGAGCCTTTACCTTGTTCCAGGCAGTGTCTGTAGAGAAATACTCTCTGCCTTAGTAACTACCAGTCCAGCTAGTCTGGGCTCAAGGTATCTGGTTGGTAACTTCTTTCTGCTTCCACTATTTATTTATATAAATTCTTTTATTACATAGAGACCCTTTTCAAATAATACTATTTCATGCTTAAAATTTCTTAAAATTATTCCCTCCGTATTTCACAGTGCCAGTGGATGGTTGTGAGGATTAGGTGAGATGGATAAGTAAAGCACCTTCACAAAGCATGTGCTTATTAAATATTAGTTCTCCTACTTTAGGGGGAAAAAAGCAAACATTTAATACTAATTACCAATTCAGATCTCTCAGAGATTAGGCCTAACTCTGGGCTCCACTTACTAACTGTGCCATCTGAATGCGTCTAAAACATGCTTTCCTCATCTGTAAAGTGGGCCTGAGGAAAAGAATAAATTAAGAGAGCACATAAAGTCCTTACTACAGTGACTGGTCATAGTAAGAGTCCAAAGATACCACTTCTCCAGGAAGCTGATCCCATCCCGGTGTGGGATAGTCCCAGATGGGATCATCATCTGTTGATTCAAGAAAAATGTAGACAGGCTGGAACACTGGGCTGAAATGATCAAGGAGACATTAGCTGGGACTGATTATAAAATCTGCCCTTAGATTAAAACTGATTATTCAAGTTCCATTTGGAAGAAGGGGGTTGGCAGTGGTGAGAAGATCTGGGAGGGTTGGTTGACTAAAGTCAGTGGTCCTAGGATGAGGCTTGGCCACTAATGTAACTAGAGAGTTCTCAGGCTGCATTCATAGATGATAATTCCAGAAGAGAGAAGTAATTTAGGTCACATCACCCCTGAAGTATTAAGGTTTTTTTTGCTCAATTCTGAAAATGTTGGCAAACTAAGAACATCCAGAAGAGAGGGAGCTGGGAGTGGTGGTACAAGATCCAGAAGCCTAGAAGCCTGCTCTTCTGGGAAGCACATTGATTAAAAGCATGTGCTTTGGAACCAGATAGACCTTGGTTCTATTAGATGCCCCTCTTATTTAATGAGTCATCCTAAACAAGTTATTTAACTTCTCTTCTTCATATACAAAATAGATATTAAGTGAGAAAATGCATTGCATTCATTAAAGTAAGACCTACTGCTCCTAAAGTAAGTCTGCTGGGTAAGACCTACTAACAGAAAAATCTCTGACTTCTCAGGGACCCAATGCAATTAAAGTTTTATCTTTCTCATATTGCAGTCTAATGTGGGTCTTGCCCACATCAGATGGCCTTCCATGAGGTCATCAGGGATCCTAGGTCCTTTTATTTTATGGCCGTACCTGCAAATGAGGAGAGAGACTGCTTCTTAATCTCTTCAGCAGAGAAATGACATAACCACTTCCACACACATTGCATTGTCAAGAATTTGATCCTGTGGCCACACTTAAATGCCAGGGATTCTGGGAAGTATACTCTATGCCCAAGAGGAAAGAAAATTAGTTTTAATGGAAATGCAGCAGTCTCTGCTGCAGTTCAGCATTCCGATCACCAGCTACCCACTTCCTTCTTCCTCCACGCTCACCCCTTTCCCAAGGAGATAACCCTAAGTCCCATATGGTTATTGCATCTGGCTCAAAGCCCAGGTTCTCTAGGTGGCATATAATCCTTTCTACCAGGTCTACAAGAGGCTCCTCACGGTTCTGCTGTCTACGAGAAGCCTACTGTCCACTGTTCTCCACCTGACTCTCTGGCTCCACCCTCTGAGAAATTTTCCTTGTTCATCAACTTCCGGGAGCACACCTAAACTGGGCATTGAGGTGTGTCCCTTGAAGGTTGATCCGCTTCCTGATGGTATCAGTTCAGGAGCCTGAAGCATGTTTTAAAGTTTCAATAGTCAAGAGTTTTGTTTTTTTGGTCCAGGCCAATAGAATGTTCTCAGAAATTTAAGAGGCTTCTAGTCTATTTGCCTCAGTCAGTTACTTGTGCTAGTAACCACACTCAGAGTCCTTTCCTAGATTTTATTCTCAAACCTTCATATTTTTTGATTTCTTGTCTCCATCCTTCTCTCTCAATTAAATGGCAGCCTTGTTGAGGTCATGTTGTACAGGGTGATATCCCTTTAAACTGGTTTTTGCTCCAGGACTGGGTCACTTGTTCACCTAGGTTAGTCTTATTGGGCCGTTATCATCAAAGCATTCAACTTTGTCTCTTGCTCTTTGGGATCTGGAAGCAGTTGACCTTTCCAACTTTGTAAGATCCTTGATCCTTGGACTTGCCCTCTTCCCTCTAATTTTGCTTGAAAATTGGCCAATCCTTTCCTGAGCTCATCTCTTTCTTGTAATATCATGCTAAAGTCAACATGTGCCACCACTCTGACCCTTTCTCCCTCTTCTGGAACTCCTGGAACTGGCTGCCAAGCCATTTGTGCCTGTTTTAGGTTTTTGTTATGGCAGCATCTGACTTCCACCACCAATTTCTGAAATAGTTAAGGCAGCATGTGTTATTGTCACAGATAAACTTCAAATTATCAATGGCTTAACACAAGAAAGTTTATTACTTACTTGCATCACAGTCACATGCAAGGGTCATGGTGGGGTGGCCGTCTGTGTACCCAGGCTCCCAGTGTCTTTTTTGCCTGCACCCACCTCCGGTCTTCAGAATCCTCTTCATTCAGCAGGCAGAGCTGGCAAAGACATCCTATTGCAGCAGGGAACACAT
>NW_006436298.1:44981227-45090820 GCF_000325575.1 Pteropus alecto
GTTGCTGTTTCTACTACTTGTCCATTGAAAATAATAGATAAAGTAAGTGTATAGTTTTAGCCTGGAGTAAAGAAGGCTTAGAGAAAACATGATAACAGCTTTTGAATGTAACGTAAAAGAGGAAGTAGACTTCTTCTTTGTCCGGAAGGCAAAACCGGGAGCAGTGAGTAAATAAGACCATTTTCCACACAAGGTAAGGAGAAGTTGCTTGTAATTAGGAATGAATCCCACAAACAGTCTTGTTTTAAAGATGGCAAATGCTGGGTGCTGGGAGTGCAAAAGCAGAGGCTGCTGTCACATACCTTTGGGAGAAGATTCCTGCTTTCGGGAACCCTTCCAGGCATAGGACTCCTGAGGCCTCTTTCAACACTAATATTTCATTTTCTGTGTTTGAGATAGTGGACAGAAAAGACTTTGATTGGTGAAATCTCTAGCAATATGTTGACATGTGAGATTATCTATCTTTAGCAAATAACTACAGTTTCTGCCTTTGGGAGCATTTACTACCCGTTCGTTCATATGCTATCAGTAAAATGTTACCTCCTGTGTACACGACTGCGGCACATCATCCCAGTAAAATCTCCAAGTGCACCTCTTCAGTGCCACTGCACAGTCGCTGCAGGAAACGGACTTCTATAACGCCCTACCACCCACCCAGCTGTTCAGGGCTGAAACCTGGGGTCAGCCTTCAATCCTCCATCTCACTCACCACCACATCTGACCAGTCACCAAGTACTTGCTCTTCTAAATATTTTGCAACTACATCCACTTCTTTTCATTTTCGCTTCTATCACTCCGGTACAGGCCACTATTATCTTTCGTCGGCCTCTCTCTTATCTGTTTTTCATTCGGGAGCAGACTAAGCCTTTCAATACGCAAACGTGGTATGAATCATGATCCATAACATCAGCAGTGCAAGAAATATCACAGAACTGTTTTTCACGGATCACTTTTCTCTTGATTTTGAAGGCCTTTCCTTCCAAGCTGATAGAAATTTTATCCTCAAATATTCTTGAGGTTTTTCTGACTTCCTAGAATTGTCAAGCTTCCAGGGTCTTGTGCGGTCAAAGTTTTAGAGGCATCCAACAGATGTTCTCTGGGATGACCATTGCCCACATCTCCATGTCTCTTTTAAGAGCTCTCTAGGGTTTTGCTGCTGCTGGAAGTTTGTCCCCACATACCCATTATTCTAGGACTTACTAAGCACTCTCTTCTCTTCCCCAACTTCAAAGGCATCTATTTTTCTAACCTGTAGGGAAGCCTATATCTTCATTCTCCCCTCTACAACCCCTTTCTAGTTCTTTTGCAAATCTCCAAGTCCCCCTAAGTGCTTAGGCTTTTGCAAATAAAAGCCAGAAATCTTCTGCAGGTAATACAGTTACCCTAAAATAATGGAAAGCACAGTCAGATATCTGTTTGGAAAGGAAAAGATACAAAAGAAAATGCTAGGAAGAAAAAACCCCCAAACTACTACTTTAAAATATTGTCAGGCCCCATGTGCAAATATTGCGTCACATCCCCACTTAATTGCTACCAATTGCTCCTGGGGTCAAGTTCAAATGTCTCTCATAGTCTTGGGGGCCTTCACATGATATCATCTCTTCCCATCTCTGCAGCTCCTCTCATTCCCCTTCCTCCTCTCTCTCAGAGACTGTGGACAGTCTTCTCACCTGCAGTAAACCAGGCCTCAGGTCTTCAAATACACTGGTCCCGGGCCTGGAATGTTCTTCCTTCACCCACCTCCCTACCTACCTAACTGCTAGCAAGCTCCAGGTCTGGGTTAAAATACAGATTCCTCAGGGAGGCTGCCCTGGGCCCAGCAAGATGTGATCCCCTTGTCCCGAGCTCTCTCAGGAGCACCTGTACCTCACCTTCCCTGCCCATCATGCATGAAACTGTGTCGTGTGCTTGTTCAATGTCTGTAAGTTCCATTAGGGTTCTGATGGTGCTGATGATGGTTAGCACGGGGCCTGGCTACTTGACAGCACTTTTTCAGTGCCGCATATAAGGCACTAGAGCCATCTTACTACTAGGTAATGTGTTGCACTGAAGAGCTGGCGTGAGTGATACGTGAGTGTGTGAGTGTGTGTGTGGGGTGAGGGGCAGATTTTCTATTCTGGCTTATCTGTGCTCTCATTCCTCCACTATGGAGCTGTAAGAATTTGCATTTAAACCAAGCTCATCTATGAAGCATTTTACAGACATTGTTGTATTCATACTTACTAGAAATTTGCTTTTCATTCAGAGTATTCTCGTGTTTATTCTTGGACTTCTTCCTACAAATGTCTCCGCAGCCAAATTTCTGTGGGAGCCGAGCACTGGGGGAAGAGGAAGGAGACTGCCTTTTTGTTCACAAAAGTGGGGCTCTGGGAGCCAGGACGTCGAAGCTCCACTATTTTTAGGGAATATATATTTGTTTTTAACATATTGGGGGCTAGTTTTAGAGATCTCCACTATATGCAGAAGAGAAAAACAAAAAAAGAAATGAAAGAAAGAATCAGGAAATGAAAAAGTCAGCAGAAAAAGGGTCAAAGTTCCAAAGGCCTCCAACATCAATATTTTTTTTAAGGGGAAAAAAAGCCAACTTTTTTTGTATTAAAAAGAAAACTCTATTTTATTAACTGATGATAGCTTTATGACAGTTATGTGATCTGGTCTATAATTTCTAAGTCATTCTTGAATTTGTCCCTCTGGAATCTGTCTTACAGTTGCTCAGAACTAAATCTCAACAGCATGATTTCTGCTGCAAACTGACATCCAGGGCTCCTGGCACAGTTCTGTTCACATGGCCGAACAGATGTGAGATGTGTGCACGCAGACATTCCCATACCCTGGTGTCACACCCTCCCAGGGAACTATATAATATAATGGTGCAAAAACAAAATAAAATTACTCGAGTCCCACCACATAAATAATATTCTAATGCCGCCAAGAGAAGTCGTCTTTCTTTGTTTCCCCTTCAATTCTTTAATGAATTCCCTCCTTTATCCTAACCACTGAATCAAGCCCTAGTTATTTCCAAAATGGAATGCTGAAATCCTCAATTTAAAAAAGAACAGTGCAGTCATGTTAATATGTGATTTTTCTAAAAATAGGGACATTTTAAAGAGAGAATTCTCTGAAGTTATGAAGTTATACATTGTACATTTCTTCTCTCGTGATAGATGAATGAGTGCTTCTTGTGGCAAGGATAAAGATACTACTTAAATAAAATAATTATGGACTTTAAACAGTATTATAAATAAAGATGAAAACCACACCAATATTTTACTCTCACTTCTGAAAATTTATCCAATGAAAATTAATTCTAAAGATGGAGAAAGCTTTATGCACAAGTGTCCAATGTAATTTTATTTAAAAGAGGAAAACTAATCATTTGCTTAATGCAGTATTACACATCTAAAATAAGATATGCAAAGAAATAATAAAATTATAGAAAGTTGAAATGTTGTAATGTTAAATTACAATTTAGAAGTTTAAATACTGCATGACTGCAAACATTCACAACCCAAAAACCATGAGCAGAGAAAAGAACAAATTTTCTAACATTGTAACGTGTTGCTCCTTGGATGTTTGAATTATGGGTGGTTTTTCATTCTGTTTTCCTGTAGTAAGTAGGCAATGTTTACAATGAAGGAAAAAACTTTATTTTTCCAACAAAGAACCATCTTAGCCTAATCTTTTCTTTCACTCATCCTATGTAGGCACTTGACAAAGTAAATTGGATGATTTTGACTACTTACCTGCTATAGCTTGTTATTTAGTTATAAAGTTAAAGAGTAAAACGTTAACGATATAAAAATGATGAAAGACCTACCTCTGTTACTGCTGCCCCAATAATACATACCCATTCATTTCCAAAAGAAAAAAAATCTCATTAGTAGTTTAAATCTGATGTAACGAGTCAGAATTGCACATTTGCTGGTGGGGAACTTCCTGTCTGGGTTATTTTATCCAGTGTCTAATGTATATGTTGAAGAAACAAGTTCAGCCAGAATAATTATAATAAAAATCATAACAATAATAGCAATAAATCCCTAAATGCTACTTGTTCTTAACCAGATAATATCTAAGCACAATTTCTGTACAACTCCTCACTTAATGTCATAGAATCTTTAGAATCATTTCCATTTTGTAGGCAGAAAGATGAAATCACAGTATACGAGTTATCAGACTTCCAGAGGAATTTCATTTATAACAACATTGTCCAATTTTTTTCCAAATAACATGCATAAATGTAATCCAAACGTGCTGTTACCACATTATAGAAGCAGAACATATTTGGTTGTAATGAGCCACCACATGAAAAAGGAATTGTGAGGCAGATTGATGATAATGTAGGAGCACATGGGAAGACTACAGACTTCCAGAAAAATCAGGGAGAATCTTGAGTAACTTGCCCACGTAAAGAATGAGTTCTTTCTGAACTTGGCTGCTCACGTGTTAGAGGTCTCGTTTTATGCAACTGAAATGTTTTCTTTCTCATTTGGTTGGTTTTGTATGTTAAGTTGTGAAATCCTTTGGACTAAGCCATCATCTGACTTTTCTTTAGAAAAAAAAAAAAGAAACAATAATAGCTTACTTTTGGTAGAAACATGTATCTAGGATTGTGTGCTTTCATTTGAGATCACCACAGGCAGAAGAAATGGTAGGATATAACTAAATGGGCATTTGGTGCAAAGCAGATACTTCCTCTCCCCAAAAGTTAACTCTTGGTTAAGGGCAACCTTTTCCCTGACAATTATGACAATGTGGAGTGGAAGAATAGGCAAGTGCCTCCTGAATATGTGACCCCAAATCAATGAGAAGAATGAAGAGGGGATAATTTGTGGTAGGGGGATGCTCAAGAGAGAGAAACATCCAATATCAGAGTAGATACCTTAGTTTCTAAACTGTATCTCCCCAAGAAACTCTCTGAGTAAGAAACAACTGTCTCTGCTTTATGACTTGTGTGTGCTTTATACTAAAGACATGGCTGGACTGTCTAACCCACTGAAGTCCCTTTGCCCTCCAAACTCTTTGATGCTGACACTGACTTTTTCCCCTGTCAATGCCGCTGTCAAATACCTGGCAGACAAAATCCCCCAGAGGCCTCTTTGTTGACTCCCAGAGTGGTAGAAAATGATCACACGTGCTTATTGACAATAATAAATTGCAAATGGCTTGATTTTGGTCATCTAACTGTGACCTAGAATGGCAGGAATGGTTGGATGATTTTATATGTTCAAATGATCCCCGAAGTTCATCTGGCACTGCTGCCCTTGAAGTTGTGACCATTGTTTTACTTGTCACTTCCGTGCTCCTGGGGTAGAGCATCTCCCAGAAGAAACAGAGGGTGGAGCAGTAGTAGCAGGAACAAGGGGGACAGGGGTGGCTCTTAGCCCCATACGGAATATGTTCCAGTCCTGCTTCCAACCTACAGGTTCAAGGATTTTTTAAGAAAATGAAATAGGCCCTATGTGAGAAAGAATTATTTGACAACCCGACATATAAATTTATCATTTCCCCCAACTCTTCCAGGATCTATACAAAAGTTTGCAGTGCTTCTCCACCCTGGTCTTTGCCCATCAGAATCTCACTTTACTTCCTAATTGAAATGTTCTCTTTTCCTTGAAGCCTTCTCTGATCCCCACAAGTCAGAACAAACAATATTCTCTTCCATGGGCTCATTGTATATCCTATGGTGTGTATTAGGACACATGTTACAGGAGCTATATTATACCTATTGGCCTCTACAGTAATCCAGGGTACCTGGGCATTCCACACCCCCACTGGATCCCCATAAGCTTCAGGACAGAAGAGACAATGTGGCATCACTTTTGTAAACTGCATAGGACTCACTGGATCTTGTGGAAGGGAAATGACGAGGCTTGTGGAGATTCTGGTACAAGGGTTGACAGCACAGGGATTTTTAATGCATTCCCCCAATAATGGACCTTTTAAGTGAGCTGAGGGTTAGCCGCCTCTACATAACAGCCTAGAGCCTGGAAAGCAGATGAGTGAACCACCGGCTGGGAGAAATCTGGGCCCTGTGGTGTGAATGGATGCTTTTAGTGTTATGCCTCACCAGTGTGCCTCCAGGCTATGAAAAATTTCCTGTTTGATATTGTAAGCTCCCAAAGGGTGCGGAGTGTGACTGCTCTACTTACTTACACAGCCCAGTGCCCCATGCATAGGGCTATTTAATAAATATTGTTTAATGATGATCACTCTTGCAGCATGAGAGTGTGGAGCATGCCCTAGGGAGCAGAGTACTGGCGGTGGCCAGACACAGCACACAGACTGCCCATAGTAAGTGATATTTCTGAACTTTCCTCTTGCACAGTGAAACTCTGCATCGGCTTTTGGGGGAATTAACAGGAGAGTGAAAATTACGGTCCTCTCCCTCAAACCTACTTGTGGTCTAATATAAAGCTTAGTTTCCCAGAATTTGCAGAAAATGAGGCTAGAATTAAAGAAATACACCTTGGCAGGAAGGATTTTAATAAAAATTGTAAAAATCCTAATGATCATTCACTATAAGTCTTCGAGCCACCTCGTTTGTTGCCTCGTTACGACATAGGAAAGCATTCAAAGAACTGACAATGGAAAGTCACTAAAATATGTGTTTAAGCTTATTTGTAGGAAGAATAGTATCTGGAAAGAAGTGGCTCTTTTTGTGAATTCTTTCACCAGGAAAAAAAAAAGCAATTATAGGAATTTCTGCATTTCTGCTAAAAGTATCTCCATAAAAATCTTGCAAGTTCTATTTTAAAAAGAAAACTCAAAGGAATAAACAGAATGTTTGCTTCTTATGCTCAGAAAAGCCATGTTGTCATATTCACCTGACAATCTGGAACTGGCAGCAACAGTGTTTCTCTCTCTTGGTTCATCACATATGAGTCCACTCCAATAGGAAGCCAAACACAGGATTTTCTGTGACTTCTTCCCTAACCTTACGCTAGTCCAACCTAGTTCGAGGCCCTTCATATTTTATGTATGAATTCAGAATTCAGAATCTCTGGAAACATTTGATAACTTGGCTGATAGAAACAGAAGATTTTTTCTAACACATCTACCCCATTTCCTGGTTAGAATATGCTCTCATGTTCTTCCAGAAATGCTCTCATGCTCCATTTTCTATCATTAAGCCTCCTGGCTGAGCACTGGCATTCTGCTATGCCATGTGCCAGTGCTTCAAATTCAGAGCTCATTTTATCCTCACAGCAGTCCTTCTGAACTCCTTTCTCCTAGAGTGTTTCCCAGCCTGAGGCCTGGGTGGAGTTAGAGACTCACTTCCTCCCTCTATGGAAGCTAAAAATGTACTTTCTCAGCCTCTGCACCTAAGTAACTGCACAAGTTACTTAGGCTCCATCAGCCAGATGTATTTGTTCTGGACCTGGACTATAGAACTGATGATACAAAGAGGCAGGGACTTCCTGGAACATGTCCCGGTCAAGAGAGCCACAGGCAGGTCCAATATCAGAAACGGTTCTAGTGTCAGCAGTCAGGGAGCACTGGTGTCAGCAGTGGCATCTCCTTGGGACCAGTTGGAGGCATGACTTTGGACATGGCTCCTGGCTTTGCAGCCTGGGAAGTCTACGACTTCTCAATGCCCTTGACACAATCCCTTTCTGCTTGCATTAGCCAGAGTTGGTGTCTGTTGCTGAAACTAAGGTTCTTGATTGAGACATAGGTACTATTTTTAACCCTGCTTACAGATATTAATACTGAGGCTATATATGTTAAGTAACTTGCCTAACATCTAACAACTAACATGCAGTAGACAGATTCGAGCACAAGTTTGCCTGATTTCAGAGCCTTTGTTTTTATGTCCACCTCAGAGAGCCCCTGGGATATTACACATCACTGTGGAACTAACTCCTCAGGCCTCGTGGTATTGCAGAAGGGTGCAGTCACAAGGAGAGATGTCTTCAATGCACTCTGGACCTTACACTTTAGAGCAAGTGGACTAACATTTTTGAGGCCCTTAATATACTCGATCTATTTAAATTCCTGTAAGTACCTTGAGAGGTAGGGATTCTTATTACCATTTTACAGTTGAGAAAACTAAGACTAAATAACTGAGGGTGTTTCTTGCCCAAAGCCACACACTCAGTTCTAGGTAATTTCAGAATTGAGTACCTCCCTCTCTCTCGCCTGTTTACAAGTCCTAGATCCTGACCAGCCTATAAGTTATGGCCCTTTTATCTATCTACTTAATCTCACATAATCGTGTGGAAAATAAGAATGTAATCATTGCAGGTTTTTGGCTAGAGGTAGTTTCTTTTGTCCTGATTTAATATTCTTGGTCTATAATTTAAGCCTTTTGATAAAATTGTCCCATTTTCCAAGTAGAAAGATTTTTCTACTGTTTAACAAGAATTCATTTTCTGTGTATGGTGTGAGACGAGATTCCAATTATATATGTTTTTCCTCATGTAGAAAGCTAATTGTCCTGTGCCATTGAATGAATAACCTGTTTTTCCCCCACTGACTTGAAATGCCACTTCTGTCATACTCCATGTTCCCATATAAGTTACATGCCTGTCTCTGGATAGTTAAAACTATACATTTTGTCCCCCAATTTTATATTGATATTTTCATTTTTGTTCAGTTTTAAATGTTTCAGATTTTTATTTGATTTTTGACCACAAATTATTTAGAATTAAGTTAAAATTTTTTTTTCCAAATGTCTGGATTTATAGTTTGTTTCAACTTGTTATTTACATTTTCAAACACCAGAATTTGTTATCGTTTAAACTATCTTTTCATTTTGGTTTCTAATTGTATTACACTGAGGTATGAGAGTGTGGTCTCTATGACATGGTGCTGCTCTGTCCATCACAGTAGTTAGTCATCAGTGATGAGCACTTGAAATGGGGTTAGATCAAATTGAGATGTGCTGTAATTCTAAGACTGAGTATAAAAAAGAAATAGTATTTGGAAATATTAGGTAAAATAAGATATATTATTAAAATTAATTTCACCTGCTTCTTTCACATTTTAAATGTGGCTACTAGAAACTCTGAAATTACCCATTTGGCTCACATTAGATTTCTATTGGACAGCACTGATATCAGCACTTGCTTTGTGGCTTAGCGTTTCGTCAATTTTCGTAAGCAGTCAGCTGTGCTTAAAAGGAATGGCAGACTCTTGATGAGCACAGGGCTCTCTACATGTTCATTAGATCAAACTCAACTGAATTGTTCATCTATTCTGTATCTTTACTAATTTTTTGCCTCCATTGTCTATCAGATTGTAAGGTGTGTTAAAACCCATATTCTAGAAGTGTGAATTTATTACGTTCATCTTACTGTTCTGTTCATTTTTGTCTCATATATTCTGAGGCTGTGTTGTTAGAAGCATATGCTGTGTTTTGAGTCAGAGTTGTATCTTTTGGGTGATTTTTTCCTTCTACATTTGTATATATTTCTGGGGGTTTTTTTTTCAGCAGTTATTCAAAACATTAACATGTAATCTCTGGAATTAATCAACATTACTGCCTTCTTTCTTCACCTCTCAAGAGCATTAGGTTGCTGTCATTTGTATCACTATCAGGCCTCAACCTCATCCTTCATATGATTGCTTTCCAGCATTTGTATACCACCTTGTTTTTCAAACTTTTAGAATTTATGTCATTGTTGTATATAACTTTTGCATCTTTCTTCTCAATCCTTCATTCTATATTCGATTTTCTTCTGTTGAAGAATAGCTCTTATGGGTTCTCTCAGAAAAGATCTGTGACTATTAACTCTTAACCTTTGTCTGAAATACGATTTTACCTTCACTCTTTAAATGGTTTAATTTAGCTGGATACAGAGTTTTAGGGTGACTATTCTTCAAAATTGAAGGTAAAACAGTTAGTTGGCAGACAGCCCCCAAAATGTCCACATCGACATCCTAATTCCTAGAACCCGTGAACGTTACCTTGTCTGACACAAGGGATTTTGAAGATATGATTAAGATTTTGAGATGAGGAGATTATCCTAGATATCCAGGTGGGCCCAATGTAATCACAGGAGTCCTTATAAGAGGAAGCCAGGAGAATCACAGGCACAGGTGTGGTAGGATATGTGATGATGGAAGCCGAGGTGTATGTATGTGAGCTAAGTGGAAGGAAAGGGGGCAGGGAGGAAAAAATGGGAAGGAGAGAGAGAGAGAGAGAGATGACTCTGCTGGCTTTGAAGATGGAGAAGGGGCCATGAGCCAAGGAAGCTAAAAAAAAACAAGGAAATAGATTGTCCGCTGGAGCCTCCAGTAGGAACCAGCCTTGCTGACACCTTTACTTTAGCCTGGTGAGAACTGATTTTAAACTTCTGACTTTCCAAACTATAAGATAATACATTTCTGTTGTTTTAAGCCACTAAATTTATGGTAATTAGTTATAGCAGCAGTAGGAAATTAATGTAACTATTATAGATTGTATTATAGTAAAAAGGAAAATGGGCAGATTGAGTTTGATATGAGATCACAAAGGCTATAATTATTGAGTTAATTCTCACAAGGTTATTTCAATTTAAAGATATTATTTCATCACATTCTGTCCTTTTATTTTTTTTCTTTAATTTTTAGTCTGTTCTGTTTATAGATTTACTACCCAAGTGCCTAAAACGGTGTCTAGCATAAGGTAGGGGTTTCATAAATATTTGAGGAATGTGTTGAATACATGAATGAATGAATAGTAGGTTTTATGTCACTCTAATTGTTGTTTTTTGGTAGGTAACATATTTTTTCATTCTGGTTCTTTTTAAAACTTTCTTTGTATCTTTGGTGTTTTGCTATCTCCCATATACTATCTACGTATCTGGTGATTCTTATTTATCCTGCTGGACTCATTTGCTTCTTAATTTTTGCTTCATAAGGATTCATGTCTTTCCTCAATTTCAGAAAATTCTTCAGCTTTTTACCCATATCTCCTGTGGAAGAATGAGATACTTTCATTGCTATTTAAAATAATCTTTAAAATGAAATTATTAAAATAATATAGTTCTTCTCTTAACTTGACAAGAAAATGGGAAATGTCAAGATCACTGAAGCCATAGTCACAATCTCCTATGACATAGTATAAAATTTATAGTAAACAAACACAGTTCTCTACAATAAACAATCTAACATATGTACTTCCCTAAAACAAACATTCATAGTCTCAAGATTATAAGTCAGGCGTCCTTGGAAATACTAACAGAAACTCTGAATATCACAGGAGAGTTCTTTGCATTTCTTAGTAAACTAAGTTTGAGGAAACTCAGTTTTATAATCTTCTTATGTATCTAAATGAAAACTAATGGCTTCTTGAAAGTTCTATTGGAGCTCTCCTCTCATTCTCCTGATGTTCATTATTAATCCTTAATGATACATGTATTCTCTTTTTTAAACTATAATTGTAATGTTTTAAACTATAATTGTAATGTTCTATTAAAATTACTCAGGGCTTATAATAGTTTACTTCCAAACCCCCTTTCTTTTTATTCTGTATTTCTAGTATTTGTATATATGCTGGACTTTTGATTTCTCTTCTGCGTGCTTCTTAAACTCTCCTTTGTATTTTCCATTTTTCTTTCTTTCTTTTTTTTTTTTAAAATCTCTCTGTGCACTTCTCTAGATAATTTCCCCAAATCCTTCTCCTAATTCATTAATGCTTCTTTAGCAGTGGCATATCTTCTTTTAATGCAGCCATTAAGTTTTTAATTTCAGTGCCTACATTTTTATTCCTAGAAATTTTATTTGGTTTTGTTCAACATCTTTTAGTTAAATTTGTTGTGTCCTATTATTTCATTTTGGGTTCTATTTCTTTATTTCTTTAGCCATTTTAAAGTATGTTTGTAGTTCTTTTAACATTAGTGAGCTCTAATTATCCTATTAAGTCTGCTGACTTTCACTTATTGTGGGTTATTTCCTCACTGCTTTATAATTTTTTCAGGAGGGATTCATTATTATTAGGAATTTTTAAAAGGGAGTCCAGTGTACCCTAGATTATGGGAGAATCCTTATAAAGCAATTTGCTTCCTTAGTCCAGTTTTTACAATAAATTTTCAGATTGATATTCCATAACACATGGTGATATAAATTCAGACACAACATTTGCAGGTTGCCTAGGCTTCAAGTTTCTGTCTTTTAAGTGGGAGACCTTTGAGCTTTCTGATTCCTTTTGTTGCTAGGAAGAGCATTTAAGAAAAAAATAGAGGGACAGTTCTTCTAGAGGTCCCTGCTTTATAATAAGTTCTCACTAATTGTTCTTCAACTCATACAGGCCATAATAGGGGCTTTAAAAACTCATCCTAACTGTTAGAGTCTGCGGCCAGATACAATATTTTTCCTGGTCCCCATGATACCTGGTCAAACACAATAGGCTAGTGCCTGTCTGTCATGACCATGTGTAGTAAGAGATGGAAAGAGTTGGCATCTACCCAATGTTCCTCCCAAGTCCAGGGTTTTGTTCTGATCATTGGGATTATTTATGGGTCCTACAACAGTAAATAATACATTTCACAATTGAGCTTTAATTTGAATCTAAGGACACATAGAAAGAATTCATTTATATTGAAGCTGGGTTAAAGAGTCTTAGTGTCTTGATCTGTGACCCAACAGTGTAGAACCTGTGATTATGGCGAAACTTCAGTGTATGCAAAGATCTAACATTAAACTATTCTATTTCTAAGACTAGAGAATGAACCACTTCACTCAAAGTCCCAAACTAGGTTGTTCCTATCTTTCATTTCCTTGGATGTGGGAGGGTGGAACTTGAAAGTTCTTTTAAATTCCATGTTTCTAGCTCATATATTCACTAAAGTTCTGAGTGCCATGTACAAAGCTAAGTCTTTCTTTTTCTTTTCTTTAAGTCTTAAATCTAATATCTGAGTCTAACTAAACTATTGATAGCACATTGGGAAAGAAGAAATCACTGGAAATCCCTTTCAACAGCCACTGGACACACCTTCCCCTAGTTTACATAGGTTTAGTACTGTATTATGAAGTATTTCTTACTGAACATTGTTATTTTACCATGTATTTCAACATTATCTGTTTTTGGAAAATGAAAGAAAAATGATTACTTAGTTGTGCCGTGTCCCTGTGACTCCTGCTATTTCTTTCAAGGAGCAACATTTTAGTAAAATAGTAATGCCAGATACTAAATCCATTAGCTTTTACTTTTCCTAGCTGCACGTGAGTACCCTTACTCTAATTATAACCAAGAGGTCATTCCTAAGAAATTACTAACCTTCAAATGATATGAGATAATTATTCCCAAGAGAATCAAACAAATTTGTAAGACAAATACAGTTGAAATTTCAGACATCAATCTCTTTTTTGCCATAGCCTGGGAACAAGGGAACTATGAAATATAATTTTACCCCAAGGTCCAACAAATGACTGCATGAAAATGATTTCCCGCCTGCCAAAAAAAGAAAAAGAAAAAGGAAAAGAAAAAAGAGAAAAAAAGAACACTTTATTTTGGTACATAGCCTAATACTTGTGCAGGGTGTTGTTTTGTTTAAATAATAAAAATTCCCTGAAGGAGAAAAATCATTCTCTTCCAAATTGAAGAGTTTTAAAAATAAAGTCAGTATGTATTTTAGGAACAATTTGCTCTGCCTTAGTCAACCATTCTGACTTAGTGTTGCGTCAGTTCAGTGTGTAACCAATAGAATATTGGACCACGCTTTTCATTTAGAGAAGCATTTGGCTGGTCGAATCTATCCCAACTTCCCACTAAAACACATATGAAGATATTGGAAGAGGTGAAGTGCATACCATTGCCAAAAAGTAAAACTCACTGTCAACCCACAGACCAAATCTGAGAGGAATTTCCTTTAGATTCAAGACCAATTATCCTACATTTTAAAATGAATAATCCTCCTCCCTGAACAGTGCTTATGGAAAGAGAAAAAAAAATCTCCCTTAGTACCAGCCCCAAAATCTTGGACGCAACCCATTTACGGCAGTTTCCCAAACTAGTGTGTCTAGGAGCTTAATTCCTAAGAGATGTTCCTTCTAGAAAAGGCACGTGGTCAGAAGTTTGGTTACTTCTGCAAAATATATCTTCTTTTGGAGATTTATAAAGTACATATTAAAGTTTATGAGAGTTCTTGAAGAATAAAAATTTATTTAATTCTGTTTAACTTAGAATTCTTAAAATGCATTCAACCACACAGCCCACTCTTTTTTCTGTGTAATAAAACCTGTTAACATCCTATAGCACTGGTGTTCCAAGAAGCTTGCTTTGAGAATGCTACCTGGATACATGCATACATAGATTATGCTTTCGAAGTTACAGAATATTATTTCCCTTTTCTCTTCTCTCTTTTTATACCAAGTTTGAGATAAAATTATTTAAAAATAAGTGAATAATGTTCGAGACTAGGAGAAATTGTGGTAGAAGAAAGCCTTATGAGTAGAGTATACTAAGATAAAAATAAGGCAGCATGTAATGAAGACCGGTAAATTATAGGAGTGTAAAGTATAATATATGCAAATATTCAGCAAATACAATATAAATACAAACAATAAGAAAAAAATTTAATTAAGAAAACTATTCTAAAGTTCATATAGAAAAATGGACAAGAAAGAATAGCCAGAAAAATTCTGAAAAGAAGTGTAATAAAAGAAATTAGCCTAATTAGTTTGGCTTCTTTGTGAAGATATCACATAAAACAAAAATTTTTGGCACATCAATAGACAGATTGCTCTCAGTGGAAGAAAAGCAAAGGTCCAGAAGTTCCCAGACTGTAATACATGAGGGAATTCAGTATATGACAAAGGTAGTCTCTCAAATTAGTAGGAAGAAATAACACTAAACTCACACATAGTGCTCTCTTTGTGCCAGAGTGTCTCAGTACTTCGCATGTACTGACTTATTTCACCCACAAACACCCTTTGAAGAAAATAATTTCATTAACGTCAATTTGTACTGTACCTGAGGCTAGTAAGTAAAGCAGAATTTGAATTGAAACCCGAGCTATAGATCCTGTGCTTTAAACTCTTCCACTCATCAAACAGTTACATAAAAATGTTCATCAAATAATTACTATTAAGTAAAAAATATTAACAGATTATAGTCTTGAAGCCCTCAAATTGTATGTATGTGTTTACATAATTGTATGTTTTTACATTGTACATATATGAAAATAAATTGGTGGGAAAACACTAAAATAGTAGTTTGAGAATTATAGGTGAGCCCCAAATTTCTTAATTTGTAATTTTTAAAAAAGATTTTTTTAAAATATAGCTAACAGACAATATTGTATTAGTTTCAGGTATACACCATAGTTATTCAACATTTATATATCTAAAGAAGTGATCACCATGATTAGTCCAGCAACAGTCTGACACCATACAATACTATCACAATATTATTGACTATATTCCCTGTGCTGTACACCACACCCCCATGACTTATTTGTTTTATACCTGGAAGTTCGACCCTCTTATTCTCCTTCACCTTTTTCCCCCTTTTTTAATTTTTTGATTACCATTGACATTCAATATTTTTTTATATTTGTTTCAGGTGTATAGCATAGTGGTTAGACATTTCTATAATTTACAAAATGATCTCCCTGAATAGTCTAGAACCCACCTGGCACCACACATAGTTATTAGTATATTATTAACTATATTTCCTATGCTATACTTTACATCCCCATCACTATTTTGTAACTACCAATTTGTACTTTTTAATCCCTTCACCTTTTTCATCCTAACCCTTAACCCCCTTCCATCTGGCAACCTGTATCTATGAGTCTCTTTTTGTTTTTTGTTTGTTCGTTTGTTTCTATTGTTATTTAGATTTCACATATAAGTGAGATCATATGGTATTTTTCTTTCTCCGTCTGATTTATTTCACTTACTATAACACCTTTCAGTTTCATCTATATTTTCACAAATGATAAGATTTCATTCTTTTTTTTTTTTTTTATGGCTGAGTAACATTCCATTGCATATATGTACCACATCTTTATCCAATCATCTATTGATAGTCACTTAGGTTACTTCCATATCTTGGCTATTGTAAATAATGCTGTCATGAACATAGGGGTGTGTATGTCTTTTCGAATTAGTGTTTTGGAAATTTTTAGATAAATACCCCAAAGTGGGATTGCTGGGTCATATGGCAGTTCTATTTTTAATTTTTTGAGGAACCTCCACACTCTATTTTCCACAGTGGCTGTACCAACTTGCAATCACACCTACAGTACACAAGGGTTTCCTTTCCTTCACATCCTCGCCAGTGGTTGTTGTTTCATGATTTATCGATGCGAGCCATTCTGACAGGTATGAGGTGATATCTCATTGTGGTTTTAAATTGCATTTCTCTGATGATTAGTAACCTTGAGCTTCTTTTCATATATCTATTGGCCATCTGTATTTCCTCTTTAAAGAAATATCTATTCAGGTCCTATGCCCATTTTTAATTGGATCGTTAGGGGTTTTTTTTTTTTTGGCTTTGAGTTCCTTGAGTTCTTTATAAATTTTAGGTATCAATCCCTTATCAGATGTATCATTGGTGAATATCTTCTCCCATTCAGTAGGTTGTCTTTTCGTTTTGGTGATGGTTTCCTTTGCTGTGAAAAAACTTTTTATGATGAAGTCCCATTTGTTTATTTTTTCTTTTGTTTCCCTTGCCTGAGGAGATATATCAGAAAAGAATATTACTAAGAGCAATGTCAGAGAGTTTACTGCCTGCGTTTTCTTCTAGGAGTTTATGGTTTCAGGTCTTACATTTAAGTCTTTAATCCATTTTGAATTTATTCTTGTATATAGTGTAAGCAGGTGGTCCATTTTAATTTTTTTGCATGTATCTGTCCAACACCATTTACTGAAAAGATTATCTTTATCCCATTGTGTACTCTTGCTTCCTTTGTGTCTAAGTACTTCACATGTACTGACTTATTTACATGATTTTTAAATATGACAACTTCATATGATTAAATGACCATACAGAAGTGGACTTACTTCTGGGCTCTCTATTCTGTTCCATTGATCTATGTGTCTGTTTTCATGCCAGTGCCATGCTGTTTTCATTACTAGAGCCTTGTAGTTTATTTTGATATCAGATAGTGTGATACCTCCAGCTTTGTCTTTCTCAAGATTGCTTTGGCTATTTGAGATCTTTATGTCCCTATAAATTTTAGGATTATTTGTTCTAGTTCTGTGAAAAATGCCATTGATATTTTGATAGGGATTGTGTAGATTGCTTTGGGTAGTGTGTACATTTTAACGATATTAATTCTTCCTATCCGTGAGCACAGTATGTGCTTCAATTTACTTGTATCTTCTTCAATTTCTTTCTTCAATGTCTTATAATTTTCCAAGTACAGATCTTTTACCTCTTTGGTTAAATTTATTCCTAAGTATTTTATTTTATTTGTTTATGCAGTCGTAAATGGGACTGTTTTCTTAATTTCTATTTCTAATAGTTCATTATTGATGTATAAAAATGCAAACTAATTCTGAACATTAATTTTGTACCCTGCTACTTTACTGAATTTATTTATCACTTCTAACAGTTTTTTGGTAGACTCTAGGGTTCTCTATATATAGTATCTTGTCTTCTGCAAATAATGACAGTTGTACTTCTTCCTTTTTAATTTGGATGGCTTTTATTTCTTTTTCTTGTCTGATTGCTGTAGCTAGGACTTCCAATACTATGTTGAATAAAAATGGTGAAAATGGACATCCTTGTCTTGTTCCTGATCTTAAGGAAGATGTTTTGAATTAATTAATTAATTAATTAATTTGTTTATTTATTTTAAAGAAGCACTTTTAATTTTTCACCATTGAGTATGATGTTAGCTGTTTATCATGTATGGCCTTTATTATGTTGAGGTATGTTCTCTCTATTCCCACTTAGCTGAGAGTTTTAATCATAAACGGATGCTGGATTTTGTCAAACACTTTTTCTATATCTATTGATATGATCATATGATTCTTATCTTTCAATTTGTTAATGTGATGTATCACATTAATTGATTTGGGAATATCGAACAAATCTTATAGCCCAAGAATAAATCCCACTTGATCATGGTGTATGATCTTATTTAATGTATTGCTGAATTCAGTTTGCTAATATTTCATTGAGAATTTTTGCATCTATGTTCATCAGGGATTTTGTGTGTATATATATATATGCCAGGGCCTCTGCTAGATGCTGAGTTTACAGTAAAGAATGAGACCTGGAGCTTTCCTTCAGGTAGAAAGAGGAGAGATGGAGATGGAGATGGAGGTGGAGGTGGAGGTGGAGGTGGAGGTGGAGGAGGAGATAGAGATAGAGATAGAGATAGAGACAGAGTTAGAGATAGAGATAGAGATAGAGATATAGTAATGTCTGACTACTTTTTACAATAATTCTAGGGCATCAGAGGACTGAAGTTGTGGCTTTATGATGAAATCAATTTAGTATCTCCTAAGACTGAAACTCATTAGGCCCTTGCATAAATCCTCCCCCAGGAAATATTATTAGGCCTTAAACTAAAGAACATATCTCTCCATACATGGACAATGAAACAAACATTCTGTTATGCAAGCCAGTGGCAGTTCTAAAAACAGTCTGCGATTTCATGTTATTAGTTTTCAGTCGGTGTGAATCTGCCCATCTCTTACATGGGGAAGCGATGTGCTCATGCCGTATCTCACATAGGAACAATTGCTGCAGCATAATATTCTCTATCCCAATAAGGAGGATTGCATTGTATGCCTGACATTAGGAGAACTGCAGGTTCCCTGGAGGGATTTTCCCCCAAATCTTCTATATCAGTCTTCCTTTTTAAATAACATTTCTTTGTGGGAATTGTAGGTTCAGTCTCATGTCAGTAAATAGTCCCCTAATAGCCCTCCATGGCTAAGTTATGACTTATCCCCAAAAGGAAAATGCTGCTTTGTGAGCATGTTATATTGAGGCTAAGAGTCAAGTCATAAAACATTAGCTCTCATATCTGAGTGCCTGTTCGCTAAAACACTATTTATTTGTACATAAATATTTGTCTTTTCTTTGCCGGGGTATATTTGCTTGTGTATTCAAGTTGACCATATGCGTAAATTAAAAATGTCCAAAGCGTTACAATGGGAATGTAAATTAGGAGCTGATTATTTTGGCTGCTAGTTTTTCAGAAATATTAAACAGATATTTACTTTATATAATGAATAAATACTTTTCCCATATTGAAGTTGTCATATTTAAAAATCATGTAAAACTGTAAGTATTAAATTAAAAAATGACCACACAGCTCTTTATTGTTTTTGGCACTTTTTTGCTGTGAAATTAATTTTCATGCATATATGATAAGGAACCTTATGAAAGAAAACAATTCCTTTGATATCATAAAAGTATAATGTTATTAAAATTACCATGTACATTTATACATTGAGCACTTTGAAATAATACATGCTAAAATTATGAAAGGTCCATAAGATATCTTTTTTGTTCGTCTGTCCATTTGCTTCCTCGTATGGTCTCTGATTCTCTGGGTTTTCTTCCTAATGCATGTTATAAAATCGTCTTATCTTTAAATTTCTAAAGAATAATCACGCTTGCTTCCTGACTTCTACTGATAGAACATATGTATTTCCCAAGTCAAAATGTGTTTTTTAATTGCTTTGGGTAAAAATTTGAAGTTACTTCTCAAAGTGAGCACAAAGGTGAAACGGGTGTTTCTGCTTCTCATTTTACTTTTTCTCCAAAGTGTCTGTGGAATGAAGCTGTTTTTCTTAGAAACTCCTAGTATCGCTAAGGCACCAAGGTAGATTATGAAAATGATATGTATAAAAATTAGGTGGAAATAATCTATGCCGTGCTTTCACAAGGAAAGATATAAGCAGTCTTGTCAAGAGGGTTTTGAATATACTCATTCATTATGCATTTTTCTGTCAAGTGTTGATAAGAGGCTCATTACGTTTAAGTTTGAGCTTAAACTTGGAATGTAGTATTTGAAAAGAAGGTGCTGAAAGCAGTTTTAAACCTTCTTTATGTCTCTGCTAAAAATAATTAAATGGAACAGAAGAAGAAAAGAAACGCTGTCACCGTCATGTCAGATCAGCTTACCGTGGGCTCTGACACAAAATGGAAAACGGAAAGGAAGTGCTGTTTAGCCCTTGAGAGTGAAATAAATTTGATGTTGGTTCATTCTGCAGCCTTCCCAAGGATGTTGACAGAAGTTGCATGTGAGATTCTAACAACTAAGTGTGAGCTGCAATTAGCTCTCTATGGGAAAGCCCTGTGAAATCCACTTACACAAAAAGGTAAGTAAAGTAAAAGCAAGTTTCAGAAGATTTATACTTTGATATTTTTGGCCTGAAAAATGAAATGAGAGCTCTATAATAAGAAACTGTATTACTGTTACGGTTTACTCTCAACTGGTTTGGAAAATAAAAATAATATTGTGCTTATTGAACAATAAGAAACTCTCACAATTAGAACCAAAAAAAGAGAAGTCATCTGAAACTAAAAATTATATCTGAGACTGTACTAAAGAGAGAATAATATTCTGGGAGAGACAAAACTGTAGGGGCAGACACAGATGGCTGGTTGCCAGGGTTAAGGTGAAGGAAGGTGTTGACTGCAACAGGTGATGGAACCATTTTGTATCTTGACTGTGGTGCTGGTTGCAAACTCTGCATCTGTCAAAATTCATTGACCTGTACATCCAGAAGAGTGAATTTTAGTGTATGCAAATTAGCAAAAAATTTGGTATTAAAAAAACCCCACCAAAACCAAAAGTAATTTTAATTTCAAGGTGAAAAGTTCGTCACTACTTTTTTTTTAATCTCTTGACATGGTTTCTAATTCTAGGCAAGTGGAGGCAGGAAAGACAAGTTAGAGGAAAACTACTCTGTGCCTTAAGGTTTGTTTACCCTGAGTTCTCAGCGATATAACAAACACCAGAAATATAACTAACACCAGAATTGTCACCTCCCAGAATTAATAGACGTTAACATTTTATCGTTTTTGCATCAGATTTTTCTATGTAAACAAAATAGAACTTTATAAAGGTGAAGCTCCTTTTATTCTTCTCTCCTGGCAAGTTCTACTACTCACCCTCTCCAGATGATTTGGAAAAAGAATAGAGTCAGCCATAAGTTGTGGGGGAAATTATGAATGCTCTCTTCAGGTAATGGAATGGGTCACATTTATCATATAATCACTGGGTACATATCTCCACAGTTGGTGCCCTTTGAAAGGCCGGATTAATACACACATGTCAACATATAAAAGACACATAAACCTAGCTGGGTGCACAGAGCTAGCTAGATGCAGTCCTGGGAATGAATGTACATGTTTGGTTTAGCGACTAGGCTGGATAGAATTAGCAAACCTGGGTACCCATTACCAACTTCCAGTTTTTCCAACTTTCTCATCCCCTTCCCCTAAGAACTCCCACAATAATCAGTCCCATTTAGAGAGAAATAAAAAGACCAAACAGGTCTGTACGTAACAGGATTAATAAAGTTTTTCATTCTTAGGAATATCAAACCGAAGAGATCACAAGAAAATAAATTTGGTATTAATGATGAAACTGTCATGTTAATTTAAAAGAAAATAATCGTAGATTGCAAAAACTGCCTGAGCTGTCCAAATGTCCCTACTGTCTTTCCACTACATGCCTCTCTCTGACAAGAAAATTGCTAGTCTTAATTCAAAATAAAGCAATTATCAAACAGAGATGTGTCATATGTATAGTCGGCCCTCTTATAGGAATAACTTGCTTGTGGCATCGAGAAAGTCAAAATTGCTTTCTTAAATGTTTTGTGGAATTATCAGAGCACCAGAGTAGCATATTAGCCTAACTTTTTAATGTAACTTTATTCGTATAAGCACCAGGTAATGTGACTACATGAGACTGATGTCATCCTGCCATCAGCTACGCGAACTGCTAGATTCCCCCAAGATCAAGAACAAGAATTGTTTCTTCAAGTTCAAATTCTTTTAAGTGGCTTTTGAGACCCTTTACAAACAGACTCCAACTTTGAGCTTCTATTTTTCACTGCCCTTGAAAGGCGCCTGTTGATCTAACCAAATCTGTTTGCTTGCCATGCACCATCACACGCCATTCCTTGGTCTTGTCTCTCCACAGTGATTCTTTTGGTAACTTCAGCCAGCCTCATGGCAGAATGCCATCCATATATCTGTAACTCCCCAAATTGTATCTGTATCTCTCTCCTATACCCCATGGCCTTCTTGACATCTATCCTCTGATGTCCAATGTCTGGTTACTCAAAGTGTGATTCTCAGTTTAACACCATAGCATTACCTGGAAGCTTGTTAGAGATGCAGAACTTTGGATTCCAGCTTTGACTGAATCAGAATCTGCATTATAACAAGATCCCCAGATTCGTATGCACATTAAAGTTTGAGAAGCCTCGGTCTATATCACAATTGAGGATTTAGCATATTCTACCCTTATGATGTTATTTATCTTAGGCAATTATTCTATCAGATTACAAATCTTGCATAGTTTGAGGCCAAGACTCATTTTGCTTTATACTTCTAGCACCTAGCAGAGGAGATCCTAACAGAATAAATACCAAATGTGTTCGACAACACTAAAATGAAGATGGACAAATTTGCATGAAAGCCTATTGCCTTAGAGTCTGGGATAGAGGAAGGGTGATTGACTCATGTTACCAGCCAGCCATTCACTGGCAAAGGCATCACTGCTTATCATTGTGGCTTCATAAGCTTGCAAGTACTTTGTGACTGATTATAGGAGGGGCTGTACTATGTTTTAGGATGTCAATGAAGTAATGCTTTTGCAAGAAGTTACCACTAAATGATGCTAAAACAATCTCACCCTTTCTCTGGCTTATTCAAAATTTGAATTTGTCCAAGGAGCCAATTAGAACCACTGCCCCATTTGTCCTGCTCTAACCTGGACATCTATACAATAATTGGGGCATGTCTGAGGCTTTTTCTTAAAATATGTGTTTACCAGCGTTGGCCTGGGCTCACGCTGGATCACACTGGGCCTGTGTTTTTCAGCAGAATAGATGAGCATTCACATTTCACTCGGAGCTGTGGTGTCCCCTATTCAATTTTCCACTTTTGTTCCTGTATCTGATACTCATTTAAGAGGATTTCACAGGACCCACAGGATTTGTGAAAATCAATGGGCAGTATATTTACCTCTCAGGCAACCTCAGAACGGCCCTCATTTACATCAGAAATTGAAACAGTGAAATGGAGTTAGTAACAGTGAGGCTGCTAAAGTCCAACAGCCTCTGAAGGTGGGGCTATGGGCCTCCGGGCACCAGGCAGAGTCAAATCACTTAGTGATGTGCTACTGTGGAGAGGAAGGCTGGCTTTGAAATAGAACTTTCATGTAAATGAAAGCCAGCATTACCATCCGTTGTTAAAGTGTGTTTTAGGTGCCAATGCGTATTGTCCAAGTAAATGAGGTCTCTAGCTAAAACGTTATTCCTTATTTTCAATCTCTCTTCTATCTGCATTGCTGTGTTTTATTTTGAAGCAGAGTTTCCCCAATGTGCCTGATGGAGAACCACATGGGAAGCTTATTAAACAGTTGCTTTCCTGAGACCCACCCCAGACCTCATTAAGGTTTCCCCAAAACTGCCAGGGAATAAGCATTTAAAATGAACTCTCCAGAAAGTTCTTAATTGAATTGCATTCTATTAAGTGTTTATTTCTGTATGTTGTCTGAGAAAGAATAGAAAAGTTTCTCTGTTTCTGTTCATTCATTTAGTCAAGAATTTTCTGAGTCATTTCTGAATCCCGGACCCTATGTGAAGCTCTGGGGCAATGAAGATGAATAAGACTGAGTCCCTACCTTTAAGGAAATCAAATCACAAGGGAGACTAGATGCACAGTAAGATACACAGAACATAATGTGAGAACCATATAGGAACTAGGCGCAAACCAAATCCTACAGTTATATCTGTTTGAAAGAAATAATAATCCTACAAATTTAAAAATAGAGCCAAAACAAAATTTTTATGGAATCAGCATGGTCCATCACTGTCTCATACCTTGGTTGCCATAGAATGAAATATTATGTCCTTCCCATGAGCCACTTCGTTCTGTAACCATCAGCGTGGCAGGGAGAAGTTGCCCTTACTTGGGACTCCAGCCGTTTCTGCTTCTTGCTATCCCCTTTTTCCTCCAAATGCAAACTATTTAATACGAATGTTATTTTTTCCAAGCAGAGCATACTGTCTAATATTGGGCTTTCTACCAGGGGAATACCTTACTAAATAGAGCTTAGTGCCATATATTTTTTAGACATAGATTTAATTTTCCTGGAAAGAATTGCTAATCTGCTCTGGAGGGACTTCAGGTTGAAAGCCTTCTTGACAAAAATAAATACATAAAGAATAAAATAAATCTAACGCCAGTTTTTCTACTATCTACATTCCCATATAAAGAACTCCAGTTAAACTTGAAGTGAACACAAGAATAATAATTGTATCCTGTCATATGCTCCCTATTTTCCTAAATAACGATATTCTAAGCGTCGTAAATATAGCTGGTAAGTAATTAAAGAGAATGCACCCCACTTCACGGCCAGCTTTTAAAAGTTGAGATGTAGGTTGAGGTAATCTCACATTAAAGGTTTCTTCCTGTGTTTGAGGGAATCTGGCCCCATTACTTGTGAGCTCAGTGAACCCATATTTCTTAAGCAAGAATAGTCACAGAATTATGCCCCAGCTCTCTAGGAAATCATGATGAATTCCTATAGTCAGAGTCATGGAGCTCTGGAGATCGGTGTCTATGTGGCAGCTATACTGCGGGCAAGCAAATCAGCCACCTTGTCTGATGTCTCAGGGTTTCCCTGAGGCAGTTGGACCTTCCAACTTTTGGAGACATTTTGGAGACTGTCAGTCTCCAAAAAATTATCTTCCCAGTATGTGTAGTCATCATATTTATTCCCATTATTTTTGAATAGCAAAGAAAACCAAAATAATAGATCTTCAGAGGATGAAACGACATTGATGATGGTAATGATGATGAAGACAATGAGAATGATGATGATAGAAACTAGCATTAGGTCAATGTGGCCCCCCCACCCCGGGCTAAGTGCTATCTAGTCACTATATCACAAAATCTCATAGTCATGACACTGTGCAAAAGAAACAAAACACAAAAAAGAACAGGCAAAACTAACCTACGATGGCTAGAATCAGATCAGTGGTTGTCTGGGCAGGAAATGAGACAGAGCTGCAATGGGGCTTAAGGGATCTTTTTGGGGAGGAGGAAATGTTTCATGTCTTTGGTGGTTTCATTGGGAGATCTGAGCACCATGGCTTTCTGTGAACTTTCTGCCCTAAGGTCAGGCCCATGGTTCATGACTCTTACAAAAGTGGTCCTCAGCCTTTATTTTTTAATGAGACCCACCTGGAATGCTTGCCTAAAATACAGATTTCTGGGCTCTTCTCGGCATCACTAAACCCTGAAATGGAACCCTGAAATATGGACATTAAACCATCACCCCAACTGTTTCCGAAGCAAAAATTCGAGGCCTGTACCACCCTACTAAAGTGGGGCTTCCTGCCTGCAGCTGGATATGCTGAGGACCAAGTGTGTCTATCCATGGTTCTACAAAAACCCATCCCTGCTCCCAGAAGGAACTATCAGAGCACATGAAAATGATAAGTGGCTGCGTTTTTGTATTTGAAGGAAAGAGTTGTATGTAAAACTAAACAAAAAACTACATGTGTGTAAGTGACCAGTAAGTAATCCCTAGCCTTTTCCTGAGCAATGCCGCCTGCTACTTCATTATTAGTTCTCTTTTTATGCCCTGATGATGCTTTTTGTTTACCTAGGCCAACTGGTTTTTAATTGATTTTCTAATAAAGGTATTTTTTGCTCTCTTTCACTCTGATTAAGAACCATAGCATGATCTCATCAGGCCTGGACAAGTATTGATGGACTGGGGTATCATGGGGCTAATAAAGAGTGTTATCCAGTATTTTTTAGTGACACGTAAAAACTCCCTCATGAAAGATACAGGAGACAGAGCATAATATAAATGTCATTCTAGAAACAGAGGTACTATGGTATATATGGCCAGACATTAGTGATTTCATTAATGCACTAAGACAGGTCTCTCCCAGGGATAAGTGGTGGTGAGTGGGCACTGGAGGGTCAGAAGGATTGCAAAGGGGAAGCCATCACAAACAAAAAGCGAGCCCTGTAGGTCTCTAGGTTTTTCTAGACAAGCTGCAGCAATCTAATAAAATGCTTGAGATGAATAAATAAGAAAAGAGAACTTAATTCAACTCTTTGTTTACTCATCTTCACCTTTTCTTTTTCTCAGAACAGTTTAAAATATTTAAGAAGGAAGAAAGTGTTGAAAGCCAGAAGTGCTGTTGGATTTATCTTCCTTTACTCATTAAATCTTTAAATTCAATGTGATCCACTCTATTTCTTGGATTACTGAGGGAAAGAAGGAGTCAGGGTCCATGAGAGAAATTATTTGAGGGCATTTCCAGCTACTGCAGACAAATGAAAATTGCCCAGTATTAGAGCAAAGAGCACCGGCCTCACCATGAAGTTACTGGCTTCAGAGAGTTCAGGAAACTCTAGTAGGCCAAAGGGCAAGAGAGATTTTGAAAGTTTTTTTCCAGATTAAAAGTGGGGTTATTTTGTGATGGGGTTATTTAGCTGACCCAGGGCCACGGAAGATAGAAAACATTTAAGACTATCCATTCCCTTCTAGGAAGGGACTGGCTGAAGGGCATAAACTGTCTAGGAAAGGAAACACGTGAGCATACATGTTCACACACACTTAGAGTTCAAAGAAGCACATATGTAATAGCCTCTCCAAATAATACATTTTGGAAGTTATTTTAAAAGTTTGATATGTTAAAAAATCGACCAAGAAAAACCACTTCAAAGGTAACAGAACATAATTTTCTTTTTGCATTTGTCTCTACGTTTTCATTGTCCATTGACTTTATTCTTTTCAGGGGATTCTGTGTTTAGTGGGTAGGCATAAATGCCAGTAGATGCGAATTATTACCATTAATTATTACCAGTAACTCCATTTGTACCTACAGGCTGTTAAGGCGTGGGGAAACTCAATGTGTGCGTGTGTGTGTGTGTGTGTGTGTGTGTGCACGCACACGCTTGTTTTCCTGAAAAATTGGAATCATCCTATGAATATGAAGGAGCATGGATCTTACTCAATGTACCATCAGTTACCTACAATATCATCTAATTCATTCAGTCATTTAACAGGTAATTATTATCATGCACGCCCTTTTCATGTTGCAATTTCTTACTGACATTTCACTCCTTCAGGTTTTCTTTTGTTTGGTTTTGCAACTAAAAGCCCAAAAACAGTTGTAGGAATCACTTCCGAATGAAAAGGTACAGGATGAGAATGGGTCAGGGTCTGAGATGATGAATAATGTATTTTAAATATAATAAAAGCCATTGACAAAAATTTGAAATACTTTCTCTCCTTTCTCTGACCTGAACATTAATAAAATTATTTTCAAGAAGTAATATAGGTTTGCTGAACAAATTTAGAAAACACTAATTGGCAAATAAGAAATAACAGAAAAAACACAGATAGTTCCAGCATCTCCCAGAGATAATCACTGCTAATATTCTTTTGCATGCCTCTTTCCCATCCCTTATCCGTACACGTACTATGGGTTTTGTATGGAATTTTGTAAAAATGAAGTCAAGGTGTGTAAACAGTTTGGAAACCTGCTTATTTTATTTATGTTCTGAACACTATTTCCTTTGACACCATTAGAATATAGATGGCAGCTAAGGAATTACCTTCCATTCTGTGTAAGTGGCCGTGAGCCTTTGCCTCTCTACGGTCCATCTCTTTTCTGGGCATGCTTTTTCGATGTCAGAGGATAATAGTAATAGCTAACTGATCACTTATCGTGTGCTAGCCACTTACTAGAGTATCCCTTGTAAACCTTAGAACAACACCAGGAGGCCTGTTTCACAGATGAAGAAATGGAGGCATGAAGACGTTTATAGCACAGAGTTAACGGTAAAGCCAAGACTGGAATCTAGGCAGCCTGACTCCATGATTGTAGGCATTGCCCTCGCTGCCTGAAAATGCGTACAGATCTGTCAGATTTGAACAGGAGTCAAAATCCGTGAACCCAACCAGAAACCTGGTTGGCAGCTTGGACATCATCTGGTGCAACTCTCTCGATTTTAGATGAGGAACTTCAGGCATCCAGGCTCCCAAGTCACCTTCTGTTGTTCTTTCTGTTCTACCACACTGCCTCCCGGCCATCCCACTTTATTTTTCCTTTTCAAAACTCTGTGACTTGAGTGTTTGGGGACATGAAAGATTAATAACCTCGGTCTGGACCAGGCGGACTGTGGGCAGGCCATGTGAGAAATTTTCCCACACTTTGGTGCCAACAGGTCTCGGGCCTGAACTGCACGCCCCTGTTATTCTTTCTAGCTGTGGGCCTTCCTGGAGCCAACCAGACCCTCTGTGACAAACTGAAACAAGGTTTTGAGACAGAGACCCATGGGACACTGCTACACAACTCGTCAAGGAGCCAGCTCTGGACGTCTTTACCTTCATTCTAAAACTAGTGTCAGACCAGAGACATGCTGGAACCTTACCAAGCTGACACTTTAATCTATGTAACTAAATCCATCAGTGAAATAGTAATGCTGTCTACAGTATTTTTCCTTTCCTAGTCAGTTATTAGCAGCCAGAAAATGTTTGTCTCAAGGAATTCACTTCCCTCAGGACCTTATTCGAGTGCCACAGAGTTCAGTGAGAAAAATGTGAGGCCTATCTCCGGGTCCTGAAGCAGGTTCTGCTGGTGAGCTCAGTGACTGTGGACATGTGGCTTCTCCTCTCTGGACCCACCTTTCATCAATAAACCAACTGGCTTGGCTGAAATGGATTCTAAACCTCTTCCAACTTTCAAGTATCTATGGTCATTGCCAGCCTCAGTCAAACGAACTCTACACTTGCCTAAATTTTCATTAATTTGTGCACTTAGTCATTTATTTAAGCATATTTTTTAAGTACCTATTTGTACCCAGTGTTCGAAATAGAGTGGTTGACAAACAAACATATAATCAATTAGTCTGTTGTGATAAGTGCAACCAATGAAAAATACAGGGAGATATGAGAGCATGTGTCAGAACCTGGCCTCAGCTGGGAGGCCAGACATGGCCATGAGATGAAGCATGCAGGCAGAGAAAACATCAGATTTGGATGGCCCTGAGCTCGGAAGGATATAGAACCATTCAAAGATATATAAAAGGGCCCCAAAGGGACTGGAGTATAATTGGCGAAGGGGATGTGGTTTCCCATTGTCCTTAGAATAAAATCCCAGCTCTTACCCTGATCGTGGCTATAAGGCTCTACCTAAATCCCCAACCTCATGCCACTCTGTCTGTGATTCACTCTTCTCAAAGCACAATGTCCTTCTCTTTCTCTACCATGTCACTTATTTTAGCTTCAACACACTGCAGGTGCTAAAACACTCTTCCTTCTGCCCTCACAGCGCCCAAATCTGCCTCATACTTCTGGAATCAGCTTAACTATTCTCTCTCAAAAGGGGCCTTCCCTAAGCAGCTCAGCTCAGGGAAGTCAGCTCTCCCCACTTTATTAGTTTCTATCTCAGAACCTGTTCATTTCTGTCATAGCACTTGTCATGGTCATGGTTATTTTGTTTACTTGTTTATTCCCCTAGGGCAGGTGCCATATCTCTCTTGGTCTCCTCATTAAATATATGGGGTGCGAAGGAGGCTAGAGTGTAGACAGATTATAAAAAGCCTTATAGAGCTGACTAAGGAACTTGGGCTTCATCCTGTGAGCAAAGGCATGCATCTGAGGGACCTGAGGAGAATGTTATTGTATCTCATATTATACACATCAGAGTGCTTTATGGAGACCAGCTGGAAAAGCATCATGAGAAGTTATGGGGAGACCAGGTAAAGGTGATTACAATAGTCACTGTGAGAGACGAGAGTGGTTCGGACTGGTGTGGTGGAGTAAAGATGAGCGTGGTGGCTGGACTCGAAAGCTATTTAGGAGATAAGAGTCCCTACAATTTGGTGCTGTTTCGGGTATGTATGGCAAAGGGAGAAGAGAGCATAGAGGAGACCCCAGTTTTTGTCACAAAGATCCTTTTACCAGCATGGAAATCATTAGAGACGGAGGAGTTGGGTTATAGAAAGAAGATAAAGGTTCAGATTTGGGATGTTTTGTGTTTTGGGTGCCTGTGAGACATCCATTAGAAGATCTGTTACAAGGGCAGTGGAATACATGAATCTGGAGCTTAGAACAGACGTGTGGGCTGGAAGACAAATTTCGTTGAGTCATAGTGGTTTGCAAGTGACAGTTCTAAGAGACAAATGTAAGACCGATAGGTAGGATCCGAGGGAATAAACAACCACCCCTTGAAAACCGTGATGGGGAGATAAGACAGTCAGGTTTGATAATGGTGGGAAAGTGGATGAGGTTAATGAGAAAAGATTTTCAGGGTGTAGGAGAGCTTTATGTCAGCGGGACAGTTCTAGATAGCACATGTCAGGATTTGAGGGGATGTGGAGAGTAGAGCTGAGTTAATGGCCAGAGAGAATTAGAGGAATGGAACTATGGGTGAGAAATATGGGCCATGGTTCATGGGGCTAATCTGAGAAATCTGTGTCTATGTTTCTAAAAGACTGACACCTGGAAGTATAAAATTTATACAAATAGTCTTTGGATACTTTGAAAGAAGGGGCAAAAGTGCAGAAGGAAAACAAAGTGGGTGGTAGAGATTAAGAAGTCTCTTAAGGTTTATTTAAGAAAGCGGGAGCTAAACAGGTACAACCAACCCCTTTAACACATTAGTGGTCTCAAACCCCAGGCTCTAGGGGAACAGCGTGGCTTCTCTTTACTCAGAAAGTCAGTGCTTCCAAATGTTGGAGTGATCTTTGCACATAAAACACATAATCCTCTCCTGTCATAAAACACATAATCCTTCGAAAGTGAATTCTTAGAGTATGAGATCTGTTGTGTTTATCAAGTAACTGAAACAACTCAGCTGATTTGGGTTGTGGTCAGTGGCTGGGTAATTCTGTTGGAAAGGAGGGGCCAGGGCGAGAGATCAGGCTCAGCTGAAATTGTGTATTAGAAAAGCTGCCCATAACAAACTGTCTCCAACACCAGCTAACATTTCTTTTACTTATAAAACCTTCTTGTTATTGAAATGTTCATAGGCATCTAAGGTAAGCTGAACTGTGTCCCCTGTGTTGAAATCCTAACCGCCAATACGTCAGAATATGGCCAACGTTGGAAACAGGGCCTTTAAGAAGATAATTAAGGTTAAATCAGGTGGTCTGGGTGGGCCTTGATCCAGGATGGCTCATAAGAAAGAAGACACACCCAGAAGAAACACCATGTGAAGAAACACCCAGAAGAAACACCACGAGAAGACAGTCATCTATAAGCTGTGGAAAGAAGCCTCAGAATGAAATCAACCCTGCTGACACCTTGATCTTGGACTTCAGAACTGTGAGCAAATGAATTTCCATTGTTTAAGCCACTGAGTTGTTTAAGCCACCTGTAATACTTTGTTATGTCAGACCTCGTAAGCTATTACAGTACCCCAACATGAAAAGAATAGTATAATGAATCCTGTGTACACACCACCTAGCTTCAACAATTGTCAATGGTTCGCTAATTGTATTTCATTTTTATCCTCCAATTTTTTTTCTGGAGTACTCTAAAACAAATCCTAGACATATCGTTTCACTGATAAATATTTCAGTATGCATCTCTGTTTAAGGACTTTAATATATGTATATATTTAACTATGTACAATACCAGGCTATTATTTCACCTAAAGAAACTAACAATAAGTATTATCTGTCACCCAGGCCATATTCAAATTTTTCCAGTTGTCTCAAAGAAGGTATTAGTTTGCTTAAGATAATTTGAATCAAAATTCAAATCTAATTCATGTATTTGGTTGTTATTTCTCTTAAGACTCTTTTGTTTTCTTTTGTCAAACCTCAGTCTTTACCCTTATTTTTGGTATAAATTTATGGGAAAAGTTGAATTATTTGTCTTGTAGAACACCTCAGGTTCTGATTTGGCTGGTTACTTCTTCATGGCGTAGTTTAACTTGATCCTTTCTCCCCAGTATTTTCTGTAATTTGGTAACTTTATTTAGAGGCTTCATTAGATTCAGGTTCAATACTTCAAGCAAGATTTCATTGGTGGTATACTTTTGAATTTAAACTTCTGAAGAATTCAATGATTTATTCTATCTGAAATACTCTGAACAACACATAAAATTATAACTAGTAGAGACAGTGATTTGGCATATTGAACACCAGATTAAAAAAAGGAAAACAAAATGCGAGAAATAAATGAAAAATATTCATAGGTCATCATTGTCACTAAAAATTTGTCCTGCAATGACCTCCTGACTTTAGGAATGACTACCATACACTTTTAAAGTCACAATCAAATTATTATTTTTTTCATTTATTTTAAAACCATGTTGGTATGGCAGCCACAGAGCTGCAAATATGAAGTCCACCGTCCTTCAACTTTCTGGGGCTCCTTCTCCTGTGAGCTGTTTGAAGCAGCGCTGCTGTTCTGCTGTATTAGTGTGTTGCCCCCATGTGTCCAGAAGTCTGTCTGCCCCTCCTGGGGAATCGGGCTTCATTGAAGCTCTGTTTACAGTAGCAGAAGACTGGAAATGACCTCTGTGTCCATCAAAAGGGGATTTGTTACATACATTATGGATGACTACGCAGCCTTTAAGAATATTTCTGTAGAGCTACATGTGCTAATAAGACACCATCTCCAAAACATATCATGCAGTGCAGAAAGGAAGATTTAAAACCGCGTACACAGTAGGCTACCACATATGTAATACAATGTTTATTATATGCATGGACTATTGTAAGAATACATAAAAACAGGATCATGTAGGATCAGGGGGCTACAGGAAAAGATAGATTTGCTTTTTATTGTAGACCTTTTGTGCTTGTTGAATTTTTAGCTATACGTACAAATTACTTTTTAGAAAAATAAACTAAGTAATTCCTTGGAAATTGGGATGGACTGAGTGGTTGTCGGTGACACTATAGAGCTGAGCCAGTAGTTTTCAGATCTTGTCTGTGTTTATCGAGCCCGGGATGACAGACAGCAGTGGAGTTTTCATTAGAAATGCTTTCAGCTTGCATTTGACCACTTTGAAGAGGGAAATCAAACAGACTTTTGGAACAGTTTTTAAGTATCAAACGTGTTCTGGGTTTCAAAGGATTTTAACTCACAAATAGACCTTTCTCTGCACTGACATTCCCCACTTCGAGAAACTAAAACAAGTAGCTGTACCAAAAAAAGAGTATAAATTATGATTACTTCTGATCAAACATGCAATGTCAAGTCTGGAAGAAAGAAAAAGAAACTTCCAAAATAGTCTGTGTTAGTATTTCCATAAAACATGCCATGTACTATACATTGTAGGGCAGCTTCGAAGGAAGTCTATTAATAGAACTGAGAAAACAATAATAGGGGCCTGCAGGGCCTGGTCATTTTTAAAGATATGAGAACGAGCTCTTGGCTTTATAATTTTAGAGCTGTTAAGACACCTGCCAGCAAGACTTCTTATTTGTGTGGATTTTTTTTCCATTACGCTATGTGTGGAAAGACATGTTCAAACAAAGTATAAAAGCCATTCAAGAAAACTCAAAGTCCCAGCTATGAAGCTCGATAAAGTGGTCCAGAAAACCATATTTACAAACCCGAAAATAGTCACTGAGTGTTTTTATTAACACGCAAGCTCCCATGCTGGAGGGAAGCCTCATTATGGAGGTGATTCTATAAAAAAGGTGGTCAGTACACACAAATTATGTAGAGCAGAAAAAACAAAAAGGTAGACTTCAAAATAGTTATCACAGATTTAACTTCTCAGGGCCCCAAATGTCATCCATTAGGGTGGCAAGGGCATGTAGCCACTGAAGGAGATGCTTCCTGTTTTTAGGCCTCTGGAATCTCCATGATCGTAGGTGCCATGGCCTGGGATTACTCTGGAAGGACTGCTCTCTTCTTTGTTTGGCCCTTCATCCTAACAGCTGAACCCATCCTATACCAGCCCAAGTATGTGGACCATCTGGGTGCTGAGACCTGGGAACCTTCCTGCAGTTCTTTTCCCTACTAGCTGATCAAATTCCTCATTCATTCTTTTGGGTTAAGGAATTGACACTGGATACACCAAATGTTATGATATGACAAGCATAGCGTGATGATTAAAGGCTTCTGCTATGAAGCCAGAAGGACATGGGTGTAAACCTCAGTACCACCACCTGTTAGTTGTAAAATGCACCTCAGAGGCTAGAGTGAAGATTAAAAACTACAGGCCAACCTCATTTTATTGTGCTTAATTGCACTTCACAGATGTTGTGGGTTTTTTAAAATTTTATTTTATTTTAACAAATTGAAGGCAAATCTCTCTGCCAGCAAAAAGATTTAAACTCGCATTACTGCGATACTCACTTCATTGCAGTGGTCTGGAACGGAACCCACAATACCTCCAAGGTATGCCTATAATGCTGTCACCTGGCACCGAACACCCCTCACTCCAGAACAGGCCTTCCCCTCCAGAGCTCCTAGATCCAGTGGGAGGACAGGCATGTGGACTAATAATTACATGAATGATCAGAACAGGAGAGAAATGTGAACTAGGTCCCAAGAAGACCAAATGAGAAAGCAGGTGACTCACTTAGGGAGGGGAGGGCTTCAGGAGAGGAAACTTTCTGAGCTAATAGTAAGGGAAGATCATTGTATTCAAAGATAAAACAACATGCTTGTACTCCTAGCTCACAATGCGACAATGACTCATCTATCATCCTGAGTTAGGTTGCTACTTTTGAGAGACTGGGTAACTCCAGGAGGGCTGTGATGTATGCAATGCATCTTTTAGCCGGGGCTTGCCACACTGTGAAGGTGGCAAGGCAGAGTTCTCAGCCTTCTTCCTCTATTCTAGGACACCTTTTGATCTTTTCCTTCCTGCCCTTCTCCTGCTTCATCTCTTCCCCAAAGGAGGTACTATAATCTAGACAGATTGTAGGGGTTTTTTATTTAATTAAATTTATTGAGATAACATTGGTGAATAACATCATAAAAGTTTCAAGTGTACAAATCTATAATATACCTTCTGTATACTGCATTGGGTGCTCACCACCCAACGTCCGGTCTCTTTCCATCACCATATATTTGACCATCTTTATCCTCTTCATCCTCCCCCGACACCTATTTTCCTCTGGTAACCACCACAGTGTTGTCTGTGTCTATGAGTCTGTTTTGTTTGCTTGTTATTTTCTATTTTACTTTCTGTTTTACATCCCACAGATGAGTGAAATCTTATGGTTCATGTTCTTTCTGGTCTGACTTATTTCACTTAGCGTGATACTCTCACGATCCATCCATGTTGTCATGAATGGCAATATTTCATCCTTTTTATGGCTGAGTAATATTCCATTGTATTAGTCATTTATCAAAAGATACTGAATTGTTTCCATGTCTTGGCTATCGCGAATAATGCTAGATTAAAAAGTATTGATTAGACCATAGACAGTAGTGGGTAGGACCACTGTGTATAAAATAATTACTTACATCTTTTCCAATTCTTAGATATCCCTGCCACAACCCTAGCCTCAGGTCTATTCTAAAACAGTGAGCACTTTCTGCTGACCACACTGCATGATTGTAAGGTTCCTCCTCTTCAAGTCCCCTCTGAGGCCCTGGGTTGTACAACAGGAGGTGCAGCTTTAGTGCATTGGAGAAATTCAAGTGACAGATTGAATAATGTTCTGGCTAAGAAAACTCCATCCTCTTGCTTAAACATACTTATATTTCACATTGTACTGGATGCTGACACTGGTTTTGACATATGTAAGATTTAGACAGATAAGTTTTCTTGGAAGACATTACTGGCATCAAATTTAGATTATAAATTAGATATCATAGTTTTTACCGCTGTGGAATGATTTGACATGACTGACCTATATCTAGCAATTCTTTCCAGTAATAGTCTGCCCATGTTTGAAGAACACATCCAAGTCTGTTCTGAGGCACCTTGGAACTCGGAACACCTGCTTTTATGTGGGGCTGGCTGGGATTCAAAATGACCCAGAGGTTTCCATGTTCAGGGTCTGGAGAAGATGACTGTCATCAAGAGGTGGATGTCTAAGCAACTGAAGCAGAATAGTCATTTTGCTGGTGCAGATTTCTGCAGATGTGGATTGGTTCTAGAGCCAGCAATTGTGGCAGAAGCTTCTTGGTTTCCATGGCAGCCTCCCCCTCCTCCTCCTCCTCCTCCTAGCACAGGCACAGCTCTGAGGTGTGACTTTGGAACTCATTCCTGCAAGCTCATCCCAGATTCTCTCTCTCTAGCCCTCTCAATGGTTCCAAGGAAACATGTAAAAAAGTGTCTGTATTTTAGAATTAAGGAGCAGAGAAGAGAATAGACGCACCAAAAGACACAGAACAACTCAAAAGTGAGCTTGGCAAAGAGAAAACAAATTCTGGGGCTCCTAGACTCATATCTTTTGACACTGACCTTGGCCTCTCTCAGTTTTCTTACAGATACTCACTTGGCTCATCACCTCCCCTCGGGCTGGTCTCTGCTTAAATATCAGAGGGACCTACCCTTACCTCCTATTAGCAATAACTCCTCTTCCTAGCCAGCATTCTTTCCTTTCCCAGCTTTTTTTTTTCCACAGCACTCAGCACCACCTGACATGTTATATATTTATGTATTTATTGCATGTTAACTCCAACTAGAACACAGTCCTCATGAGAGCAGGCACCTTTTTTTTTTTACTGCTATATCCTAACACTTAAAACAATACCTGACACATAGTAGGCAGTAAACACTTGTAGATTAAAGAATGACTACTAGCTAACAATTAGCCCTTCATCAGCGCTAGGCATTTTATATGCATTTGTTCATCCAATTCTTATGCCAATCTAATAAGACAGATGCTATAATTACCCTCAGCTGCTGCTGAGCGAGGTTAAAGAACTTGTCCGAAGTCATACAGTTTATTAAGTGGTAAAACTTAACTACAGCTGAGAGTGATTTAACCACAGCCCCTACATTCTTCACCACACGCTAATGCACATTGAGATTTTTACCTTCCAAACCCTCTTCCTCAGAATCTCTAGCAAAGATAACTCTAGCAGTGTCCTTATTTTTGGAAAATATTTTAAATGATCTTTCACTGATTTTTTTCATTTTAAAATTGCTTCCAGATAAAAAGATAATATATTAAAATGTTTAAAGAAGCAAGGAGTCAAAAACCAATTGAAAGATCTACGAGGTATATGAACAGAGTAAAGCTGCTCAAAGATTTTCATTTTGTTTTTTCCCATTCACTTAAATTAGTTCCGAGAACTACTTGGAGATGGACAAGTTAGTTGACACATTGAAAAAACTCAAGCAATTTAAGAGAAATGTTAGCTCTTTGATAAATCAGTACTTGTAGGAACATCTGCCTGGAGATGTGATTGCAAGGGAGGCCCTCTGCACCTGTCACCCCCCTGTCTTCATACCAAAACTGCCTGCTGGGCAAGATTGCCAGTACCTGGAATTACACCATTAGCTATCACTCATTTTCTGTTAAAATATATCTCTTGAGAGAGACAGCCCTTTAGTCTTCTTAATTTTTTATGCAAATGTATCCACATAAAAACATTCTTTTTTTTTTTTTTTTTTTTACTAGAGAGAAAGGTAAAGAACACATTAGGACCTGCATTCCTGAGTACAGGGATCAGAAAGAGGGGAGAAGAGAGCAAATGAATCAGCAGGTGTCCCCCTACTTGGTACATCCAAAGTAGTTTTGTCAGGAAATAAAAATACTTATTTCTATTAAAAAGCTTTCCTTTGTAAGCTCTGTCAGAAGGTAAACCGAGGTGTATTAAAAATTAAGAGTTTATTTGAGCAAAAATCGATTCAAATTGGGCAGTATCCAATCTAGCAGATAGAAAGAAGCTTCAGGGAGCTGTACAAAATGAAAGGCTTTCACAGGCAGAAGGAGCAAGAACGAGGAAGTCGTACTAGGCAAAGAGCTGGTTGGTTATTACACGGTTACTTTCCATTAGGGACTGGCAGGAGTCTACCTAACTAGTGCTGAGCAAGTGATTCTTGACTGGCTGGTTTAAGATTCCATTTCTGGGAGAGCCAAAACTATGATTACATCTCAGTTTAGTGACATGGAGCTTAGCATAAGCGACTCCATTTTCACCTGTTGTCTTGTTTTTTTAACAGCTCTTGTAGGGCAAAGACTGGACCTGTTCATTCAGCCTATATGCCTAACACCTTATAAATGAGTGCTGGCATGTAGTAGAAGCTCAATAAATATTCGTTGGGTGGATGACTGTGTGATTCTTGAACCATGCCTCAGGCTCTTACTTCCCCTCCTCCTGCCTTCCCATCCTTCAAGCAAAGTTCTACCTTCTCTCTCCCATCAACTCTCTCCCTGAGAAGTGAATCTATCCTCTGAATTTCTCCAGCCTATCTCCACAGTGAATTTCATAAAGAATTATATATAGACAATGAAAGTTCTTCAAAAATTCAATTAAAAAGTTACTTATATTTGGTTGTAAAATAGTTCACGTATTTATATCTTATCTCTGCACCTGGATTGTAAGTCTCGGAAAGAGAGAGGCTTCACAATTTTGCTTCCTCAACATTTTAAACAAAAATATATAGATTGAGTTTTTAAAAGAAAACTTTACCATTAAATTCAAGCAAACTAAAGGATATAGAAAAACCAAGACACCAGGCCCATTATCTTAGTTCTTTAGTGTCTCAAAAGCAGAATTGGAAAGTGCTGGATTAAATTAATATATTTATCATTAATAACACACTGATTTCAACTGAATAACATAATTTAAGAAAATATAAGTATCTGGACAAGAAATGCACTATCATGCACATATATTCTATGCCTTGAGAAAATTAAAAGTTCATTAAGTTCAAGTGCCATAGCATGGCATTATAATACCTCACCTTTCCGGTGTAGAAGGGCTACATTTGATGGCTGTGAGACTAATGAAACAGCACGTTCCCTATGGATTATGTTGAAAATTTTGTTAATTTGTATTCTTACGAACTGGAATTTTAAGATTTTTTTGAAGTTGCTTTATACATTTTTCAGATCTATTTTTTTCTCCAGAATCAGTTCTCCTAACTACTGATAAACTCCTTTTCTATGGACAATTCCTTAGAATTTCTTGGTATCTCTTCGAAATGCATGAACACAGAGATTACTGTATGTCTACATAGTAAAACTAACACCCCACCACCCACCACGTTGTCTATTTGGTTATGATAAAGTGGAAAGTTCATCAGATCATAGTTTCCCCTCACCCTTCACAATCGAATGAATCAATGAGGGAATAAGAAAACCTACCATATCAACTCTCAGTAGGATATTGTAAGCAAATTAATGCAGCTTTTAAGTTATTGCCGAAGGTCAGACTCTGAACTCATGGGTGTTGGCAGCGTCCTGTCTCAAAGATATCAGGCTTTCTGTGTGATTGTATGTGTGCCACCATCATGAAAAACCAACAGCATATGAAGAAAGCTCACAATAGCCTAGCTGGTTCTGTGGCATTTTGGATAAAGTAGAATAGAATGCACACCTCAAAAGACAGTGCAAACATGAAATAAGGGTTTATTTTGGCTTCATATATTATGGTTTTGAAGTAATGTAGGAACAAGATTGTATTTACCTTTCACTTTAGAAACAATTTGAGAATATTTTCACTCCCTCTCTCCAGGAAACCTAGTCTTCAGGGCTACAGGGCAGGGTAGCTCTCTCCCGGTCCATCCCACCTCATGGCCGCATTCTAGCGAAACCAGGACAGAGGTTTGCTTCATGCTGTGTTCACAGACATGTCTCTCCCACCAAAAGCCAGCCCTTGTTTATTAGTGACCAGGTACTATTTAAGTGCTCTTTGTGTTTAATCTATGCAACAGTATTCTGAGGCAGGTCCCTTTATCATCATCCCATTTTACAGAGGACGAGACCGAGGCAAAGAGAGGTCTTGTCCAAGCTATTCACCTGAGAAGTGGCAGAGTCAGAATTCAGACCCAGGCAGCTGAAGGCAGAGCCTGCCCCAGCTCCAAACCTCTGAACGCATTCTCTTACTTCACACATGCCTACTGACAGCGTGTAAGTGCACTCCCAGGCAACCCAAAACCCCCCAACCTCAGCTCCCAACTCATACTGTTATTTTTATTTTGGATGGAAGCAAACTTAAAGATGACATCAACTTAGATTTTTCATTTTAACTCAGACCAAAAAAAAGTCACATCCTTTTACTCTTTAAAACCGTCTTAGATTTTTGTGTAACTCAATATCCTAACAAAAAACTTTTTTTTTGCTTTTTTTTTTTTTTTAACCAAAGCTATGTGTTACTGTTGCATTACCCTCCTGGATGCTTTGGTTCTACTTAAGAACTTATCATTTTCCCCATCAGCCAGTCTGGGGAGGAGGCAATACGTCTTTTGGCTCTTGAACACTGCTTGCCTCCAAACCTCATTACGGCAAGTCACTTTCTGAAGCTGGGCTGTAGCTCTAGACAGATGATTGTATGAAGCTTTAAATAAACATACAACATTTAGGTTATGCTGTTTCTTGAAATGATTTATCGTCGTTTTCTTCTTTTAGTCCTGCTCTCTGAACATAAAAGACATGAGTTTTTGTTGTATATACAAACCAAATCCTCTGTTTGCTCTGATTAAGCATTCATGGGTCTTTAATACAGCACAGGCTTGAGATTTGGGATTATTCCCTTTGGGAGTGGTGGAATTAAATACATTAGCCAACAGAGATAAGCGAGGGCACCAGAGTTTAATTGCCATTAAAATGGATATGGTGGGTAACAAAAATAGAAGGCAGGAAAACGGTCTGCATTCTCCGTTTCTGCCATGGTAGATGAAGTTCTCTGATCATGTGACTTGCAGGCTCTCAAAGTTTCCAAAGCTAATGGCCTGGAAGATAGGGATACAAGGTAAAAATTGTACTGGGAGACAAGTTCATTCCAGAGTTCCTAAAAACTTCGTGCCTAGGAAGACATTACTGTGAAAAGAGGGAATCTCAGTGTTGCCCACTGTAGAGAGACTTCTGTCCTATGTGGACTGAGCAGTTGGCAATCAGTGGCATATAATTAAATCACCCCAAACTCTCATGCCTCTTAGAAAGCATTTTAGAACTGTGGAGAGAGAAACCACCTTCTCCTGTAGTCCCCAGCGACTAGACAGAGGAAATTTTCATAGGTAATTCCAACTGGCAGCTTTTTATTTTTTCACTATTGCATAATTGACTGATTTGTCGGCATTTTCTTTTTCGTTCTATTCATGGATATTATAAATGGATCTTGTCACGCTTCCCCAGAAGCTGACTCTCGCAGTCAGCCATGGCTGTGGGGTTGGGCAACTTGTCCAGTTGACTCATATGGAACAGATATGATGGAGTATTTTTTTAAATATCACTATGTGAGTCATATGTATTTTCACTTCAATTTAGAAATCTTTAACTTTTCTGGTTTTTAAGTTTAAAACCAGAAGGGTTGCCTTTGGGGGCACATATACTAAAACTGGGAAAACCAGCAGGGGGAAAACAAAACAAAATGAAGTCTTGACATTTTGAGCAATGAGAATCAAGAGAAACACCTCAGAAAATAGGAGTTTATCAGAATGGGAGAAACCCTGACTTAACAATACATTGGCTGATTTCATTTATTTGAAACTCTTTAAATGGCAGAAGTAATCCATAGTGATAGATAGCAGATCAGAGACTGCCTGAGGCCAGGGACACAGGGAAAGGAGATGAAAGCCTGGACTGGGGAGTAGCAGGGTAACTTTGGGGGTGGTGTTGAAAATCTTCTACATCTTATTTATAGTAGTTGCACAAATTAAACTCATAAAACTGTACACTTAAAATGAGCACATTTTGTCGTATGTAAATTATACCTCAATGAAGTTGATTTAAAAAAATATGTTCTGGCCTAAGTTTCTGAGAAGCCATGGGAAACCTTTGTAAGTCATCTTTTATTTTAATATAAAAGAAAATAGTTGAGCTAATACTGCAGGAGTCATTAATGATAGGATGAATTTTTTTTCCAAACAAAAATAACATATATCCATCAGCTTTAAGTGCTATGGCTGACAGGTTGGGCTGTTATTGCCAACTGCTATCTGAGAAGAAGGTTCAGGCTGGCTCTGGCCAGCGGCGGGCGGCCCGCTCTCTCCCAGGCTGCACATAGTTTTCCTTGCTGCACAGGCTGATGTGCTTCGTTCTCAGCAATGGATCCTAAGGCACCCAAGGGAATTGCAAGATGTGTGTTAATCTCCCCCGTGAACATGGAAAGAAGTATTCATCAACTTCGTGCTCAGTGCAGCTTTCTTTTTCATTCCCTAAGTGTTAGTTCTGGAGCAGCTCTGGAATATTCCCCTTGTTCTGTGGTTTCATTCACCGAGGCCAGTTAGATGCGGGAGCCGTGAAGGACACATGGTCAATTCCAGCTCTCAAAATGAAGTGTAGTCTGCAAGAGGAAGGTGAGGCTGGGTGGACATGTCTATGGAGACGCTGTGCGGCCCTGCTGGGATCCCAGGACCCAAGGCCACATGGGCCAGACTGTCCTGGGCCCCAGCTCGGTGTCACCCCCAGCCATGACTCCCCAGCACCAGATAGTCTTCCCACAGCAGCGGCTTCCGGCCCTGGATAGATGGGGAGAGTTTGGGTTTTGGGATTCAACAATTGATAGTGAGCATTCCCCCTAGAGGAGAAGCAGCCAAACCATTTCTCTCTCTGTCTCTCTGTCTCTCTGTCTCTCTGTCTCTCTGTCTCTCTGTCTCTCTGTCTCTCTGTCTCTCTGTCTCTCTGTCTCTCTGTCTCTCTGTCTCTCTCTCGTCCCTCAGGCTCTGGAGTGTTTACACTGAACTGCAGGCAGGGGAAGAGAATTTACAGCCTTATCACGCGGAATGAAAGGCAATGTCGGCTGGGGAATGTGTGTCTCACTGACTGGTTTTCCAAGGGAGAGATTTTTGGCTTCCTGTAGGCGGCTGGTTATTTTATTCTCTCTCCTCCTCTGCCCCAAGTTCTTCTTTGATGATTTTCTGTCATGTTTATTGGGATAATGAGGATTCGTTTTTTATTTCTATTTCAATACTAATGTCAGGAAATAATTTCTATAGGAGAATATTCTCTTAAAAACCACAAACGAGATTTAATCAATGTAAAGATTGCTACAGGTCAGTATTTCTCTTTTAAAAAATGTATTGACGTTTAAGTGGATACAAAAGAATATTTAAAATATATGTAAGGTTTAAAGAAAATGACATATTGAATATATAGTGTAAGTCAAAAATGTAACTATGTCCTTTATAGGATCTTTGAACTCCTCTGTGATCCAGTGTTCTCCCCTCTCATCTTGAAGTTTCAATTAGCAGTCCCTTACTATTTTAATATGTAGTTTTACCATCATTAAAAATGTATTTTTTAGATTTCTGCATGTTTTTGAACTTCATATGCATAGAATCATATATATTCTTTGTGGCTTGTTTTCAAATAACATGTTTCTCAGGGTCATCTATTTTTGCTGCCTGTAGTGTAACTGCTGCATATGGCACAATATTCATTCATTTTCACTGCTGTGTTTATCCTGTTTATGTTGGTGGACATTTGGGTTGTTTCTAATTTCTTCTATCACATATAGTGCTACAGTGAAAGTTTTTCTACCTTTCTCCTGGTATGCACTCTAGAATTTCTGGAGCTCGGGTAGATAGCTGGGAGTAGAATTACTGAATAGGTATGTAGATCTTTATTTACTGATAATGCCAAATTGTTTTCCATACTGGATTTACTCTCTCACTAGCTGTATATAGAGAAATTATGCACACCTTCACATATTTAATATTACCAGATTTTTTTTTTTTTGCTAGTTTAGTGGTAACAAAATGCATCCTTATTGTGATTTCTACTTGCATTTCTCTAATTAGTAATGAGATTGCACATCCTTTCATTGGCCAAATAGATTTCGCCTTCTGTGAAGGGCCTGTTTTCCATTGCTCATTTCTGCTTGTTAGTTACATATTTTGCAAACATATTCTCTGTCTTAATGATAAATTTTGATGAACTGAGTGAGGTTCTTAGTTTTAATGAAGTTTAACTCATCAATCTTGTCTATATAGTTTGTGGAACATTTTGTGTCTTATTTAAGAAACTTTTCCTTAATCCTATATAGTTTGTGGAATATTTTGTGTCTTATTTAAGAAACCCTCCCTTAATCCTTGGTTATAAAAGTAGTCTCCTATATTGTTTTCTAAGAATTTTATAATTTTACCGTGCACATCTAAGTCTTTGATCTATCTGGAATTGTTTTTCATACATGGCATAAGGTACAAACCAAGTTTTATTTTTTACTGTATGGATACCCAATTGTCCCAGTATCATGTATTGAAAAGAGCCCTAAAATGCAATGGCTACTAGGCTACTATCATAAACTAAGTGTGTGTGTGTGTGTGTGTGTGTGTGTGTGTGTGTGTGTGTGTTTTCTGGGACCCCATTCTGTTCATTTTATCTCTATATCTATCCCTAAATCAGTTCCATACTGAGTCAATTACTATCATTTATTATAGTTTCATTGTTAATGGTAATATCTATTAAATTAAATTCCCCCTTGACCCCTTGATTCTCCATATAAGTATTAGAATCAGCTTGTCAGTTTCATGGGAAAAAAAAAACCTTTGAGGATTTTTATGGGAAGCATACTGAATCTAAATATCAATTGAGGAAATACTGACACCTCAGTGATACTGAACTTTTCAATTTATAAACATGGTATCTGATTTGATTTAAGCTTTCATTTCTTAATGTAGTTAAAAAAACTTTATAATTTTCTTCATAGAAGTTTTACACATCTTTTCTTAAACTTATTACTAGAATTTTTATACTTTCAATGATATATTAATGGAATCTTTTTTAAATTGTATTTAACTATTTAGTGCTAGAGTATAGAAATGCAGTTGATTTTTGTACATTGATTTTGGATCCAGCAACTTGTAATTCTTTATATATAGATTTTCTCCTATACAATGGTTTTAAATCTGGGAATATGGATAGTTTTGTTACTTTCCAATTCTTATACTTTTTATGTATTTTTCTTATCTTCACTGGAGAAACGTTGAATATAATTAATAATAGCAGTCAACCTTGTCTTATTTTTTAAAAGGAATGCTCTCAACGTTTCACCATAAAATAATATTTGGGGTAGATATGCTTTATCAGTGTTCAGAAAGTATAGGTCTATTTCTGCTCTGATGAGAGATTTTTATTATGAATGTATAGTTAGTTTTGTCACTTTTTCATTAATGAGATAATCACATATTGCTTCTCTATTACTGTGATGAATTTCTGTAATCGATTTTCTAATGTTAAATTAACCTTGCAATCTAGAAAAAACCCTCACCTTGATATCTTACATTGTTGGATATGGTCTGCTAATATTTTTCTTAGGATTTTTCCATCTAATGTTTCAACTCTTTATTTCTTAAAGCAAAATCATTTCACCAGTCTTTACCCAGTTTCAATGATATTGAATCTTAGAAGAGTTATTAAAACTATATTCCAATTTGTGACCTTGAAACCTATGCTTCTAAATAAGTCTTTCATGAGCATCCTGTAAGTACCACGTAAGGCTGGTATTTCACTCCCGTAGTAAATTCTGCATCTTTTGGATTTTAAGCCTTAAGTCCATTATTTGAGAAACTTTTCAAGCAACATGAGAAAATACTATATTTCTTGGACTGTGTGAAGGTGATGTATAGACATGTAGTATTCTCATCAGGTTCCTAAATACCTTTAGCCATAAAGAAGCTTTCAGATTTTGTATCCACATGGACGATACACTCAATTTATTTTTGTGCTTCCAAGTAACTATTCTTATTAGATTGCCATGCTTCCCTGGGTTTTCCTCACAATTGAACCATAAGCCTTTTTAAGACAGACTGCAGTCCCTAGTCCTCATCTGTCCTGCCCTAGTGTCATGCTCTGTGCTCTTCCCACAGAGCAGGGTGCACTCTATAAATAGGGACCGATGACCATGCTTCTGGATAAAGGGGCAGTGGTTAAAGCCAGAATGTCTCAGGCCTTCATGCTTCTCAACGATCACTTAAGAATTCAAAAACATTTGTCTAGCTTTTCAGGCAGGCTTCTCACAAGGAAGAAAACAACACTGGGTTAAAGATGCATATTCTGGAAAACAAAAGAAGTAGCAGATCCCTCGTGTGAATTCCTGAGGTAACGTGTAGTTCAGGAGATGCGTTCCATCTGAACTTGCCCCCAGTGTCTATCTTTCTATTCCTTCCAGTTGACTTTTAAGGGAAATCAAACCTTTCATTTTGTTAGCGATCTCTTTTGGTCTGGAATCCCTTTTATGGCAACAGGACTGAGACCCTCCATTTTATTAGAAGTGTCAGTGGACATGGTTGTTTGGAAATAAGAATGATTGAATGGGGCCATTATGTGGAAGAATTTTTGAAAAGTGAGGGCATAGCTAAAACAAACACTATTTTTAAACTGGGATCTACTGACCTTGGGAACCAAAAATCATCATTTACCAAGTAATGCTTCGCAGCTTGCCATTGTTCATCTCGACACTGGTGGCAGCACATACTGCTCACAAGGGACCCCTAATTGGCTTGGCCGGTAGTGGGACCAGCTGCTCCTAGCCTAAAACCCAGGTCCACACATCTTGGTTTCCTACCAAGAAGCATGGTGAAGGAGGGGGTAGGGTGAAATTCCTAGGATGAAGGTGTCTCTTCAGGGCTATATGAAAAGCCCTTGAAATGAATGTGTAGAGCTGAGAGAGAATGCTGTATCTTATTAATATTGTGATTTAAAATAATATTTTAATAAACGAAAACCTCTAAGATTAGAGCCAGATATGGATACTCTATCTTATGTTGCACTTATAACCATAAGTAATTAGTATAATATTTTGCGTTTGCTTTAAAATACTCCAGCAGAGGGCAAAAAATGTATATGTGGGGAATACATGACACAAAAATGGCAGACTATGGGTCATTACTGAGGCTGGGGCATGGATAGATGGGAGTTCATGATATCATTCTCCACTTTTATGAAGACTTGACAATTCCCATATTGAATTTTTGTTTATTCAGTAATTAAAATGAAAAGAAAGAGATCAACCTTTTGTTGTTAACACAAGTAACTTTGATTCCTATCCATGATGGAGGCTGTGGTGCTCTATTCAGGTCCCCTTTAGGAATGATAGCAGATTCTCTTGTTGCTAAGAGTGTTCCCCACAGAAAGTCCTCAGCCACCAACCCTTTACATGGGTTGTCTTTGCTGGAGGGAAGGAGAGAGAGAGACTTCACCCAAGGTTGCACACTCTTCCTAAGGGGCCTCCTCCGGTGACTGCCAGATGTGGGGTAAGAAGGCCCAGCCTCCTCACTCCAATATCCCAGCTTCCGCTTCTGTTGAGATTGCACTGCAGCACTTTTTCTCCCTCTGGCCAATCCTGTATCTGTCCCACTGCCTCCACGTCTGAGGCTCCCAAGAGAACTTCCTAATAAACCTCCAAGCTTATCTCTGATTCAGAGTCCGCCTCCTGGGGGGGAACCCAGCTCTTGACACTACTATAAACATAGAATGAGAGAATGCTGATGAAAGGGACCTTAGTGCTTTTTCAGTGCAAATCCCTCATGTTATGGTAATGAAATTGCACATAAAAGAGGTTATATGACTTGTTCAGTACCAAGCACTTAACCAGTTGATGCCAGAACTGAAATGGTGGAACCCACAATTTCTAACTCCCACAGGCCAGTCTATTGCCCAGTTCTAAAGATTTCACTGGTTCGTGTGGGCCCATTTTGAAAAAAAGTTTCTTAGTTGATATTCTTTGGTCTTGCAGTGTAATGGCCAAGGGACACTGATATATCACATAGTTTTGACTGATTGTAACAGATTAGTCAACTAAAAGTCATTAGCAACAAGCACATTTATTTTCTTGTACACCTGGATGTGAGTGCAACAGTTAGGGGTGTCATCAGAAGCCCAGCTTCTTTGCATCTTTCTGCTATAATAGATTTAGTATGTTGGTTTTTGTCCTCAAATCCCAATAGGGCTGCTATAGCTCCAGGCATCACATTCACCCATACAACATCAACACAGAAAAAGTATGTTTATTATATAGTAATTAGGGAGAAGAGCCTTCAGCAGACTTCTCCTCAGACCTCCGTGGGTTTTATGTCCATGTTCTAACTATAAAGGAAGGCTGGGGATCTAACTCTTTGGCATTTGGGCCTCTAGAGGGTGGTGAGCTCTGCTGACCAGGAAGACAGAAGACTGAAAGGCCACTGGTTAGGCCACACAGTGACTACCACATTAGGCTAATTTTAATCTTCTAAAACCACCTGCTTAACCAAGGAAAGTCGTTTATTGGATATAACATCATCTAATTAGCACTTTTTAAGATAGCTCCTCACCTAGGAGACAACCGGCCAAATGAAGTGGCTCACACTTAAACCACAAACTTGAAACATTTCTTTTTTTTAGTGAAAAAATAAAAAACTTCATTTTTTTTAGAGTACTTTTAGGTATACAACAAAATTGAGGGATGGGAAGATTTCCCATGTGCCCCCTGCCTCCACAAATGCGTAGCCTTCCCCATTATCAACATCACACACCAGAATAGTACATTTTTTAAATTTATTTTTACCAGGGATGAACCTACACTGACACAGCATAATCACCCAAAGTCCATAGTTTACCTTAGGGTTCACTCTTGGTGTTGTATGCTCTATGGGTTTGGATAAAAGTACTCATGTGTCCATGTGTCCATCGTTATAATGTCATATCAAGGATTTCCACCACCCTAAGAATCCTCTGTGCTCTCCCTATTCATCTCCCAGCCCCATTGCTAGCACCTACTGATGGTTTTATTGTTTCCATAGTTCGGCCTTTTGCAGAGTATGCATTTCTTTTTAATCCTTCACTGAAAGAGAGACTCCAATTACTTTAAAACAAAAAGAGAATGTATTTTATATGAACTAATTAAAACACAACTTTTACTTTTCAATGTGAGCTTTATTTTCTTTTTTAAGACTAAGGAAGTTGATACTGTGGAAATAATTTAAGTTAACTTGTCTGTATCTATAAAACTTTAGAACAAGCCATTAGGGGGAAAAAATAGCAAATATAAGGAAGAACAGGATAAGAAAAATAAACTCAATCATTTTATGTATTAACAAAATGATGGGCTTGATGGAGGGGGGAGAATCGAACATGAATAATTTTGAGTTTGTCCATTTTCCTGATCTGTGGCTGGAAGTTCTCTACTATCTGCCACCAGCAGATAAAACTTGTCTCCTCCTAATTTGCTATTTATCACAGGAGCTTGGTTTGATGCTATGTTATAACTTCCATGTTATAACTTCCCAACCAGCGTCTCCAATAGATAGGCATTCATTATTCTATTATCAAAAATGCCTCGCAGAGTTCTTTGTGTTCTGGTAAATGTTTATGATTATTATTTTTGACACCACAGAAAACTAGGCAGTACCCAACTGGATGGAAGTTCACCGTTTATACAAATAGTTACCAGTGATTTACCTGCAATTTATAGGAAAGCATTTTCCTAAAGGTTTGGTTTTAAGTCTTTTATTTTGTAACATTTACATGACTTCATGTAACATGGAAAAATAGAATAGAAATCATAATCCCAGCATTTTAAGATCAGAACATTTATCATTTAGATCCATCAACTCTAGTATCCGTTATTACATTCAACAAATCTTTAGGAAGCACTTATTCTAGGCCAAGCCCTGTGCTTGCACTTGAAAGACAGGCACTTGAAAGAAACTCCTTGTGGTGTTTCCATGCTCGTGGTGGATGCAGACAGAGTAATGCCGTTCTCCATAATGGCAAGCAACATTCACTGAGTGCTGACTATGCACCCGGCACAGTTTGAAGTGGTGTATATGTACTGACTCATTTAATTCTCACCAAAGCCCTATGAGGTAAGCACTGCAAATATCTTTATAGGTGCATCATCTTGGGCACAGAGATGGATTCATTACAGTGTTACACAGCTGGTAAGCATCAGCCAGGATCGGAACCCAGGCTGTCTGCTTCCTGAGCAATGCTGACTTTCAATAATTAAATAATCTTATTGAACAAAGGAAAATTGTAACTATTCTGGAAGCTAAGGAGGAGTGGTTCATGGCACTATTAAGCATATTTTAAGAGGAAATTACCCAGGTAAAAGGTCAGGGGAGGCTCAGTGGGATAGAGATGGTTAGCATGGCATCTTGAAGGCAGAGTAGACATTAACTACGTGAAAAGGGGCTAGAGATGTATTTTAAATGAAAGAAATCCCTCTTCATGGAAAGGAGCAAGGGAGAGATTCAAGAAACTCACCACCAAAAAAAAAAAGTGAAACAGAAAGAGTATCTTTATATTTCTGATTCCAGTCTGCAAGCATTCTCATGTTTGCTCTTGTGTTTAATGCTCACATCCACCTGTGGTAGGTTTAAAGACTTAAAACAATTTAACTAAGGCCACAGATAGGAAGTAGGAAGTCTGCGACCAGAACCCATGTCTCCTGATTGAAATTCCCACATCCATTTCAACAAACCACGGTGGCCCAGAGAAGGAATAAGCTACATGTGGAGGGCATGGCTGAATATGGCAGAAGGGAGAGGCACACGTGGCAAAGATTTGGGTAGATCAACAGTAACTGGTAACACTGATGCCTGAAGAAATATATTTTATCTGGATGTAAAAATGAAGTACAATTTAAAATCAGAGCCAAGACATAGTATGAAAACTGACAGAACTCAAACATAGCTCGTAATGCTTCAGGAAGGTGCAAAGAACAGAAAATTGGAGGTAAAATCAAAGACTTTGGGTTCTTTTGAAGAAAACTATCAAAGGTTGCTTATCAAAAACATTATATAATGGATAATAGCCAGTTTAATTTTTATCATTGTCTAGAAAGCAGAAAAATTTTACACCAGCCTTGCAAACTACTCTCCATTTCCTGGGGAGAAATAGAGACACCCTGGGACCAAATACTTCAAACAACAAAATTATAAATCATTTATGCTTGGCTCCTAAATCCTAACGTGATTCTCTTTCCTATTCCAGATTTACATGTTTATCTTTCACCTAATCCAATCTTAAAAGTTATTTTTAAAATCTTCCAAGCATGTGTCATGATCGTGCTCAGGAAAAGCTAGTTAAGGATTAAAATGAGACAAAAAGGCATCATCCAATAAAATAAAGCTAGAGATAATGTATACAGGGGACAGTCCATAGAAGGATAATTGAAAGTAGTGGGACACGTTTGACAATATCCAGTGTAATTACATTTAGCTGTTTACCAGCCCTCCCTAGAAGCTGCCCTCTTAATGTGGCTACTAATGAGCAGGATATCTGTAGTTGAAAATGTCTACTTATGGGAGGTTATGGGAGGAGATGAGGCATAAATATTAGACTGAGAGCTCCCGTACTAGATTATAAACTCCTTGAGGGAAGAGACTCTGTTACAGTCACCTTTATGCAAATTGTAGTACCCAGTATCAGGTGTTAGCACATAAAAGAGGTCAATAAATGCTTGTCACTTGTAATTATCATTCCCTTTCTTCTTTCTCTTTTTATCTACCTTTTCATTGTCATTACCCCATCCCTGAAAAAGATATATCTCTCTTTTTTCTTGTCTCTAACATGTCTTACTATCTGACAGTAGACCCGTAGGTACCATTTAACCTTGCTAGTGCAAGCAGAACTAAGTCAGAAATATATCTTCATTCTCAGGGATGTTAAACTCTGACATGGGTTGATGTGGAAGATTGTGAAATTATTTTCCCGGGAGATCTTTGAAAATATAGGATGTCTAGAATGATTCAGGTGTAAAGATCTACCTATGATACATAGTTTAACATTCTTTGTACATATACATATGTACACACACTTTTTCCTTATTATAAAGTTATCCATGTTCTTTGCAGAAAATTTTTGCAATATAGGAAAGTATAAAGAAAATAATCATCACCCATAATCACACCATTTAAAAAGAGCTACAGTTAGTATTTTGTTCTATTTTTTTAAATGAATCTACCCATATGTGATCATTCATTCAATAAATTCTTTGCTAAGTGAAATAAGCCAGACAGAAAAAGTTGAAAATCACATGATATCACTTATATGTGGGATATAAACCTAAAAGCAACAAATGAACAGGACAAACAGACTCATGGACATGGACTATAGACTAGTGGTTACCAGAGGGTAGAGGGTAGGGAACGAGGGGGCAAGTAGATGAGGTAAAGGGGGTCAAATATAGGGGAGAAGGGGAGGGTGAAGTGGGTAAAGGGAATCAAATCCGTGGTAGCTGAAGGAAACTGGACTTTGGATGGTAAACACACAATAGAATATACACTTATATAACATACAAATTATAATGTACACCTAAAAATTATATGATTGTATTAAGCAATGTTACACTAATATACTTAATTAAAAAAAACCCACAAATTCTCTTTAGGTACCTGCCAACATTATATGGAGAAACAGATGATAATCATCATAAAAGGAAAGTTATGTAGTATAGTAGGTGTTAAGTGTATGGAAAAAAATAATGCAGTGTGAGTAAGGTGGTCAGAGATTCCGGGACAGAGTAGAGGATATTATATTTTTTAAAAAATGAGTAGAGAAAAAGTTTTATTTTGTCAATGGGATCCTTCATTTTATTTAAAAAATTTTATTGAAGTATAACTGACATTAAACATTATATTTCAGGTGCACAATGTAATATTTGATATTTGTATATATTGTGAAATGATCCTCTATAAGTCTAGTTCACATCTGTCACCATACACAATCACAAAATTTTTTTGTCTTGTGATGAGGAGGTTAAGATTTACTTTCTTAGCAACTTTCAAATATGCAATACGGTATTATTAACTATAGTTACCATGTGTTGTACATTATATTCCCATGACTTATTTTTTTATAACTGGAAGTTTGTAACTTTTGACCCCTTCACTTATTTTGCCCACTCTTCCAGCAAACACCAATTTGTTCTTTGTATCTATAAATTTGGGTTTTCTATTTTTTTAGTTTTTACATATAAGTGAGATCATATGATATTTGATTTTCTCTGATGTATTTAACTTAGCATAGTGTCCTCAAGGACCATTCATGTCATTGCAAATGGCAAGATTTCATTTTTTTGTGGTTGAATAGTATTTCATTATAAAAAAATATATTCATCCATCAGTGGACACTAAGGTTGTTTGCATATCTTGGCTATTGTAAATAATGCTGCAATAAACATGGGTATGCAGATATCTTTTCGAGTTAATGTGTTCATTTTCTTAGGATAAATACCTGGAAATGAGATTGCTGGACAATATGGTAATTCTATTTTAAATTTTTGCAGAACCTCCATATTGTTTTCAATAGTGGTTGTACCGATCTATATTGTCACCAACAGTGCACAAGTGTTCTCTTTTCTTTACTTCTTCACCACTGCTTACGTCTTGGCACAACCCTGGCACAGGACGCCTGAGGACAATGTCTGCTGTCCATACTGTGACTGCTGCTTGTGGTCCTTACCTTGTCTCACACAATGTAGATTCCATATGCCTCTGTTTCTGCCTTTTTCCACTCTACCTGAACAGAGTCATCACCAGGTGAGCCAGGTTAGGAGAAACAGGGACTTGACTTTGCTTGAGCCAAGAGTGGGTGGTAGCATACCTCCTGGCTCCCCAACTCTTGACACAGGTGTAATACAGGGAAGTGATTTAGAACTGATTTTAGTACAAGACAGATCAGACAGGTTGCAGTCAGGCATTGTTGGCTGTAAAACTGTTCCTTTGACCTATGTCTGTTTTTATGCCAATACCATACTGGTTTGATTACCAGAGTTTTGTAATATAGTTTGAAATCAAGGAGCACGATTTCTCCACCTTTGTTCTTCTTCCTCAAGATCGCTTTGGCTATTTAGGGTCTTTTGTGGTTTCATTTAAATTTTAGGATTGGTTGTTCTGTTTCTGTGAGAGAAGCCATTGGGATTTTGATAGGGATTACATTAAATCTGTAAATTGATTTGGGTAGTATGGACATTTTATTTTTTATTTTTTTTAAATTTTTTAAATTTATTTTTCTTTTTTAGGAGACGTAACCCTTAGCTGACCTCACAGATTGCAAGGAATTTGTTCATGCGTATAGCACCTAGTCTTCCTAGGCGGTCTCCCACCCAAATACTAACCAGGCCTGACCCTGCTTAGCTTCTGAGATCAAATGGGATTGGGCTTGTTCAGGGTGGCATGGCTGTAGACTAGTATGGACATTTAAACAATATTAATTCATCCAGTTCATGAGCATGGACTATCCATTTACTTGTGTCTTCCATTTCTTGCATTGATGTCTTTTAGTTTTCAGTGTGCAGGTCTTTTACTTCCTTGGCTAAATTTATTCCTAGATATTTTTTTTTTTTGATGTAAGTATAAATGAGATTGTTTTCTTAATTTCTGTTTCTGATAGTTCTTTATTAGTGTATAGAAACAAAACAGATTTTGTATGTTAATTTTCTATCCTGCAACTTACCAAATTTGTTTATTAGTTCTTATAGTTTTTTGGTGGTGTCTTTAGATTTTTCTATATATAATATCATGTCATCTGTAAATAGTGACAGTTTTACTTATTCTTTTTGATTTGGATGCCTCTTTTTTTCTTGCCTAATTGCTCTGGCTAGGACTTTCAATACTATGTTGAATAAAAGTAGTGAGAGTGGACATCCCTTTCAACTTTTTTCCATTAAGTGTGATGCTAGCAGAGGGCTTCTTATATATAGCCTTTATTATATTCAGGTATGTTACCTCTCTATCCACTTCGTTGAGAGTTTTTATAATGAAAAAATGTTGAATTTTGTCATATGCTTTTTCCACATTTATTGAGATGATCGTATGATTTTTATCCATTTTTGTTACTGTGGTATATCACATTGATCCACAGATGTTAAACCATCCTTGTATTCCTGTAATAAATCTCACTCGATTGTGGTATATGATCCTTTTAATGTATTGTTGAATTTGTTTTGCTAATATTTTGTTGAGGATTTTTGCATCTGTGTTCATCAGGGATCTTGTCCTGTAATTTTCTTTTCTTGTGGCATCCTTATCTGATTTTGGTATCAGGGTCATGCTGGCTTCATAAAATGGGTTTGGAAGCATTCTCTTTTTTTTGTTTTTTTGTTTTGGAAAAGTTTCAGAAAGATTGGTATTAATTCTTCTTTGAATGTTTGGTAGGGTTCACCAGTGAAGATGTTTGGTCCTGAACTTTTGTTTGTTGGGAGGTTTTTGATTACCTTTTCACTGGTAATTAATCTGTTCAGATTTTTTTTCTTCATGATTTAGTCTTGGTAGGGTATTTCTAAGAATTTATCCATTTCTTCTAGGTTGTCCAATTTGTTGGCATATAATTGCTCAGAGTAGTCTCTTATCTTTTGTATGGTATCAGTTGTAACATCCCTTCTTTCATTTATGATTTTGAATCCTCTTTTTTCTAGGTGAATCTAGCTTAAGGTGTATCAATTTCGATGATCTTTTTTAAAAGAACAGCTCTTAGTTTCACTGATTTTTATCATTGTCTTTTTAGTCTGTTTCATCTATTTCTGCTCTGATCTTTACTTCCTTTCTTCTACTAACTTTAGCCTTCATTTATTCTTTTTCTAGTTCCTTGAGGTATAAAGTTAGGTTGATCATTTGAGATTTTTTGTTTCTTGAGCTGTGAACTTTCTTCGTAGAACTGCTTTTGCTGCATTCTATAAGTTTTGGTTCTTTGTATTTCAATTTTAATTTGTCTCAAGGTATTTTTTTTATTTCTTATTTGCTTTCTTCTTTGACCCATGTTTAGTAGCATATCATTTAATCTTCACTTTCTTAGGAATTTTTCAGTTTGCTTCTTGTAATTGCTTTTTAGTTTCATACCATTATAATAAGCAAAGATGCTTGGTAATGATTTTAATCTTCTTAAGACTTGTTTTGTGGCCTAATATATGATGTATCCTAGAGAATTTTCTATATGAGCTTGAGAATGTATATAATGTTCTGTATGTATCTGTTGATCTGTTCTACCATGTTGTTTAAGGCCTATGTTTCCTTATTGGTTTCTGTCTGATGATCTGTCCATTGATGAAAATGAGGTATTAAAGTCCCCTGCTACTATTGTAATGCTATTTCTTTCTTTAGGTTTGTTAACATTTATTTGCTTTACACACTTAGATGCTCTGTGTTGGGTGCAAAAATGTTTATAAATGTTTATGCCCTTTTTTGTCTCTTATTATGGGCTTTTTTAAAAAGTATTTTTTTTCTGGTATAATTATAGCTACCCCAGGTTTCTTTTGGTTTCCATTTGCATGGAATATCTTTTTCTATCCTTCATTTTCAGTCTCTGTATGTCCTTATGTCTGAAATGAGCATCTGTGGGCAACAAATAGATGGGATGGGATTGCAATTTTAAATGGAGTGGTCAGGGGAGAACTTATTGCAAAGGTGATGTTTGAACAAAGATGTAATTGGGATCATTTTGAACTGAATACTATGCAATCTGCTTTGATCAAAACATTATTCTTTTAAACATGCTTATTTAATAGATGTATATCATTTTATCTTATGAATGAGTATACCTTTATTTAACCCTATGGTTAGATATGGATATCAATTCTACTTATTTTTTCTGTGATAGATATTCTTAATATAACATTTGTGGTATCTCTGTTCAAATATTGCAAATATTGCAAAGATAAGAATTAGCTCAGAAAAGATGAGGCAGCACCATGGTAAGAATGTTAACTTTCTGGTAAATATTCTGGTTAAAATATACATAGCCATTGTTGAAATTTTATAACACAGAAAAGCAAAAGAAAATTTAAAATACCCATAATCACATCATCCAGAGTTAATCATATTTTGTTAAAAAATACACATAAAGTTTGCATCATTAAATATACTGTTATAATTTTCATTTAATTAGAAGGGAACATTTTCTAAGCATTTATTTTTTTAAGTATTTAATTTATAAATATATTTTAAATATGCTATTTTTAAAAGTATTTACAATCTAATTTTGTAATAAGTGATGTTATTCATATTTAGCCATTTCATAAATTATCCCCATTTAGAAAACTGAATTGTCTAATTTATCAATATTGTAAAATTTTCACATACATCCTTGCACACAACTCTTATTATTTCCTTCTATAATGGTAAAGACAAAAATTTGTCATATATGTTGCAAATATTTCCCTAGTTTGTTGCTTTCATTTTAGTTTTATTTATGTTTTTTTTTTTTTGACTTAAAGAAATTAAATCTATCAATCCTTTCCTTAAGGGTTTCTTCCTTTGCCTTTATGTTTTAAAATATTTTTAGCATCCTGAATTGTTTTTTTAAAAAAACTTTTTCCCTAGTGGGAATTATTTTAGTCTAAGTTATGACATTTAGTAAACCAACTTTATTTCTTTTGGAATAGTTATGGTTTGGTTAACCTTTTATATGCCTTTATTTTGTTATTCTGTCAGGACTGATTTGAACACTTCTTCAAACCATATGTAAGAGCAAAGGGGTGCTTCTATTGACATTCCAAGTATCGACATACTTGGCCATAGGAAACTGATAGATTGAGAAAGGAAAAGAGTTGTTTGAAGGACAGGAAATAAGTACATATAATTTAAAAATTTTAGTAATTTATGTTAGAAAACGAGCTAAATATATAATTCTAGAAAACTAAAAACAAACAAACAAAAAACCCTGAACTTTGAAACATAGTTTCAGAGTTAATTGTTGAACAAACTAGATTAACAAATTGTGGAAAGTTGGTATCCATCAAGGCTTATATAATGTATCAATGAGTACTCTCATTGCTCTGAGAATAAAAGGACTATAACTATAACAAGAGTTATAGTTAACTGGGCGTTTACCATGGGTAAGGCATTGTCACAAACACTTCACATGTGGTATTTTATTTACTCCTCATAATGCTCTAGAAGGGGGTGCCATCATTATGATCCCTCCTTTATAGATGAGGAAATGCAAGCATAGTGGAATAAAAGAAAACTTTCATGGTTACTTAGCTACATGATTCTGTAGAGAAGACTCCTCAACTTTTTCTCAGCAAAATTTAGTCAATGCAATAATAAAAAATAAGAATAAGGGGAAAGTCCTAACTGGATATATCATATGATGTCTTCAACTTTCCTTCTCCAAGACATGCTTGGAAAACACAAGCCTATTTAAGTCAGACCTGACTGATAACAACTACATTTGATAATGATTTGTATTTTATAAAGCATATTCACCCAACAGAGTTGATGCTTATGTCATAACCCTTTGAAGGAGACATGGTCCAGATTATTACCAGTTGGACAGCTGAAAAAAACAGAGGTGCTAAGAGGTTAGGCAGCAGAGCTGAGATCTAAAACCGTGACTTCTAATGGTGCCACCAGTGCTTCCCCTGATCTCCACAGTACAAGTTTAGGGGTTTCTCTTTGGGGATTTATTTGATTCAAACCTCAGAGTATTATGACATTATTATTACTGCTTTATTTGACCATCTCTGACCTTTTAAGCAACTAATACGCCGTATTTTATATTCTCATTACTGCAATGATCTAGGCCATCTGATACTTTATTACATATATTAAATATGAAATATTATAGGTATTCTTTTATCTAGTCCATCTTTTAATGAATGAGTTATGTAGTTTGGACCTTTCCATTTAATGTGTCTCTTGAGAAGACATAGATGAAATTACATGATGTTAATAAATGTATCACTACAGATATGATTTTTTAACTTGATTATACTTCATTATAACTTCCTTCAATTTTTTTTGGTAGTGCATATATTTACCCCAAAATGGCTTTTCTTTATGTAGAAAAATAGAAAAATTTCAAGAACGACATTGAAACAACAACAACTTCTGAGCATTTCCAAGAAATGTAATTTTATAGGGAATAATTAATATAAGGGCATTCTTAAGTTTTTCATCTTTCATGGACTACTCAAATGCTACCTCTTCTGTGACCTTCTATTCAGAAATATTCCTCTCCTCTGAGCTCCATTATAATAGTTCTTAACATCCCATTGTCACACTAACCCCACAGTATACCTTGTACAGCGGCTGTCTGTGCACATGTCTATTTACATTACGACTCCCTTTAGGGTGGCATCCATGTCTTAGTCTTCTCTCTCTCAACAGTATGAGCCAATTGCCTGGTACAAAATGTCAAATTGAATAAGAGGTAATCACAGTTTAAATAGTGAATAAACATTAAGTTAAGGACTTTTGATAGATATATATTTAATGAATGGAGCATGCCAAGTCAGAAAGCAAGCCTACCTTAAAGTTCTAAAGTAGAATAATTTACCTATTTTTAAATGTAACTAAGAACAGAATATTATATATGTTATGGTAGAAACAGGAATGTGTTATAACATATGAAATTTCTGTAAGTAAATTAATATATCTTTTCTACTATTTTAAGATTCTCTGATACCAAGGTGAATAACTTTATCTACATAATCCAGTGCATTGGCAACAAAATGCATGTGCATTTATATTCAGTAACTTTGAAATTTACTGGTACTACAGGCATAATGCTGATTAAAGGAGTAAGATATTTATGCTTTTCCCTTCAGGTAATTTTAATAAAATGTTACAACTCAAAATATGTGTGATCTCAAAATTATAGCCTCAAACCTCAGAATGAAGCCCTTTCTGGAAAGCTATTTCATTATATCATAGCATTTTAGAACTTGTAAATACCTTAAAGATCATATCTAAACCACTCATTTAATTATTTATTAGTAACACTGAAAGGAAATATTTAATTATTACTAAAGATTACACAATGAAGTTAAGGTTCTTTCCTATCACAGGGGCAATGACTAATAACAGTTTCTTCGGTATTCTTCTAGAATTTTTCTACTTACAAGCACATATTTAAGCTATTAATACCAATGCAAGCACGCTCTAAAATTAAGATGCTTTGCAATAAATCTTTGAGATAATTTTCTATTAACATGTAAAGATCAATACATTTTGTTTTTTAATATGAAATGCTTTAAACAATGGTTATAGGATAAAAATATGATAAATACTCTTAAAGACACCACCTAGATTTAATAAGTATTAACCTTTGAAAAAATCTTTGCCTTTTAAGAAAAAATAAAGTTGAAGACCCTTTGGTATTCCTTTTAATCCCATTAACACCTCCCTTCCTTTCCCTTTCTGACCAGTCTCTTAAATGTTAACATTACTATTCACATTCCTGTTTTGTTTTTTAAATTTTTTATTATATATGTATGTCCCCAAAGCAACTTACAGTACCATTTTATGTGAAACTGAATATTACATAATGAAATTGTAACTGGTTGGTTGATCTGTCTCTACTCAAGATATAAACATGCATCTTTTCCATTTTTTTCACTCACTTTTTTTACTCTGTGAAATCTATACTTCATCACATCCTGAACAGATGCCAGAACTTTCCAGTCATTTCAGGTTATTAAAAATTCTGTTTAAAATTCTAATTTTACCCTTTTTAAATCTTAACTCATATTTTTAAGGTACTCTTTAAGATATAATTCATATGTAGTAAGATCCATAAGTATTAAGGACAATACTAAGAATATTAAGAATTCCACTGTGCGATAGAATACACAATATTGTATAAATACATTTGTACATATGTATCCACCCAGGGACCACCACCTTGATCAAGATTAAAAAAAACATCATGATCACTCCCCAAAAGTTCCCTTGTGTACCTTTTGAGGTCATATCCACTGCCCTCCTCCAAACAAAAAGTAAACACTGTTCTGACTTTCATCATCATAGATTAGCTTTGCCCATTCTTTTATAAATGGACTCCATACCATGTAATGTCTGACTTCTTTAATTCACGTAATGTTTTGAAATTCATCTATGTTGTTACATATATCAATAGTTCTTGATTTATTACTATTAGGTTGTGTGAATATTCAGTTTGTCCATTCTCCTGCTGATGAGTTGTTGTTAATTGTAATTGTTGGTTGTGATGAATAAAGCTAACACAAGCTACTTGTACAAGTCTTTTTGTGGACATCTGCATTCAGTTGTCTTAAACAGATGCCTACTAGTGAACTGCTGAGTCATAGGATATCTATATGTCTGACTTTGTTATAAGCCACCAAACACTGTTCAAAGTGTGGGATGCCTTTCTAGTCTAGTGCCCTCCAAATCTGAATATGTGTACAAAACATCAGGTGATCTTGTTCAAATGCAAACTCAGATTTGGGAAGTCCAGGTGGGGTCTGAAATTCTGCTTTAAAAATGTTTTAAATTGTCATCAAATATACAACATAAAATTTACCATCTTAACCATTTTTAAGTGTACAGTCAAGTGGCAAGAAGTACATTCGCCTCATTGTGCCACCATCATCATCATTCATCTCCAGAACTCTCTTCATCTTGCAAAACTGAAACTCCCTACTCATTAAATACTAACTTCTCATTCCTCTTCCTCCCTGCCCCTGACAACTAGCTTTCTACTTTCTGTCTCTATGAATTTGACTGCTCTAGCTACCCCAGGTAAGTAGAATCATACAGTGTCCTTTTATGCCCAGCCCATTTCATTCATAATAGTGTTCTCAAGATTCATCCATGTTGTGACATGTCAGTTTCTTTTTCCAGATGAGATTAGCATTTAAATTGGTAGACTCAGTAGATTTTCCTCCCCAGTGTGGATGGTCATCATCTAATCCTTTGAGGGCCTGAATACAACAAAAGGCAGAGGAAGGGGGGAATTTGCTTCTTTATTCCTGCCTCACTGAACTGGGGCATCTCATTTTTTCTCCTCCTGCCCTCGGATTGGGGTTTTTATCATTGACTCCCCTGGTTCTCAGGCCTACAGACTTGGACTGAATGACATCACTGGCTTTCATGGGGCTCTAGCTTACAGACAGCAGCAGGTAATGGGACTTCTTAGCCTTCAAAATCACATGAGCCAGTTCCTCACAATAAATCTCTTTTTGTTCTGTTTCTCTGAAAAACTCTGTTGGTTTTTTCTCTGGAGACTCTGACTGATACAATATGGGAATTGTATTTCTAATCTTTTTGAGAAAGTGTCATATTGTTTTCTATAATGACTTTACCATTTTCCATTCCCACAACAGGTAACAGAGCACAAGTTTAGTAGTATCTCCTACTACTGCATTTTTCCTAATGACTAATGATGTTGAGCATCTTTTCATGCATTTATTGGATAACCATATATCTTTTTTAGTGAAGCATTATTCTCAAATATTGTTTACCTTTCTAAAAATTAATGGTTTGTTTTCTTCATTTTGACTTGCAAGTGTTGTTAATATATTCTGGTAACAAATCTTACATCAGAAATGATTTGAAAATATTTTCTCAAGTTGTAGCTTGTTTTTATTTTCTTTTCATTTGTTAGTGATTTGAAGAGCAGTGTTTTTAATTTTGATAGTTTTATTTATCAATTTATTATTTTTATGGATTGTGCTTTTGATGTAATATGGAAGAAATCTCTAAACACAAATCTCAAAAAAAGTCTCATTTTTTTCTCCTATGTTTTCTTCTAGTTATTTTGTAGTTTTTAGATTTTACATTTAGCTCTATGAACCGTTTTAACTTCTATATATAATGTGAAGTATGGATCACAGTTTAGTTTTTACTTACAGACATCCAATTTTTCCAGATTCATTTGTCAAAAAGACAACTCTTTCTTCACTGAATTGCTTTTGAATCCTAGCTGAAAATCAATTGTTCATAATTATATGTGGTCTTTGTTACTGTAGCTTCATAAATCTTGAAGTCAGATAGTGTTACTTTTTCAAATTTGTTCTTTTTAAAAGTTGTTTTGGCTGTTCTAGGTCCTTCACATTTTAATGTAAATTTTAGATCACTTTTTCAATTTCTACAAAAATAGCTGGATGGGATTTTGGTAGGGATTACATTGAATCTATACATCAGTTTGGGGAGAAGTGATACTTTAAAAATATTGACTCTTCTCACTTATGAACATGGTGTCTACTTTGTTTTCTCAGCAAAGTTTTAGAGCTTTAAGTGCGTAGGTCTTTCATATTTTTGTCACATTTATTCCTAATATTGCATATTTTTTATGCTATTGGGATTGTTTATTGCTAGTATATAGAAATACAGCTGATTTTTGCATATTTTACATGCTGACATCTTACATTCTGCAATGTTGCCAAATGCACTTATTTGTTCTAGTAGCATTTTTGTAGATTCCATTGGATTTCTTTAGATATATCATCTGTGAACAAAGATAGTTTTACTCCTGTCTTTACAATCTGGATGCCTTTAATTTGTTTTCCCCGAGTTTTATTTCTCTTTTTCCCCAAGTTTTATTGAGATATAGCTGACAAAATTATATATATTTAAATTGTGCAATACAATGACTTGATCTACACATACGTTGTGAAATCATTACTACAATCAAGTTAATGACCTCATGAGTTACTCTGTGTGTGTGGGCGGGGGGGTGTCAGATGCTTAGGATCTACTCTCTTAGCAAATTTCAAGTGTTCAGTAGAGTATTAGTAACTATCATCACCACGCCGTGCCTTAGATTCCCAGAAATTATTCATCTTACAGCTGCAATTTTCTACCCTTTGACTAACATCTTCCCATGTCCCCTACTCCCTGGCAACCACTATTCTACTGTTTCTTTGAGTTCAGTTTTTTTAAAGATTCCACATATAAGTGATATACAGTGTTTGTCCTTTCTATTTCTGAATAATATTCCATTGTAATATATATCCCTTTTTAAAAAATTTATTCATCTGTTGACACTTCGGTTGTTTCCATATCTTGGGCTGTTGTGAATAATAATGCAATGAACGTGGAAATGCAGATATCTCTTCAGGATACTGATTTTGTTCCCTTTGGATATATACCCAGAAGTGGAATTGCTAAATCATATGGTAGAGCTGTTTTTAAAGTCCATTGAGATGGTCATATAATTTTTATCCTTTATTCTGTTATTCTGGTATATCACATTGATTGACTTGCATATGTTGAACCATCCTTGCATCCAGGGAGAAATCCCACTTGATCGCGGTGTATGATTCTTTTAATGTGCTGTTAATTTGGTTTTCTGGTATTTTGTTGAGGTTATTTTTGTCTGTGTTCATCAGGGGTATTGGCCTGTATTTACTATCTTTTCTTATAGTGCCCTTATTTGGCTTTGGTATCAGGGTAATGCTAGACTCATAAAATGAGATTGGAAATGTTCCCTTCTTAGTTTTTTGGAAGAGTTAAAGAAAGATTAGTGTTAATTCCTCTTTAAATGTTTGGTAGAATTCACCAATAAAATCATCTGGCCTTGGACCTTGTTTGCTGGGAGGTTTTTCATTACTAACTCAATCTCCCTTAGTGAGAATCCATCTGTTCAGATTTTCTATTGCTTCCTGATTCAGTATTAAATGATTTAATGTTTCTGGAATTTATCCATTTTTTCGAGATTGTTTAATTTGTTGGCATATAATTGTTCATAGTAGTCTCATGATCCTTTGTATCTGGTATCAATTATAATGTCTTCTTTTTCATTTCTGATCTTATTTATTCGTGTCTTCTCTTTTTTTTTAGACTAAGAGTTTGTCAGTTTTATCTTTTCAAAAAAAACAAAAACAAAAAACCCCGCCCTTAGTTTCGTTGATCTTTTCTAGAGTCTTTTTAGCCTCTATTACATTTATTTCTGCTCTAATCTTTTTTCCATCCTTCTGCTACCTTTGGACTAGTATGTTCTTTTTCTAGTTTCTTGAGGTGTAAATTAGGTTGTTTATTTTAGATTTTTCTTTTTTCTTAATTTAGGTATTTATCACTGCAGACTTCCCTTTTATAACTGCATTTGCTGCATTCCATAAGTTTGATATGTTCTTTCCATTTTCGTTTGCCTAATGATATTTTTTTATTTCCCTTATTTCTTTGACCCATTGGTTGTTCAGAAGTGTGTTAATATCTACATACTTTTGAAATGTCCAGCTTTCCTCCTGATATCAATTTCTAGTTTCATATCATTGGGGTCAGAAAAGATACTTGATATGATTTCAGACTTCAAAAATTTGTTGACTTGTTTTGTGACCTAACATATGACTTATTTTAGAGAATGTTTCATGTTCCACTTATAATGTTCCACTTATTGTGAAAAAAATGTATATTCAGTTGCCTTCATATCTGTTAATATTTGCTTAATATATTTAGGTGTACTAATTTTGGGTGCATATATATTTACTACTATTATATCCTCTTGATCAATGACCTTCTTTGTCTCTTATTTCAGTATTTGACTTAAAGTCTATTTTGTCTGATATATGCATAGCTACCCCTGCTCTCTTTTGGTTTACATTTGAATGGAATATCTTCTTCTAGCCCTTCATTTTCAGCCTGTGTGTATTCTTAAAGCTGAAGTGAGTCTTTTGAAGGCAGCATATAGTTGGGTCTTGTATTTTTTTTACTTTTTTTATTTGTATCCATTCAGCCATTTTATGACTTTTGATTGGAAAATTTAATCCATTTACTTTTAACGTAATTATCGATAGGTAAGGACTTACTATTTCCAGTTCGTTAATTGTTTCCTGGATGTTTTGTAGTTCCCTTATTCCTTTGCAACTTGATGATTTTCTATAGTGGTATGCCTTGATTCCTTTTAGTTTATCTTTTATGTAGCTACTGTAGGTTTTTGCTTTGTGGTTACCATGAAGCATTTACAGTTATAACAGTCTGTGTTAAGCTAATAACAACTTAACTTGAATACATACAAAAACTCCACCCTTTTATCCCTGCCATTTTGTTTTCAATGTCACGATTTGTATCTTTTTATATTGTGTCCATTAACCAATTATTGTAGCTCTATTTTTAATACTTTTGTCTTTTAACCTTTATATAAGAGTTAAGTGACTTATACACCATCATTACAATATTAGAATTTTTTGAATTTGATTATATACTTACCTTTACCAGTGAGTTTTATACTTTTTCATGTTACTAATTAGTGTCCCCTTAGTTCAGTTTGAAGAACTCCCTTTAGCATTTCTTATAAGGCAAATATAGTTATAATAGCTTTTATTTTCCTGGGAAAGTTCCTCTCCTTCATTCTGAAGAATAACTTTGCTAGATAAAGTATTCCTGGTTGGCAGTTATTCTTCTTTTAGCACTTTGAATATATTATACCACTTTCTCTTGGTCTGCAAATTTTCCGCTGAGAAATTTGCTCATAGCCTATGGGGATTCCACTGTATGTGGTGATTTTTTTTTGTTATTGTTGCTATTTTCAAAGTTCTCTCTCTTTGATTTTTGACAGTTATATTGTAATGTTTTTTGGTGAAATTCTCTTTGCGTTGAATCTGTGTGGGGCTCTAGGAGCATCGTGTACATGGATGTTCATCTTTCTGGATTTGGGAAGTTTACAGCCATTATTTCTTTAAATAAGCTTTCTACCCCTTTCTCTTCTTTTTCTGGACTCCTAAAATGAAGATATTGTTTCACTTGACGGTGTCCCATAACTTACATAGGCTTCCTTCACTCTTTTTCATTCTTTTTTCTCCACTGACTAAATAATTTCCAATGACCTATCTTCAACTCCACAAATTCCTTTTTAAGTATGATCAAACTTGTTATTACACTTGGTCTTAGTCAAAAGGCCGAGAAGCAATGATCAAACCTGTTATTGATGCTCTCTATTGCATTTTATTTTTCATTTTAATTATTACAATCTTAAACTCCAGAATATGTTTGGTTATTTTTTTAATATAATTTTTGTCTCTCTGTTGAACTTCTCATTTTGTTCATGTATTGTTTCTCTGATTTTATTGAGTTGTTTATCTGTGTTCTCTTGTAGCTCATTGGGCTTCCTTAAAACAATTATTTTGAGTTCTCTGTCATTTCATAGTTATTTCTTTGAGGTCAGTTACTGGAAAATTATTGTTTCCTTGATCGTATCATGTTTCCTTGATTTTTTTTTTCATGTTTCTTGTCACCTTATGTTGATTTCTGTGCATTTGATGGAGCAGTCACCTCTTCCAGACTTTACAGACTGGTCAGTTGGGGGAAAAGCCTTTATTGTGGCTGAGTGCAAGGGTACTGGCTGGGTGGGGTGTGATGGTTCCAGGGAGTCTCAGTGGTGTAGTCTCCATGCAACTGTCAACTGAGGTCAGCGTTGTCAAAGATTTGCTAGGGTCCTCAGTGGCCAAGGTTGTCTAAAGTATTGGCAAGGTCGTTTGGCGTCTTTGGTAGTGAAAGCTGCTGAGGATCTCCTGATCTCCTGATCTCTCTTTCTGCCATTGTCTGTGTCCTGGCTGAGGGTATCCCTCTTGGCTTCAGGTCTGGCTCACAGGCGCCCTCGTGGTGGAGGTGGCACTGGTTTCTGATGCACAAGTGCACATGGAGTTGAGCTCTAGAGCATGGGTGCTTGCAGATCAGCAGTGGCTTTGGGATCTGGGGCACTGGCTTGCTCACGGCAGTGGTTGCTCTGGTGTCTGAGATGCAGTGTCATGCCAAGCAGCCATGGAGCTGGAGACTGGAACAAAGGCATGTTTGTAGAGACAGCAGCTCTAGAGTCTGGGGCACTGCTTAGCCCTCAGTGGTATTGCCTGAGACATGGGTATGTGCAGAACATACCCTACATAGTCAGGGCCTGAAGTTTGGGAGCATGTGGAGCAGCTGCGACTCTGGGGTCTGGGGCATGTGTGGGCTCCTGGGGGAGCGGTGGCAGTCCTGGTCCCAGGGTGATGCAACAACAGCTCCTCCTGGCAGGGAGCATTGCTGGTGCAGCATATCCTCTCTGATGGGTCTGGGGCATTTTTTACCTCAGTGGTGAAAGCTTCTGGTGTCCTCCCTAGAGCAGGCCTCTGGCAGCCATACCAATGAACACTACATTGTAGTCTATGGCTGTCATAGTGGGGTCTTTAGGGGCAAAGGCTTCCAGGGTTCTTCACAGAGCAGGCCATGGGGAATGTGGTGGCATTCACCTCATGGCTGGTACTGGTAGCCCCTGCCCTTCATTTTTGTTCCTAGTTGTCTCTAGATGCCTCAGCTATGCCGATCTACACAGAGATCCTTTTTTGTGCGGTTATTCTCCATTTTTTTTTGTTTGTTTGTTTCACTATGTTGCTGTAGGTTCTTAATTGGACTCTTGAGTCCTTCCAGGGATATTTTCATTCATGGATAGCTGTCTGCTTGTGTTTTGTTGGGGGACAAAGATATCTCCTGCTATCTTGTTCTTTTCTGCCTTATTTCACTGGCTATGAACCTCCTGTATGTTATCGAATAGAGCAGATATTATTTTGGTCTTGATCGCTACCAAAAGCACTCACTCTTTTATCAGTAAGCATGTTATCTGCAAGTTTTTTGTAGATGTCCTTTATCAGGTTAAAGAAGTTCCTTTCTACTCTGTTTGCTGGGAGTATTTATTTGGAATGGATGTTAGATTTTGACAAATGCTTTTTCTCACTTGACTGCTATTATCACTTCTACTCAAAATCGGTTATTGTCACATCATATAGAATGCTTTGGACCCTATGGATTTTAAAGCCACCTTACGTTCCAACTGAGTTTGCCTACACACAAACACACTCTACTTTTGCTAGTCAACATTTTGGAGCGTATGCTTATAAATGGATTGATTTCTTCATTCTCCTCATAGGCTTACCTCTAAAGTTTCAGAGTGACTAGCAGCTAATCTAATGTAGTTTATAACATAAATTGTTTCTCTGGTTCAAACAGGTTTGATACTTTTAATATCAAATTAAGTATACAAATACTGAGCCTGAGAAAAAGCCTTTTTTGACATAAAATAATTAACATGTATCATTAGAGCTTTTATTCATAATGCTGTGGTTGGAAACTTCTGTTTACTCGGCATCACAGCAGCTGAGGCTATCATAGGAAAGGTAGAACAATAACTTTAAAGGATGAGAAGGAAAATGGAGAAATGCTGTTTTGTTTATTCTTTGCTGTTGATTACATAAACGAATTGGGGACCCACTGTCACATACACTGTTCACTAATAACCAAGAAGGGTATGGTCTCTTTCCAATGTATCATAATAAAGACAAAATTAATACCATATATTAACTACATAGAATTTTATACTAAACAAAGTACTTCCACATAGTGGATGTGTGTGTGTACATACAGTTACGCACCCCTTAATGACAGGTATACATTCTAAGAAAGGTGTTGCTAGATGTTTTCATCATTGTGCAAATATCAGAGTGCACTTACACAAACCTAGATGGTACAGCCCACTACAGACCTATGTTATGTGGTTTAGCCTATTGCTCCTAGGCTACAACCCTGTCCAGCATGGTACTGTGCAAAACAATGCAAGATCAAATATAAGAGAAAATGATGCAATCAAGAGATGCAGTAAACAGGAGACATGAGGCTACCGCTGGTGCAACATGATGGCACACTGTTTTACAGCAAACTATTTTTTTATTAGTAGAAAGAGTACACTCTAAAATAATGATAAAAGTATAGTATAATAAATATATAAACCAGTAACAGGTTTATTATCATCATGCATTGTGTACTGTACATACTTTTTTGACTGGCAGTACAGTAATTTACACCAGCACCACCACAACCATGAGAGTAACGCATTGCTCTTCATCAGTACGTGATAGGAATATGTCATCTCCATTACAGTGTGTGTGTGTGTGTATACACACATATGTATATATAGTAAGTGTATATGATATATATATAAAAATATATATATGAGGATCAATTCCTCAATTTATTTGATCTCCTTCATTTGGTAGGATGCCCTACTGGGAATTGCTAAATAGGTACATTTCAAGTTTGGATTCATGCCAGAACATACCAGGTTGACAATTACTTCTCTTGTGTACATATACTTTGGAGTCACAGATGTGTTTGGATAGATCTGGACAATGACACTGAGGCTTAAGTGATAATAGAAGAGGCAAAGAATAATAGCAGAACCAGTGAAACCACCTGACAGTTTCACAGATAAGAAAAAGATAAGGTAGACCAAAGGAAAATTGGGATGTGAGCTCTTCTGTCCATTCTTTTTTATTTTTTCTTTCTTTTTAAAAGGGTTTTCTAGAGGATCTTTTAAAAACAAATTTTTGGTGTCATGTGTTTCTAGCAAACACATTCACAGAGAGATAAGCGAAAAAGAAGTATGCATTGATAATAGAGGAAGAGATGGTAGGCCAAATGTGGGCTGGGAAATACAATTTTCACTGGTGAAAAAAGACTAGACTAAATTACTTCTGAAGACTATAAAATTATTACCTATTTGGTATTTTTTTTTCTTTGTGCAAATTTTACAAATTTCAATTAGTTAGCTAAATAAACTTCTGTCAGAAACTGATGAGACCATTAATCTCACCTGCCAGCAATGAAACTAAGTCAGGAATTGAAATTTCCTTCCTCAAGGCAACAATCAGGTGAATAACCAGTCTGATATACTCTCTCATCCAATCTAAACAGGATGACTAAGGGTATGCTCTGGATGTTACTGCCTCAAATTCGGAATTTGACGTACCACCTTCAGGGCATCACATTTTGCATACAATCTGAACTGAACTCAAGTAATGCAATAGCAGTCTGCTTGAAATTCAGAATTTCTCTCAAAAAAAGTGGAAATTTTAGTAAACAAATCTTTCTCAAATTTTCAGATTACAGAAATTGTAGAAATGAAACGTTTTTTAATGCTTAATCCTGCTCAATCTATTCACTAATACGAGAATTTACTAAAGAATTGAGCAATGAATGCATTGCAAACCTAGCAGGCATAATCTCTCAGTATTGGATTGGCATTCACTAAAATTTACAATAATGTCACAGTAGGATTTTGCTTTAATATTTCTTTTGTTCTAGCCAATTTTTACTCTAAAATAGAAGAAAATCTAGCATTCATCCAGTGTATCTATATGCTTTTGACTAGTTAACATGTTGATCAAGAAAAGGGCTGTGTTGTCCAACTATTAGATATGTTATTTGGAAAAGAAAAAAATATTTGTCTATGAATTTGTAATAAAAATGTTTCCAAGAAATTATAAATGGGCCCTATTTTAGTTCTCTCCTATTATGTCCAACTATTAGATATGTTATTTGGAAAAGAAAAAATATTTGTCTATGAATTTGTAGATAAAATGTTTCCAAGAAATTATAAATGGGCCCTATTTTAGTTCTCTCCTATTATGAATGACAGGCTTAACATTCTTAGAAACCTTCAGAATATGACTACATCTTTAAAAGCCTCCAGGGATTACTGTACATTAATGTATCAGAGTCAGTAAATTATCTATAAATTAATCTTTCTAAACAGTTTTCCATCCCCCTTCAATTCGAAAGCTAACCTTCTGAGTCTCTACTTCAGCAACTTTATATCTGAAGAGTCTACATCTGTAAAAACATTTCTAATGAAAACACAAAGACAACCCCTAGAGAAGCAAATAAAATGAGATTTAAGTATATAGCAGCCTTTCTACAGTTACATTCCTAACAATAGTGGATACTAATTTGCTGCCAAACAGAGGTTATATAACAAAATCAGTGAGTGCTCTAGTTCTTTTTGTTTTCAGTGAAAAATGTTGATGCTTAAACAATTCTATATTTCCCCATTTATACCAAGATAGTAAAGTTACTTCTTTGTCTGAGTCACGGGGTAGGAATAAGTGTAATTTGTGCTTTAGAGCAGGTAGCGGCAGAAAAAGCGCATGCTGAAAATCTGGTCTACACTACAGTTGCCAAAAACACAGATATCAAAGACGGATTTAAATTTTCAAGTCGTAACATATAAAAATTATTCAACCAGACTTTATTCAGCATTCCCACACAAATCACTTTATCAGTTAATAAGACCACTAGCCAACAATAAAACTTTAGCCAACAAAAAGCTTTTAAGCCTAATTTAGAGAACTAGTAATTCATTGTGAAAAGTTCTAATTTATAGCCATGATGTGGACTAGCTGCTAAATTAAACAACCAGTGTTTTTTCTTATTGTTGTGTTTTTTAAAGAATAACAATACATTAAGTTTACAAACCTGAAGGCATTACAATTCCACATTTTCAAGGATCCTCATATTTATTTTTAGGAGACAGGATGAAAAAGTAGCTATTAATTTTTACTAGTTTCAGATTTTGTTAACAATGAGGATACAAACAATGAAGTATGATCCATCCCTATATCAAGGACTGAGAATATAGTAACTTCAAAGATGGAGACAGGCGACTCGTGTGCAGAAAACTTTCAGCATGAAACACTGGGTAGACAGATTTGAGGCAGAGTTTGAAGCAAATATTTGTTTTTAATTGTAAAATATACATAAAATTTTAATCATTTGAAGTGTACAATTGAGTGGCCTTAAATACATTCACCGTGCTATGCAACTATTTCCACTATCCATTTTCCAGACAATGAACAATCTTTTGTTCATCTATTTCTTTATGAATGCAGCAAATACTGAATGCCCACATGTAGCAGGCACTATTTTAGTCCTGGCATATAGGAGAAAGTAAGATAGACCTGATTTCTCTCCTCATGATCATTATGCTCTGGTTAACTATGTTTCTCATTATCACCAAACTCTATAAAACATATGGAAATGTGTACCATTTTGATTAAATACCAATGGCATGACACATGCCTTCTATTAGTAATCCAGTTGCAATACCACAGGATTGCTCAGAGTTGTTACAGCAGAACATTATCTACCTTTAACTGTTTTTGGTCACTGCTTTAATAGGTAATAGACAGTAGAACAGTTGAGCTACAGTCTTAACTGATGGACAAATGTTATACCCTTATGTTGGCCTTCTGCATCTCTGTATTATTTAATTCAACATCTGATAAAATGTCATATAACATAGAAACTGGTCATAGAAAACTACTTCAGGTTTTCTAATATTTCCAGTTTTAAATATTAATCTGGGCTTTCATTTATGTGAAATGTCCAAAATAGGCAAATCCAACAGTGACAGAAAGTAGCTTAGTGGTTGCTAGGAGAGGGAGGAAGGGGAGAATGGGGAGTGAATGCTGAGTGTGGGGTACCTTTGGGGGATGATGACAATGTTCCAGAATTAGAGAGTAATGATGGTTGTAGAACTGTATGAATATACTAAAAACCACTGAACTGTATACTTTAAAATGGTGAATTTTATGTTATGTGATTTATATCAATAAAAAAAATCAAGTTAGGTATTTAGTCAAGCTGACATAATGGTAGGGAGAGGCCAAATTTTAAAAGTCCATGCGTGCTACCAGGGGACCCTTCTTATAGACCTCAAGAACCAGGTCCGTCCATTCTGAGGTGGCTGAGGACAAGCAATATGTACCGGGGGCTCTGAGAACTCAGATTCAGTTGGGGCAGTATCTAGACAGAGCAGTACGTGCACAGGAAAGTCATCTGGTCATACTGGAGTGTTCTACTCTTAAGATGTTTGTGCAGTGCCCCAAAACATCCTTAAATAATATTCAAACTCCGACATCTGCTGGACGCAACAGGAACCCAAGTCTACATAGAAATTACCGGGCTATACCTATAAAGGAACTCTTCAAGTTTATACAGACAAGGTACCACATATCCCTCCCAGGAAGTACTTGCCAACCTTAGAAGGAGAAATTAGACTTTCTCCATGAAAACGAATCACAAACATTTTAAAGGTGAATTTTATTCCACATTAAAACAGTTGATAAAAGGTTAGCTGTTATATGTAGTAATGAAGAAACGTATTCACTCACTTGCTCCTTCTTTTTCACTTACTGTGGTCATAGTCAACTCCCAGGGACTGACAATAATTCAGTAAGGTGATCAGCGTAAATATGTTAAATGCCACATACGAATGAAATGGCTGTTGCTGAAGGACTACAAAAAGGTGTTAACATTCCAGACTTCTGACTTTAAGACATAGAAAAAAGTATATGCAATGTAAGCGCTTAAAAAACAAAAATACAAAGTGACTGGATACAGGAAGTGCCAACTACGTGCCCAATTTAGAATAAAAAAACTGCTTAGAAATGCAAAGATACATACAATTGTGATTTTATTTGTTAAAATACACAGCCAAAAGATCACTTTACAGAAGGCAAAATAAACCACACATCCATTTTAGAAAAGTCTTTTTTGTTTCTTTAAATCTAAGGCCCCCTCTAGTGTTTGAAAACAGTCACACGCAGCACACGGTGCAACTGAAGGCACAGTCACCATATTTTACCCGAGACCTTTCGAAGCAAAAATACTTCTGTTCCATTCATGTGGCACAAAAATCAATGAGAGAAAATGTCTAACCATAATTAATATTTCAAATTCCTGCTATGATTCACATATTCATTATTCTCTCATTCAGTAATTTCTTTCTCTGTTATTTACTCCCGGGTTGTTTTTAATACTTCGTTAATAAGGAAAAAAAAATAAAAGTATAATGCATGTAGGGACTTTTAATTTCCCGAGCAAGAAATATACCTCTTTGGAAAACAACAGAACATTAATTTAATGTTACCAAAGAGCCTATTGTGCTTTTATGGACGTTATCAGTAAGTAGTATATATACTACCCAAAGTGTATACTTAAATTTATTATATTTAGGAATCAGAAATTTTAAACTACATATTTTAAGACTCACCTAATCTGTAAATTTGCTAATAAACCTTTTCAGTATTCTATAAAAGGACATAGGAAGTATTGCTTTGAGGGCAAATGTTGGCTCTGAAGAGTATGATGTAAAGGAATTCTTAAAAGTTTATAGAGACATGGCACTACATAAATCCAACGACTTAATCTCATGTGCTTTTTAAAAACGACTGATTAAAATTAGGAAGAGAAAAAATAGATTTTCACTCTACTTTCTCACCTAAAGCCTTTAAGTGTCTGTTTCCATGTTATATTACAGAGTTCACAACTAGTCGTACTATTACCAGAAAATAAAAAGAAATCTCTATTTTCAATAAAAGAAAACAATGCAATCTTGAGCAGAGATGGACAAGGAAGACCTTAAGCTATGAGTTCATATTCTTAAAAGTTAAAAAGTATGCTGAAAATTTGAAAATTCAATAGTTCTCGAAACAAGTTTAATAGTATTAACTTTATTTAAATAAATGACTGATTTGTCATTCAATATTATCATATGGCTTCTCTGCATTGATCCTGCTTTCGGTTTTCAAACCTGTCACTTGCAAATGTTATAAATTAAAAGAACAGGACATCTAAAATGAGTTAAAAAACTGGTTACATTTATAATTAGTCTACACTTTTAGGATATCTATATTCAAATGAATAGGACACAACATTTTTAAAGTGCAACATATACTCTTTTGGCTCAACATGCAAAGTTATATAACTGGAAACCACTACAGTCATTTCTCCTAGAACAAATTTAGTGAAAAGATGTTTTCGAAAGTTAGCCATGAAATTAAAAATTATGAGAAACACTGAAAGGTCATTTAAAATGAGTATATAAAATGCAATTACAAATAAAATCAGAATGGGAGAGGTAGCATAAAGTAAATAAAATCAAATAAATACTATACAATAGTATATAAAATTGTGCTTATAAAAAATTGAAAATGGCATCTTAAAACATCCATGTTCCCTTCCTCTGAGGGTTCTACAATGAAACGAAAATTTAGACCTGGAATCTGTAAAGATTTTCCAAATGTTATTAATTACCAGTATTGTTTTTTGCCAAAACCTCTCTGATCTGTCGGTCAAGTTCACTTATTATTCGATCCTCGTGATTATACACACCCGTCCTCATCAAAGTATCCCTTTCTTCTATTAGGCGAGTCAAATAATCATCCAAACCTTCTTCCAATGCATTGCCATGTGGGCTATCCACTTTTCCACTTGCAATCTCTCTGGAATCTTGGTACTGTTTTTGTTCTTGTTGCCTTAACCTGAGAAGTCAAGAACAAAAACCACTCTAGCAGGCAACAAATATTGTTTTGGTTTTCTTAACGACGCTGTTTAAAAACAAAATGATTTAATGGTAAAATACATTTGTAGTAATATTTTCAGGAAGAAAACAAAAACTAGTGTTACATTTGGCAGGTCAGAGTTTAGCACACTTAAGAAAAACGGTTTTAAAAGCAATACTTGTTTTTCTTATAAAATACATGAAAAATGTAGAAATTTTAGAAATATATAAAAAGAAAAGTAAAATCACCATAATCTTATTCAGAGATAACCAATCTGAGTAATAATTTTTTGTATTTTTCAATTAGTGCACATATTTTAAATATATTTTTCTAAAAAATTATATGCAATGCTATATACTATTTTTTCACTTATTAATATAACAAATGTTTTCCAACATCATTAAATGTTCTTCTAAATGGCTTTATAACATTCCATCATTTAGATGAGCCATTATTTAATCATCCTTTATTGCTGATCTTTAAGTTGTTAAACCTTTGTTGTGTTTGCTGTTTTGAACATAAACTTTCTTCTAAATTCATTCAACATTTATTTGTACCAAACAGTGTTAGGTTTGGGGAATACTGCAGTGAAACAAGAAGAAAAGTCCCTACTGTATGGAGCATATTTCAGTAATTACTCATAGAAAGTGAAATGCTATAAATGTGAATGCCTGGGTCAAAGGGCAGGTACATTTTAAGACTGTATAGATATCTTCGAGTGATGTTTGTGATAATCTCATCTAAAAAAGGAAGAAAGGAAAGCAGGTGGCAGCCTAGGATTTGGGTATTTCTAATGGAATACTGTTAATCATACATATTGCCTTGAAAATGGAGAGTATATTTAAGGATAGTATGGCAAGTTTGGGCATGGAGTATGTTTTAATTTAATTTAGAACATACAATTAAGACATAACTTTATATTCTTCTATGTAACTGGCTACAAAAATGTTTTAATTTGCAACTACTTCTAAATTTTGTCTATTTTAAATAAGATAAAGCAGTTGAGTCTAAGCCCCTGATTCTAGATGGTCTTCAGAGGAACCAAGCCATTGAGAACAAAATCCACTTCTGAATTTACACTTGCAGTAGGCAAGAGGGAGGAAGAGCCAGTGAGGATTAAGTCCTGCTCTGACAGACAAGGAGAAGTGGGCCCCAGTTCATTTGTTTGGGTGACCCTCTGAAACTCAAACGGATTCTTAAGATCCCCCACAAAAGAAATGAAAATGGAAATATGCAGTCCAAGGACATCAAATATCTCCATCTGTTTTTAGAAAAGAATCCTAAGTAGTGCAGGCACCATTTTTTGGGACTGGGCAGAAATCATGTGGTTATTGGGATACTGGTACCAATTTGAGCAATTCATTTGGATGCGTCAGGGAACATTTCTGAATAGCTGTTTCCTCTACCCTAATTTTTCTAGTTCTCTTGGAGGAAGACGTCCTCCAGGCAAATTAATGACACATAGGAACCAAAGGATGCACCAGAAAATTCAACCATTTCGTTGTCTATCTGTTGATGCATATAGGACAAATGGAATTTCTTCACATTTAATAGATTATCCCTACCAAATCTTCACTAAGATGCAAATCATCAATCATGACAACAATAGGATTTCAGAACCTTGTAACTGATGAAGCCCATAAAGTTGTCAAAAGAAGCTTTACTTCGCTGACAAACACTCTGTCTGGACTCCACTCCCATACTTTCGCTAGGAACCTACTGCTTTGTAGAACTTCTGGTAAGTTCCCTCTCACGTTGAACTTAGTATGCACCCTTACACTTTATAACAACTGGCTATGATTCTTCTCAAGAGGATAACCTATTTGCTTTTTGAAAATATGGTAACCCTCCAGATATGTGAAGACAGCTATCTCCTACTCTGTCTACAAATTCTTTCAAGTTCGACATTCCTCATTCTCCAAAGCACTTCTCGGTCACATTCCATTGGAAGCTCTCTAGGTAGCTGACTTCCCTTACAGTGTGTCATACACTGGTTAAGAACACTCTGGCAGTGATTTTACCAATGCTGAGTACTGAACACGACTTCTGTAAATGTCCCTAACTGCACTCGGTCTTTGGCAGCAATGTCACACTGTTGTTAGTGGCCACTTAAATCCTCCTAAGCTTTCTCACATGATTTTTTTCATATCTTGCTCATTGCTTAAGAGATTTTTAAACAATTTATACAGAAGACAGCTTTTGTCTCTAACACATTTAATCTTGTTGGTTTCAGTTCTGAATCCTAATTTAATAAGATAGTAATGATAAGATTCAATTTTGTATGACCTACAAATTTGATAGGCAAATGGCTATCTTCATTTAAGCCAATAAAACAGTACTTAGCAAACAGCAGAGGCTTATGTGATTGCTAAAATGAAACCAAAAGAGTGTTGTGCAGTCATGCATCGCCTAGCGACGTGGCAGCCATCGTACGTCGGAGCGCAACACGTTATATGTTTGTGGTGATGCTGGTTTAAATGGACCTAGATGCTGCTAGTCAAAAAAAGTACAGCACATACAATTATGGACAGTACATAATACCTTGACAATGATGATAAACTATGTTACTAGTTTATGTATATACTATACTTTTTATCTTCATTTTAGTGTACTCTATTCATAAAAAAAAATAAGTTTGCTGTAAGCAGTATGCCCTGCAATGCCCACAGCAGCCTCATACATCTCGGGTTTATCACATCCCTTGATTACATTATTTTCTCTTGTGCTTGATTTAATCTCATATTGTTTTATATGGCAACATACTGTACAGGCTTGTAGCCTAGGAGCAACAGGCTCTAGCATAGAGCCTGAGTGTGGTAGGCTACACCATCTAGGTTTGTGTAAGCACACTGTATGATGTTCACACAATGACAAAATCACCTAATGATGCATTTCTTAGAACATATCTCTGATATTAACTATATGACAGCAAAATTTTGAAAGGCAAGAATCATGTTATAATTAATTTGTAACATCTTCCCAGTCTACAATATAGTAGACACCAAATACGTATTTGCTGAATAAATAGAGGATAATGACCTGAACTGAGTCCTGTAGCATGGCACTGTAGGCCTTGACCTTTACTAACTGATATTTATACATTAATATTCTAAATGTAGTTATTTAATTCAGCTCTAAACCTACCTAATATAGTGACTAAGTTTTCTCAGCCCATACATGGCGATGTCATGGGATATTTTGTCAATGTCTGTGCTATGGTCTGAATTGTGTCTTCCTCGAAATCAATATGTTGAAGCCCTAACCCCCAATATGATGATCTTTGGGAGATGATTAGGTTTAGATGAGAACATGAGGGTGAGGACCTCATAATGGGATTAGTGCCCTTATTCGAAAAGACATCAGAGAACTTGCTCTCTCCCTGCCATGTGAAGACACAGTGGGAAAGCAGCTGTTGACAAGCCAGGAAGAGAGTCCTCACCAGAAACCAACCATGCTGGCATGCCGATCTTGAACTCTAGCCTCCAAAACTGAGAGACAATAACTTACTGTGGTTTAAGACAACCAATCTATGGTACTTTATGGCAGCCCAAGCTACGACAGTATGCTTTGCTGAAACAAAATTAATAGTCTCTTGATAAACTAAGCTAAATAGTCTTACCCCAAACTCCCCTCTAAAAAGACTGTAATTTGTTCTTATGCTGCTTCCTAATGATGACTTTTCTAATAAGAATAATTCAAATTGTAACTAAGATGAACGTGACACTACAGAGAAGCCCAGCATAACATAGTAGTTAAAAACACAGCCTCTGGAATCAGATTTCAACTTTGGCTCCAGGGATTTACTAGCTGAGTGACCCTGGAAAAGGTACTTTAATTTCTTTAATCCTTGGTTTCTTCATCTCTAGAACGTGGAAAAAGTTGCTTTGAACATAAAAGAAAATGAGATAGGGATGTGAGGCATTTAAAATAAGGCCTGGCACATGGTAAGGACTCAATAAATAAGAGCTATTGTTTATTTAATAATTAACTAAATTTGAGATTTCTTATACTTTTTGTAACTCAAAATTCAGTTTAATCTATTACCTTAAAATAGCAATACTGCTGAAAGAGTCACATAAAAATAAAATTTAAAGTACTAATGTTATGACCAGAAACAAAAAAGCTAAGTAGATCTGGCATAGCTAGATTCATGGCAAAAAATGTGAGTGAAATAATGGTCTTTGGCATAGATTTTCTATTGTACAAATCAGCTACATTTTATATATGATCTACTTTAATTTTGAAAGACCTGACATTATACTTTTCCCTGGAGCAATGACCAATTAAAAGGTTGTCCTACGACTTTTGTTTTTGTATGAAGAAATGTAATGTTCTAGTTACTATACCTGTTCAATTCATTTCTTATATCCAACAATTCTTGTCGCTCAGTTTTAACTGTATCTTTTTCCTCAGAAGCCAGGTAACGTAGTCTCATCTCTTCCAATTCTTCCTGCTGTTTTTTAAGACGGGCCATTTGACTTTCTTGCTCCCGCTTGAAAGAAACAAACAAGCCAGATCCTTAATATTAGTAATAAATATTTCATATGACTTTGACTTGTGATTATTAACCCAATTAGACAGTACCCATGATATAGCCACACACTGCCAATTCTATGCATCACGTATTATCTAGAAATGTCCTTCTCATTATAAGCCATAATCATTCATGGCCCAATCACTGACTGAGGTTAGCTGAATATCTTAAGAAAACAGAAAGTGAAGACAAGAAAAAGTCTGCTGTCAACACAATGAGCTGCCACAAGGCCCGGTGGTTAGAGCAAGCATCTAAGAAATGGTTAACTTACAAAGGTGTACCAAGAAAAATTTAATAACTGTCCCTATACTGGTCACTAATTTCAATCTCACCTCATGTAATAATATGCTTTTCCACTCTTTTCTCCAGGCTCATATAAAAATCTATGGCACATGACAAAATTTCTTTAAAAATGTGTAACATTCCACAGAATGGATATTCTATGAATTTTCAGCCACTCTCTGAATAACAGAGACTTTTGGTACTACAAGCAATGCTGCAATAAAACACCCTATCATCTAACATTGCTCACGAATCTTTCTATACATTCCTTTAGGGAGAGGTGCTTTTCTTTCTTTAGGACAGAACCCCAAAATGGGAGAGCTCAATCAATAGGTATATGTCACCTATTTTAAAAACATTTAACATTTACTGCCAAACTGCAACTGTACATTTTGATAAAACTTCACACAGTGAACCACTTGCATAACCACCATTTAGATCAAGAAACAGATTATCAGAACCCCAAAAGTCCCTCTGTGTCTCCTTCTAGTCACTAACCACTCATTCTTTCCCAAAGATTACAACCCTAGTTTCTAACACCTCAAATAAGTTTTGATTGCTTTGAACTTTATATAAGTGGAATTGAATAGTATATATTACTTTATGTCTGGCTTCTTTCACTTAATATTGTTTTTCAGATTCATTAGTCTTATATGTAGTTGATGATTTACATTACTGTTTAGCATTCCACTGGATGAATATACAGTTTATTCATCCCACTGCTAGAGGAAAATTTGGGTTAGTTTCCAGTTTTGTATTATAAAGCTGATGTGAACATTACGGTACATGCCTTTTGGCACATATATGTATGCATTTCTTTTGGTTATATACCCAGGATTCAAACTGCCAGGTCATAGGGTATGAGAATTTCAGTAGTAGTCAATTTTCGAAAGTAGTACAAATTTATACTTCCATGTGAGCATTTCAATGTTGCATATTCTTGCCAACACTTGGTAATGTCAATTATTTTTTTCATTTAAACCATTCTAATATGGTATGTAGTGGTGATCTCATTGTGATTTTATTTTGCATTTTTTCAAAGACTAATGAGGTTGAACATATTAATATTTTTAATGGCACCTGGGTATCTTCTTTTATGAAGTTCAACCATTTGGCACTTTGCTCTACTTGGCTATCCATCTTTCCTTACTGATATTTGCAGTTCTTTATGTACACTGGGTAAGTCATTTGTCACTTATTTAAATTTCAGATATTTTCCACTACTCTTTGTCTTGCCTTTTCACTGCTTTAATGGTATTTTTGACCTAATTTTAATATAGTCCAAATTTATTTATTCTTTTTTGTTTAGTGCCTCTATGTCCAATTTAAGAAACTTTTTGCTTCAGTCCTGAAGACTCTTATGTTACTCTCTTGAAGCTTCATTGAGACCAGCAGTTCATATGCAACAGGTTCTGTGTATGGTGTGAGATCATATTTCTTCTTCTCCCCATATAGAGCTCCAACTGACCTACCAACATTTACTAAAAAACTCTATTTCACTCTATGCTTGGCACTATTATCCGTCATTTGTCACCTCTGTTCATATACATATAAGGTTTGTTCTGGACTCTAACCTGATCTATTTCTCTATCCTTGCATTAAAAGTATAGTGTCTTAATTACTGTAACTCTTGTAAAAATAACTCTTTGATATCTGAAAGTTTACCTTTGGCTTAAAATGTCCTTCATAATTTTCTTATTATCGACTCCTGCATTTTCATATACATCTCAATTTCTATGGCTGAAAAAAAGTCCTGCTGGGATTTGATTATGATTATGCTGAATCTACAGATTTGGCAAACAAACATCTTTATAATATTGATTCTTTAATCAGTGAACATGGTTTGCCTCTTCAATTACTTGAGTCTACTTTAATTTTGTTTAATATCTTTCTCTACATACTAAGAGTAACATCTTTCTGTGCTCCTAGGAATTTGGTAATTTTAGATGTTATTGTAAATGGTAGGGTTTTAAAATTTTCTTTTTCTAATTGTGTCTAGTATAAAGAACTGATCTTTACATACTGACTTTGTTTCCCACAAACTTGCTAAACTCATTAATTCTGGTAGATTATCTATAGGCACTTTTTTGTTTTCTAAGTTATAAGTGTCATCTGCAAATAATGGCAGTTTTATTCTTTCCTTTACAACTGAAACACCCTTTCTTTCTCTTGGCCTATCACACTGGCTAGAACCTTTAGTATAATGTTGGTAAGAAATGGTGATAAAGGACATCTTTCTCTCTCATTCCTGATCCTTATTTTAAGAAAGCCAAGTTTTATGTAAATACCCTTTATTTATTGGATTAAGAAATTTCCCTTACATTCTGAGTTTGCTAAGAATTGTTATTATGAATGGGTTTTTCTGTATTTTTGATATCATCACTTGATTTTTTTTTTATTAAGGTAGTAAATAGCCAAATTTACCTTTATTTAATAAATAAACTTCACTGTGATGTTTACAAGTTTAATATCTATATTCATGAGACTGGCCAATTTTGTTCTTATAATGTCCTTTTATTAGATTTTAGGACAAATATAATGCTGTTCTCATTTAAAGAAAAAAAGAGATGTTCTCTCTTCCTAGTTTCTGAAACAATTTAAGATCAGTGTTATATCTTTCTAAAATGTTTACTAAAATTCATATGGGAAGCCATCTGGGTCTGAAACCTTCATTGTGAAGGTTTTTCACTAAAGATTCAATTTCTCTAATATCTATATGGCTACTTATATTTTGTTTCTTGTGTCAGTTTTGTAGGTTCTGTTTCTCAAGTTCACATAAAATTTTTCATATTATCCTCTTATCTCTTTAAATGTCTTTGGAATGTGTAGTCTCATGCCATTTTTTAATTCCTGGTTTTAGGATTTTGTGCCTATTCTTATTTTGTCCTTAAACACTCTTTGCCCAGGGAGGAGGTTCCTTTCAAAGAAATAACTTTTGCCTTTGATTTTCTTGTACATTTTCCTCCTATTTCATTAATTTTTACTCACTTTGATCATTTCCTTGCTTCTAATTTCTTTAATTTCTTGTTCTTTTATTGTTTGAAAGGGAACAGATTTTATGCTTTTATTTTCTTAGTGCACTTAAGATTATATATTTCCCCTTAAGCATGGCTTTCATTAAGTCTTCATGTCTTGATATACTGTATTTTCATTATTTTTCAGTTCAGAATATTTTCTAATTTCACTTGGGGTCTCCGGTTTAGCCATGGGTTCTTAGAATTATACTATGTTATAAATATCCCCCAAATGATTAAAAATTCTTATTAATTTCTAGCTTAATCTCACTATCATCAGAGAACATATTCTACATTAATTTTCTAAAATTTGCAGAGAATTGCTTGATCTAACAAATGAACAATTTCACTAAATATTCCATGTGTACTAGAAAATGTGTATTCTGAACTTTTTTGATCAAGTGTTTTATATATACCAATGGTTGTACTGTCTAAATCTTCTAAATCCTTATTGATTTTATGTTATTTGTTTGCTCTATCAGTTCCCAGGAGAGTTATTGTAAAATCTACCATTATTACGAATTTGTCTATTTCTCCTTTTAGGTCTATTGATTTTTGCTTTATGTAAATTCATAGCTGTTACCAGGCACATATAAACTTAGTTATTTTCCAGGGGAACTGACCCTTTTATGATTATGAAAACTATCTACAGTAATGCCTCACCCTAAAGTGTACTTTGCCGGACACAAGTATTGCTAGACCAATTTTCTTTTGGTTAATATTAACATAATATATAGTTTTTTCTCTCCTTAAACTCGACCATTCTGTATCTTTATATTTAAGGTGTGTCCCTTATAAGTAGCATCCTGCTTTTAAGTTCAGTTTTTAATTTAATGTTTGTCTTTAAGGGGAGTATTTAGTCCACTGATATGTAAAGTACTTGGTGATAAATATGGGTTTAAATCTTTACATATTACTATTTTCTACTTGTTCCACATATTTTATGACCCTTTTCTTGTCTTTAGATTAATATTTTGTTCAATTTTTCCTTTCTATCAGCTTGTTATTCACTTTTTCTCCTTTTAAAAACTAATATACATTAGAACTTTTACAGATAATTTCAGATCAACATACTTTTATCACTTTATCCTTTCATATCATTTTACTATTTTTGTCATGAATTTTAATTCTATGCATATTTTAACCCAACAAATATTGTTACTGTTGTTTTTCGACGATCAGCATTGATAGTCAGATATTTCCATTGCTTTCTCTCCTGCTTTCATTTGAGATCATTTTCCTTCTGCCTAAAGAATACTTTCAAGTAATTTTTACTTCAGGTTTGCCATGACAAATTCTCCCAATTTTTTGTTAGTCTGAAAAGTCTAATATCAATATCATTTATGAAGGATATTTACACTGGGGACAGAACTTTAGGTTGGTAGTTATTCTTTCAGTACTTCAAGGACATTATTTTACTGTCTTATGAATTCCTTCACTTCTGTTGAAAAGTCATCTGTCAGTCTTATTGTTGCTCCTATGAAGACAATGTCTCCCTCTACTCCCACAGCTTAAGATTTTCTTTGATTTGGGCAATTTTACTATGATGCATCTAGATATAGTTTACTTTGTATTTATCCTGCTGAGGGTTAATAGATATTCTTGAATCTATGGCTGTTATCTTTCTCATTTTTACAGAATTCTAAGCAGTATCTCTTCAAATATTGCTTCCCTTCCTCATTCTCTATTTTCTCCTGAGGGGATGCTATAGGGTGAATATTTGTATCTCCCCAAAATTCTTATTTTGAAACCTAATCTCCAATGTGATAATGTCAGGGGGTGGGGCCTTCAGAAGGTGAAGAGGTCATGAAGGAAAGCCCTCATGAATGGGATTAATGCCCTTATAAAAGAGGTCTCTAACCCCCTAGCTCCTTTAGCAATGTGGAGACACAGTAAAAAGATGGCCATTTATAAACTGGGAAGCAGGCCCTCACAGACACAGAACCTGACCAGGAGCACACCCTGATCTCAGACTTTCAGCCTCCAGAATTGTGAGAAACAAACTTCTGTTGTTTATAGGCCACAGAGTCTGTAATGTTTTGTTATAGCAGCCCACATAAACTAAGACAGGGGTCTGTAGTTACACAGAGGTAATCAGTCTCATGTACTCTATCCAGTATGTCACTTATGTTCTTTGTTATATTTTTCATCTTTTTTTTCTCCCTGTTTCACTTTTGATACTATTAACTGACTTATCTTCAGTTCATACATCCTTGCTTCTCCTAAGCCTAACCGACTATTAATTCATCTACTGAATTTGTACATTTTACTTGCAATACTTTTCAGTTCCAGAATTTCTATATGATTCAAAAGATTTTACTTCTCTACTACATTTTCCTGTCATATCAGCTATTTTCTAGAACATGGTGACAATAGTTATTTCAAACTCTGTATCTAGTGACTCCAAAATCCGATTACCCATTGATTTACTTCTACTGAGCAAAAGACATAAAAAGGTGTTCCACAGTGAAGAGGTGTAAGTAGCTAATAAACATGAAAAGATGTTCAAAGTCAAACAGGGAAATGAAAATTTAAGCCAAAAAATTTTCAGACCCACCAAACTGGAAAAAATTAATACAGCTGATAACAGCCAAGTATTGGACATAGTGTGGAGAATAACAACAATTATACACCACTCTTGGGAACTAGATTTGTACAACCAATTTAGAAAGCAACTTGGCACTATTTAGTGAAGCAGAATAAATGAGCAAACCCTATTAACAAAAATTCCACTTCTAGATATAAACACTAAAACACTTACATGTCTCTTACACGTACAGAAATTTTCAGTGTTGTATTAAAAGAAAGTTTAGGAAAAACGTGTCTACTGAAAGAAAACTAAATTGTGATATAGTCATATATTTAAGTTTTATAAAGCAATAAAAATGATATATAGCCACTTGCGTCAAATAGCAAAATCTCAAAAACAATTTTGAGTCACATAAGTGGTCACAGAATAATTATTCAAAGAGAATGATCTAATGTATATAAAGTTTAAAAACATACAAAAGTAACGTGTTGTTTACCTATATTTAAAATATATCTTATAAAATTGTAAAGAAAAGCAAAAGAATAATAAATACCAAATACAGGAAAGTCATTACCCCTGGAGAGGATGTAGTTGAGAAAAGGTGTACAGAGGACTTCCAAAGCATTGATAATGCTCTGTTTCATAACCTAGGAGGTGCCAGTTGCGGTATATAAGAATCTTTTTTTTTTTTTCTCTTTGGAATGTACAATATATTTCATTTAAAAACTATTAAAAAGGAAACGTACACCAAATTATTATTTCTCGAGGAGGGGATAAGGTTACTGGTAATTAAAAAAAAAAATTTCTGTGCTGCAAAATTGGCATTTTTTTTACACTGAGCAAGTAAAATTGCAAGGAGAAAAAAAAGTAAACTGATTTTAGGTTACCTTGTAAAATTTTAACTTGATAAAACTTGAAATATTTTTGTTCTAAAACATAAGAAAAGCCTTTAAATGTCATGAATTTTTAACCAAGGATCCAGCATTAATAATAATCACACATGCACACACAAAAATTAGAGGTTAGTAAAAAGAAATCCTCTCTCCTGCCAGGTGCTCTAGGTTAAAGGGTCCTCAATCAAGTGAGTATAATCTTTATTTCGCCTTGGCGGCCTATAAATCCAGAGAGGAGATGTAAACATACATACACTAGACTAAACAGTGGCTAAAATGTGGCCACTACTTACTCTCCCACTCACACATACCATGTAAGTCTGTGGGAAAAAACTTACAACTAAACTAAGGAACTCAAGTAAAGTTTTCTGAAAATAACCCAGAGCTGACAAGTCAGTAGGAGGGCCTGGATGGTTTCAAGACACAGTTTTTAACCACGACTTGGACCTCCAACTGTTTTCTTAAACAAAGATTTACATCCTATCCTTGGCTAAATTACTTATAAATTAATCAAATTAATTACACTGAGTGGATAAGCAGGAGGCTGGACAAGATAGCGCTGATGTCGGCCAATGAAGTCTGTGTTGTTTTAACTAAATATATCAGCTTAGTTTTAAACAGATCTACTGTGCACAAATATGGTAAGGGACCCACATCCTACCCAAAATCTTAGTTCTGTGTCTTATCCTGGGAACAAACATAGCTTTAATATATCTGACGTAATAAAAATTTTCATTTTCTACAATAAATTCATACCTCTTAACAATGCTTTTAAAAAAAGTAATGGCTTTTATTCTCCTATGTAAGTATGTTCTAAAGTGTCAAGAAATGTTTTTAAGTAAATATGTTATTTAGAACACAAGGAGTAAAGTGATAATCTTGGATATTTATAGAACAATTTAATTCAAGTATTTGCTTTGGTTTAAAAATACTTCTATGGTATATTTTCATGGAGATGGAAAAAAAAATTACCCCTTAAGTTTCTCACAACTAACACTTCTTAAAGTTAGTGTTAGAAAAGTATACCAAAGATCTCAAGTCCAGAATGTATGGATATTACATATCTGTTTTCTAAGTTAGGACCCATTTTAAGTGATACTTATTTATATTTTACAGCTGTCACCTACCTAATTACCAAAGATCAAAAAGTTTACAACTTGGAAACAGACCCTTATGGTTGTGAATCTGAAGAAAAGATTTTTCCCTAAATAATTAGAAGATTATGATTTTTTAATTCACAAATTGGCTATACACTAGGTCACCTCTGAGTAATGGAAATCTGTTTAAACATTCTTTTGGCAATAGGCACCAAGCATTAGATCTTACTTCCAAGCCCTACCAGCTGGGTTTTGTCATTAACATTTATTAACAATCTAAGATATGGCTTTTGCTGTCTAATCCGTACTACACAAATGTTTTGTATGGCCCTCCAGAGGATTTTGCTGTGACAAATTACTGGCAGAGATTATAGCCCTGTGGCTATTCACCAGAGGCAATGTAAAATTAACATGGTACTAATCCAATTTAAACAAAAAGTTGCACAAACAATCTCCTGAACAAAAGCAGAGAATTCCAATTTTATATTCAAACACAATGTGTTTTCAATAAAAAGTTTTAGCAAAAATTTGAAGTAATTTTTACACATATGAATTCTCTTTTGGATAAAGTCATTTATTAATTTTAACCTTCCAAAAACAGCTAGTGGCAGAGCACAATTCACTCTAGTAATTCCAAGGTCTATTCCATTTCTTAAAGTGCTGCATCCCGAATGTGGTCTGTAGAACATCAATGGTTCCTACTGACCTCGAAATCTGTCTGCAGTGTTGTTTCTAAAGCAGAAAGTTTGTGGAATAAGGAATAGAACTGGTCTGTAATGAAGATCACTACATTCACAGAATGAGGCTATTTTCTTTGGTGAAATAGAAGTGTAGGGTTGAACTAGTAATTTAACATTGTTTTCTTCTTAATACACTTACAGTAACTCAAGTGAAAGGAGGCATCTGAACTTTTGGGATAGCCTCTCTCTTATGAGGAACAAATAGTTAAAATTACTTTGCCAATGGTTAAAGATGGTAGAAAATACATAGAAAAACGCAGAAAATAATGGATCAAATATAAAGATAAAGGAGAGACTACCTCAGTATCTCACTGTAACACTAACGAAGAGCCATGAACGTGGGGGCTTCTATTTAGAATATTATTTACTTTCGTGCTTTTTAAAAACTATCTCAGTGAAAACAATGTTATCTGTCAATATACACACACGAACATAATTTACTCAAAGTAAAAAGTACTTGTGTGGATATTTCTTAATAAGATACATGACAAATATGATGAAATTCTTTTAATAATTAATAATTACTTGTTTCTCCAAAGGAAATGCCTCAATTAGCAACTAACATTTTTACACCTTTTCATTACTAATTTTGGCAAAGCCTTATAATCAATTACCATAGCATAAGTCTCTTATTCTTCATTCTACAACTTCTTCAGTGGTAGGTACCATCTTCTATGTCTTCCCCAGAAATTATGTGAAATAATTTCAAATCTAAGAGTGATATTTAAAACTTGCCTTTGAAATGTTTCTCCCTTAGCTTTGAGTGACGAAATACAACAATGACCCAGTTGTCTTTTTGTTTTTCTAATACTTATCTTTATTTGCATTTCTCATCACCCTGTTATATTCTTGTTCAATATCAGTCTTCTCAGATGAACTTCTAAGTTCCTCATGGGAGAAAACTTCTGTAACTATAGCATTAACCATTGTGCAAGGTGCAGAGTAGGCTCTTAAATAGTACTTGCTGGATGAAAGAATGAACAAATAAAATAGCTATAAGTGTTTCTTCAGACTTAATGCACTCTCATCTCTTTATACCCAAACTTTAGGGAGCATACCTACTGACATTCTTGCATATCTGCACATTTAGCCCTTATGTGTTTTCTTTTCCTTTCTGTGCAGTTTTCTAAAGAATATCTACTAAAATTACCATCCAAATATAAAGTACTGTTATAATTCAAGTTATATCCTATCCTACTCCCCTATCGCTATTACTATACGACAACCTCCTGCCTGTTCTCTATACTTAAAAATTTTTAATTTGTTGGTGCCTATCATTTCTGTAAATAGCTAGTCAGTCACAAATCCTTCCAATATTTATCCTGTTTATCAATGTTCAAAGCTACCATCTAATTAGATCGACTGAAACCAAGAACATTACACAATAGCTTTATGGCTCAGCTCCTTTTAACAAGTTACTATTTGCTGAGCACATACTATATACCAAACACTGTATTAAATGCTTTAAAAACTACAATTCTCAGAACAACCTGTGGGAAAAACTTCACTGTACAAATGAGGAGACCAATCAGAAAAGTTAAATTACCCAAGCTGCAGAGGTTGTTAAGAGGTACAGCCAAGATAAAACCCAGGTCTTGACTCCAAGGCCTGTTCTAAACTACTGCATATCTGCCTCTGACAGAACGTGTATCCTGTTATTTTTAAGAGATACTCATCACATTATTTCCTTGCTCCCAATTCCACAGTGACTCCTCCCTAATGGACTACATATAATGTAAATATCTTGGCATCATGACTTTATATTAGCTGCATCTCTCTCAAAGCCACTTCGATTCTCATTATCAGAGTTAGTTGATCTAACAGTCAATGATGCTATTTTCCTTGCTAATATATGCCAAATCATGACTTCTTCTGCCTCAATACTCTGTCAGAAGTCCCTGAAGTCTTCCATGGCTTACTTTCTACTCCTGGAAATTCTTTCATTATTTGGCTTTTATGGAATGAAACTATAACATTATAAAGGGGAAAAAACCTGAGCCTGGACTCTGATTAAATAGTTCCAACCTTAGCTCTATCACTTAGTACCTTTGGGATCATGTGTAACTTACTAAACTTTTCTAAGTCTCAGTTTCTCTCATGTATAAAATGAGAATCATATGACCTGCTATATAAGGATCTTGGTTAGGATTAAATGAAAATATATGAAAGCACAACACTTGGCATATAGTAAGCCTTCAACTAATACTAACTGTTCTATTAGTATCATTATAATTATCTTCCTCTTTCTCTCTAGTTGCTATTTCCCTTCCTTCTCCTTAAACATAAGAATCCTGAGTTCTGTCATAGCTTCAATTATCACTCTGTAAAGGATCACTTAAAAACAGATTAAGTCCAGTCATCCTCCCAACGTTAGAGCCATATTTCTAACAGCTTGCTAAATTTCTTTCTGTAAAAATTAAAATGTCCAAACTTGTAAGTCCTATCTCCTTTCCACACTGCAATCAACTTTTTGTCTTAATAACCACATTTCCGATACTAAGGCTTGAGCTCTTACCATCATCATTGACTTTCTACTCTATTCCAATCGGGTATATTGTGCTATAAAGAACCTACCAAAACCATGTCTTTTAAAAGAATCTCATCCTGTTTCCACCGCTACCACTTAAGTTCTGGTTCTTATTACCTGAAATGACCTCTAAAATGAGCCCTCCTCTGTTCTCCAATTAGAGTCCATGCTTTCTGACTTCATGCCTCTTTGCTATAATCATTCTATTCATCATATTTACAGTACCCCCACACTACTACATTCCTAAATCACAACCAATACCCCAGAGGTCCATCTCAAATACCTTCTCTTCTATAACACCTTTCCTGAGTCCTATTAAACAGATGTAACTCTGTACTGAGGACTCTGTATGGTTTGTTTCATGGCTCCTACTACTATGAGGCAGTAAATGTTATATTTACAGTTTTCTTCTCTATTACTGAATTGCAAGCTCCCTGAAGGAAAGACTTGTTTTACTTAAATCTATAAATCTAGGGCAGTGCCATGAATATAGGAGGCCCGCAGTACTATTTACTCGTCTATCCTCAGTCCTGTGAACATATATAAAATATTTACTACAGTTAATAAAGAAGTCCCCCTTCCTGTGGTTTCATTTTCAGTGGTTTCAGTTACACATGGTCAATCATGGTCTGAAAATATTAAATGGAAAATTCCAGAAATAAACAATTCGTAAGTTTAAACTGCATACCATTCTGAGTAGTATGATGAAATCATACACCCATTAGTCACTTAGTAGCCCTCTAAGTTATCAGATCAACTGTCACAATATTGCAGCATTTGTGTACAAGTAACCATTATAGTAGCCTGATGCTATGTCATTCACCTCACTTCATCTCATCACATGGGCACCATATCATATCATCATAAGGGTGAGTACAGTACAATAAGAAATTTTGAGGAAAAGACCACATTAACATAACTTTTATTATAGTATAATTATTCTACTTTATTATGTTATTGTTAATCTTACTGATAAATTAAACTTTATCCTATGTATGTGTAGGAAGAAGAGTATATAGGATTCAGTATTATTCAGGCATCCACTGCGGTCTTGGAATGTATGCCCTGAAGATAAGGTGGAGGGGGGCTACTATATTAAGCTTATAATCTCAACTCATCTACAAGCTATGTTGGCACAGTTTGCCTTATTTATTCTCAAGTAGTCTAGTACATACTTCTTTGTGAAGGCAGTAAGCATTTAGTACAATACCACAAAGATGTTTAATAGCATTTGATGGTTATGAAGACACACTAAGAAAAATACAAATCTGAAAGACCCTGTGTACCAAATTCAACTCTGAATAAAGCACGCACTAAAGAAAAACAAAACTTAGAATAAACTAACCATTGTCGATCCTTAAAAGTTTTAGGTCAAGTAGATTAGATTCAAAATAAAAATCTTGCTCACAATTTATTTGATCTTAATCATTTGAAGAAATAACACCCAAAATTAAGATATATTTCTCATGAAGCTAATAGCACTTGTTATCAGTAGCAGGAAGGGAAAAACTGTAAGAATAATTCAGGAAACTATTACTTTTAAACTTGTGTAAAATTATACAAAAATTCCCAGTGATTCCTTAGTTGAATAAATTACTGTGTCTTCCTAAGAGTAACATTTAAAATATGTTCTTAAATTTGAGGACATTTTTTAAGTTATCCTTAAATTTCTCCCCTAAAAGGTATTCCCAATAGAAAGAAATCAATCCTAAGGAAAAGAAAGGTAGTTTTAGAAGTGAAAGTAAAAGAAATTAACCCATTTCTTCTGGGGAAGAGGATAGTTGGCAATTAAAAAAAAAAAAAAAGGACCTAGAAATTTCTGTTTTTAATTTTAAAAGAGGAGGATCTTACATATAACACATAAAAAAAAAAACAGCCCCAATCTCAAAAATAACACTGGAGAGCCAGCTATAGGTATCTGAACATAACAGGTAATGCCAAATATGCAAACTTGTAAAGAATCAAGGGAAAAAGACATAAAAAGAATAATCCATCAGTGATAAACCACATACCTGTTTAAGTCTGGCAAGTTCTTTCAAAGCTCGGCCCCACTGCTGCTTGTAATGCAGTTTAGACTTAGTTGCAGATTCCAACTTTCTTTCAAGTTCAACCTAACAGTGATTAAAATCATATCAAGTGAAACACTATACCACTGTGTACAATCACTGAAAGATAATATATACAAAGAGTCTGGCTTAAGAAAAGAGTTTATACAGTGTAACATACGACATCATCTAAAACTGTTATATAATTTACTATAAATATTATGGCACATGAACATTTTCTTGTTTAAAATATAGTCGTATTTTTACTGCCTAACAGCCTATACTGAAAGGAATTGAATTAGTAGTCTTAACCTCCAGACAGTTACTATAAATGTATTTAAAACATGTACATTACATAAAGATCAGAGTGAAAAATGCATTTTTTTTTTACAAAAAGTTCTGTTAACATTCCAATCTAGCTGGCATTCTAAATCTGAGAAACCAAATTATTCCTTTTAGAGGATTTTCATTATGTGGAATTTTGTCTTACAATGAAGAAAGCTGGTAGATTCTTTTTTAAACTATATTTTGGCAAAAATCATAGAATACTGAAAACAGTGAAATGTTTAATTAGAAAGCAGTTTACTAAGAGTATAAAGTCAAAAATATTTTAAGAACGTTAAAATAAACCCAAGTAAAAAACAAATGCTCCTAATAACACTCATCTTTTTCTATTTTTCCTCAAATATATAAAGAAAAGCATGAAAGTGATTCAATTAAAAAATAAAGTTATTTATACTTGCAGCAGGCAATCTGTTGTGCATGAGCTGAGGCCAGCTTGGCTATGTTTTGGAATGTACTCTCAATGTTTCAACCCAAGTACCAAATCAATTCATGTAGCCAACAGACAGTTTTACTATTTAAGTGATAACGCAATAATGTGCCTGAATCACAGTAGAATACTGTTATTCTAATGATCTAATTTTTTTTATATCAAGACAACTTTTTCCCATGCATGCAATTCCTAATTTTTGTAAGAAAATAAAGACATTATCCAAAAATTCAAATTTCAGAAAACCCACATGAAAATAAAATGAAAGGAAAAGCAGATTGCCAAATTCACTTCACAAAAGGCCAGAACCTTCTCTGCAGTAATATATGGCTTCATGAAGTCGAGGCCTTTTCTAATCCCTAGTGCTTGGATTTAAATGTGTTGACATTTCACAACTCAATTCATACATCTTAAATTGAATAATACTCTGAGATTATCAAAGATGATCTCTTCCACTTACACGCCAAAGGTTTATATATATTACTTGGTAATTTAAAAATAGGATATATGTCAGAGGACTAGGAAAAGTCTTTTTTATAGCTGTGAGATAAGAGTAGCATTCAATTAGAAGGCACTCATGTTTATGGGTCTTAGAGAAAGTCTAGTGTCCTGGATGGGCCCAAGGATGAGGGTTAGGGCAGGGATGAACCTAGAGTTATTGCTTATACCCAATGGACTGACTGTCAGAAAAAACTGTCTGGGTAGGTTATACTGCTTTTGACATGATTATCAAAATATTTCACATTTGCATATTCACATTAATTTAAAACACATGTATAGACAATACATATAATTTTATTTTTAAATTAAAAAAACTAGCTAGCAAATCTGAGACACAGACCTTATATTTCTAATTTATTCCTATTATCAAATCAATGACTCCTAACTTTTATTTTTAAGGATACAGATGTTTCTGTGATTCTAAGGAAATACATGGACCCAATTCTCAGAAAAATGCACACAACCAACGACTTTGAGTTAAGAGGCCTTGTGAGTTGATCTGAGACTTGGGGAAGGCTTTGCACTTATATGTCATATAGTTTCTCCTTTGAAATATTTTCCAGTTTTATTCTTTTATGTTCCTACTACCATTGCCTTAGTTCAGGCTCTTCTCATCTTCTCAGCCTCCTATCTATTCCATTTACAAATCCTGCAAACCACTGTTAGAACAATTCACTCTCTACTAAAAAATCTACAACTACTCTGCCTACAGTATTGAGCCTAAACTCTTCTGCCTAGGTTTCAAGGCACTCTAAAATATAATTTCCATCCAACTTGCTCTTGCTCAACTTACTTTCTTGGTTTTCCTCAAAAGAAAACCCTCTATTCCAACCACCAGTTTGGTGTCCCCTACACGTCCCTCTCCTTGCCCAACTTACTTCTTGAGTCTGTCAATTCTTTTTCTTCCCTGCTTACTCAAAACTTCAGGCTCTGCTCGAATTCTACTTAGATCTGTGGTTGTCTTAAAACTACTGTATTCTGAACACCAAATGATTTCTCTTTTCTGAACTGTAAAGAGTTTCTATCGCAGTCCCTGGTTTTGATTATACAAGGTCATTTAAAGCTCACTGAGCCATGTCTTCCATTTTACTACAAACTCTTTAAAAGTGAGGTCCCAAAAGGATAAAATATTATTTCTTTCATTTTTCATTGTACCATCAGGGGTGAACACACAGTAGAGACTCACCAAATATTCTTAACTACATAAATTTTAGCTTCTGTCTTCAACCTCTTTATGCTCTACAAATTTATGCTTTCCATATTTTACTTTTTAAAATCCCAATTATTTTTAAGCACTCTAAAAGACATTCTCTAGCTAAAAGCAAATTATAAACTATTATTCACTTATATAAAAAAGAGAATCAAGAAATACATTTGGTAAAACTGTATCTTAATATTAACATATTTTTAGACCATTTCAGTGAAAATGGAAAACTCTGTGTTATATTTAAGAAACTGGGTAATCAGAAAAAAGTTCTCAATCAGACATAACCAGAAATTATGGACTAAATCAGGTAATTTTTCACTTATGTCTTCCTTTTTGTGTTTTTATGTCTTTGTTACTACTTAAGAAATAAGATTCTGCCCTCTTCTGGCACCAAAAAAAATTTACAAAGAATTTGCAGAAAAGCTGAGCAGCTTTGTTTTACCAGGCACTTAAACATGCTGAATGAATTCATTAGATTTGATACAGAGGCAGTTCAATTATGCATTTTTCTCCTCTCAAATTTATGGTGCTGTTTACACTTTTAATGTTTAGTGATTTTTATCTTTTTGGTAGAAGTATAGATAGGAGGAATTTTAAAAATCACTTAAAATTTCTGTGGTGGATTTTATCTAGTCTATATTCAGAAAAGATGAATAAGATAATGCTTCTGTTCTAATTTTGAGATATTTGGTCTCTGAATTTCTCCAAGGTAAAATGGAAACATTCTTTGATAGCTACTTAACAGAGCTTGTGAGAACTGATGAGATATTGTTTGAGTGCTTCAAATATCTCTGGTAGGTACCACAGAATTCGTATTTCTAAACATGGAAATACTTTAATACTTCATCAAAAGACGAGTAGGAAATATCTAGCTGGATTCAAGTTCATTGGTAGAAATATAAGAAGGCCAAAAATGAAGAAATAAAGAGATTGTTTAAGTATGTAAGAAGCAGAATTAACTAGACTTTGCAATTAAATAGATGGGGTAAGAAGAGGAACCAAAGATAGCGTGATAATCGATAGACCACAGAAGCATTTATCGAGTTCAGAAACACTAGAAAAAACCAGTTAATATCTTCCTCAACTCAAAAGATGTTTTGTTTTTTTACCATACTCTTATTCTTATCTCCAAATTTTCTATATATTCACCTTTTTTGCCTCTTAGTGTTTCTTCTTTCCAAGACTAACTCCTCTGAATCTAGACCACTCTTACATTATATACAAAAATTATTCAAAATCAAGACTTGACTATAAGACATGAATCATAGAATTATTACAAAAAAACACAGGTGGTAAGGTCCTTGACATCAGTCTTAGAAATGTTTTTGTGAACTGGCAAGAGGAACAAAAGCAAAAATAAATAAATTGGACTATATCAAACTAAAAAGCTTCTACGCAGAAAAGGAAACCTTTAATAAAACAAAAAGACAACCAACCAAATCGGAGAAGATAATTATAAATGATAGTTCCAATAAGAGGTTAATATCCAAAATGTATAAATAACTCAAACTCAAGAAAATAATCCAATTAAAAATGGGCAGACATCTGAATAGACAATTTTTCCAAGGAAGACATAGAGATGGCAGACAGACACATGAAAAGATGTTCATCATTCATTATTAGGGAAATGCAAATCAAAATCATGAGATATTACCTCATACCTGTTAGAATGGCTATTATCAAAAAGACAAGAAATAACAAGTGTTAAGATATTGAGAAAAGGCAGACCTTGTGCACTGTTGGTGGGATGGTAAACTGGTGCTGCCAGTATGGAAAACAGTAGGGAGGGTCCTCAGAAAATTAAGAATAGAATCACCAAATGATCCAGCTATCTCACTTCTGAGTATTTATCCAGAAAATAAAAAAAAAAAAACCTCTAATTTGAAAAGATACATGCACCTGTATGTTCACTGCAGCCTCATTTGCAATAGCCAAGGTATGGAAACAACCTAAGTGTCCATCAACAAATGAATGGATAAAAGAGATGTGATATATACTACTGTGGAATACTACTCAGCCATAAAAGATGAAATATTGCCATTTGCAACAACATAAATGGAACTTGATGGTATTAAGCTAAGTAAAATAAGTCAGATGGAAAATGACAAAAAAAAGGTATGATTTCACTTATACGTGGAATGTAAAACGAAAACAAACTTATAGGATAGAGACAACAGATTGGTAGTTACCAGAGAGGAAGTAGGGCAAAATGGGTAATGGGAATCAAATGTATAGTTGATGGATAGAAACTAGACTTTTGGTGGTGAGAACACTACAGTGTATAGATACTGAATTATAATGCTATACACTTGAAACTTCTATGTTATAAACCAATGTTACCTCAATTAAAAAAAAAGTAATGTTAAAGTACAAGATAAAATAAGGTACAACTCCTTTACAAAAAGAACTCATTGCCAACTGAAAGGAACTCGGTATTGTTAATTGCAAGTTAAAAAAAAAAGACTGAGTCCTCTATCTATGCTAAACCATCCCCATCTCTCTTATTTAGTTTGTTCTTGCTATTTATTTCTAACCCACAATCTAAAAATATCCTCAGATTTTCCTACCTAGAAATAAGCTTTTCTCAATAGTGTTGGGCCCGGGGCTATACTGGTTTTCTTTTCAATGCTGAACTATTACCCTCTGCAATTTGGCTTCTTAAAAGTCAGAGACTTAACTGCCTAGCGTATGGCCTTTCCTCAACCATTCTTGACCTTCCCTTCAAGAGCGATTACTTTTATTTCCTCATTCTTGAAACTCTTTTTTTTTTTTTTTGAGAAGGCACCACACTAGACTGCTTTTTTTAACTTCTCTAAATCTTCTTAGCCTTATTCTGACTCTTGCTTTTTGTCTATGAAGCTGAACTTTCTTCCTAAGTTTTATTTTCAGTTGTCCTTCCTAAACATTCAAGCAATTTCATCTACTTCTAAGATTACTTTATTCAAATGACTCCCAAATCTGTATGTCTAGCCCTTTTCTCTTCCTGTTATGTATTTTCTCATATTTAACCACGTTTAGTGAACTTCTCCCCTTAGATTATTCTGCTAACATAGCAAATGTAATATGTCTAAAACCAGAATTCTCTACAACTTCTACTTCCCCAAAAAGTTAAAATTCTTCATTTCTATCAATATTAATGTTCATTAAGCCAATCTTACAAACTTGAGAGTAATCTTGACTTTTCCTACCAGATGAAATATGAATTAACTTAGCACCTAAGGTCTTCCCACATACAGTCGAAAATGACCTTTATTTCCTACATTCTCTTATCAGGCCTATTTTTATTTTGAAGCTACTACTGTCCAATAGACTTTTAAATCTCTATACAACTTCTTGGAACGACCTTACCCACATATTTACCTATTTGAAATTTCAACTATCCTTTACATTCTATATCCGATTTTACTGTTTCATTATACTTAATGTGTTGATTGTAGTAGAAGTGACTTTGTTTTCCCTTTGCATTCATAGCATTTAGTAAGAGAAAGTTAGATGATACCTGCTCTTATTTGCCTTTCACTTTAATTATTGCGTAAGTTCCTTGTCTCTTCTTATAACTTGTCATTTACTTGACTCTATCTTGAATATATTTGAATCATTCATAACAGCATTTAGCACAGTGTCATAAATGATACACATTTTTGCTGGATAATGAAAAACCGATTGTATCTATCAGCATCCTGCCAGGAAACCAAAAATCACTCTAGGTCTTTCAAACAGAGGTGATTTAATACAAGCAACTTGTTATACAGATCATGGAAGAGCAGAAATGCCACAGGGGATATACTGAGGTAACCTAGTGATTAGCAACAGCAGGAAGCCCCTATCTGTCCTGGGTAGGAGGGACTGCAAAAGGAAGTACCAAGAAGAAGTGGTTCCTGCTGTCAAAAACAGGAAACTGGGGGTTGTCCAGTGAACTAGAACCACAGTGGGGACTGCCCAAAGGAAGCTAGAGGAAAGTCTCTTGATGATGGAATCATAAAAAGATGCAACTATTGCCAGAAAAAAATAAGGGAAGTGGAGAGACAAAGAGAAGATAGAACTACCCTAGCATCTTCCCAACTCCTATCCACCAATTTGCTGTTAGTGTCCTCTAGTGACTGAATTTACAGGAGAGAAAGGGCAAGGAAGTCTTCAATACAAAGCTGAATAGGAAAAGACAGGCAGTGGCCGACAATTAAATCTTTAAACTTCTAAAAAAATTTTTTCTGTTTCTTACCTGTGTAGACTATATCTTTTTAATATTGCCTAAAAATTATCAAACTAAAAAATGTATGAGCACACATAGTCAAATTTAGGCTGTCTGTTGGACATCACACATTTTTAATGCCTAGAAACTGAACATTCTGTTTGTAGGGAATCCCATTATAAATGAGAGGCAGGACTTGGCTTTCAACCACAGAAGACAAAATAGGGTGGATGTCCCTTCTTCCAATCTGAGAGTATAGGCCTGTGATTTAAATGAAAACTCCTGGTTGGGACACTGAATCTAATGGGTAGTAAGATGCAGAGAGTATTCGCAACGGCTACCGCAAAATGGTATGACACTAGAATTGTGATACAGAATCCACTGACATGACAGTGATGGCACCAACAGTAGCATCTTGAGTTGACTGTTTTGTGACAGGGTAGGCCATGCCTTGCTTACCCCGGTTCCTGCTCATATTTTGAAATTGGTTCTTCAGCCTCCCCTAGAGTTCTGTTGTGCGCAAGCAAGGGCCTTAATTAGTATGAACTACTGACAATGTCATGTGTCTTGAATTGTCTGATGTGTTATTTGATATCAGAAAACTACGGTAAAACATTACATTGTATATGCAAGTGTCATTTATAGATTTTATAAATCGATTAGAACTAGTTGCCATAAATTGACAAGGGTACCTTTTCCAAGGTGAGAAGATCTATTTCAGACTGTAGACGAATTTCTGGTTTGTTCCTTTGCTGATCCTTGAACTGATGGAACTCTTTTTCTAAAATCTTATACTTATTTTCAGCATCATTAAGCTGTATTTAAAAAATACGGTGTTATAGCCATGTTAAAACAATAGTACGCATTTAGAATTGCAGAATTCAAGTGTTGTTTTTTTCTTATTCTAAAGCAAGTTCATAGCAGAAAACTTAGAAACATGAGAAAAATTAAGATCACTAATAATCCTAAAAATTTTGTAAATCAACTGACAGTATATAAAAACATCTTCAGTATGAAATTTCTTATAAAACTAGTATCATGAGAACATTTTTGTTAAATTTTAGAGGGCAAATGAAATAGTCACCTTATAAAAATACTGATACTTTAGAAAGATGTCACATGTAAGAAAAGACTGAGCATTATAAATATACCAGATTACTATCAGTAAAAAAGTTTAATGTAGTATTTATTGGTCTTATAATTGGATACTGCATGAATCTCATAATTCAAACATGATTACAACTTAAGGTAATTTAAAAATTATTTGGCTCAACCCCTTCATATTTATAGGTAAGAAAACTGAGGGTCAAAAGAGCTAAATAATTAAGGTAGTGTCGAAGAGCTAGTGAGCTAGTCACTAGCAGAGGCACAAATAGGATTCAGATCTTTTATTCCCTAGGATAATGCTTTAATGTAAAGCAGACAATATTCCTTAAAATAAAAAAGATAGACTGCCTTGACTGAACACTCTATAATTTTCCTTAGAATCAGTTCAAAACTTCCAAAATAAAATGATATAAAGATGTTCATTTCAAATCTGAGTTTTTTTTTAATCAAATGCAAACAAGCACTGTTACAGATGCTTTCTAAAAACATAAACCAATATAACTATCCATCATTAGATAAACCAATTATCTCTACTAAGACATAGACTTAACTAAATTTGAAATACTGAGAAAATGTGTGGCGAAAAAGGAATTTAAATTATCAATAATAAATTCTTGTTTTATGCCAATAAATACAAACAATTCTGATTGGGACTTATCTAGCAACTTTAACTTTAGGTATTCCATGCATATAAATATTCTGTATAACAGCAGTTCACTTCTTTGAATATCCAGACTTACGTTTTTAAGGTTGAACAGAAACATTTCTAAACTGTCTCACTTTTCTGTTTTAAACGAAACCTAATAAACTTAAAATCTGGTATTTTTCCCACCATTTAGGACATTATCATAAACAATTATCATGGTTACAATCAGGTTGTAAAGCAATAAGCTATTAGGATACTGGGCTCTTTTTCCTTTGATAAGTGGTCCATAAAATACACTCATTTTTTTTTTTTTTTTTTTAGTTCTGGTAACTGCTTTTGTTTGAATATAGATAGTTTATCTTCTTCAGCTTTTGCTGACTGTATGTCTATCTGTCCCTACTTGTTTAGTTATAACTGCACGTATAGTACATGTAACCTGGTTCAGAGTAAAGGCCTAAAAAGTTTTTCTTACATATAAAATATGAAACATTTATAGTCATGGCCTTAGCAATTGGGCATCTCAGAAACTTCTGCTCCCCACTCCCAGTTTTTTCCTAAGTCTTAGATTATGTTTTAGGAGTGCCCTAGGTAATTTTTCTAAAAATACCAGTTTCTTCCCACAGAGGTTCTTCCTCCAAAGATGTAAGCTAATTACACCAATCTGGGACAGGGTGGAGACCTGGGTTTTTTCCCCAAGAACTCCCCTGGTGATTCTAGTAACTGTTAGCAGCCTTGGTTCTAAATGGCTGAATATTCCTGATAAGTGGAAGAAGAGAAGCATTACTGGTGAATCCCATCATAATTGCCTACTTTTACAACTTTATTTCACATTTTAAATGAGATCTCCATAACAATCAAATATGTATTTACAACCACCTAAATAATGTGACCTTAATTAACTTTGAACTGCTATGGAAACTATTTTTTATGCAAAAATTTACTGAAGATGTTAGAGGCATGCATCATATATATCTAATCTACAATATTTTTTCAAGAAAGATACACTTAATTTTTAGCAGCTTGATCCTTGTTTTCTGTTTTTTTAAGCAAATATTTATTAAGCCTCGATTATACGATAAAGACTGGCTAGGCTCTAGGCATAAAGGTATCAACTAAAACAATCATATGGAGCTAACAATCAGACACTGATCAAATAATCACACTAAAGAAAATAAAAGTAAACTGCAATAACAAAGAAAAATAGAAGAATATCCCATGAAAATATAAAACAGAAACGACCTAGACTTGGGGAGCAGGGGTCAGGGAATATTTCTCTGAATCAGTTGATGCTTCAGTCCAAAACTGATGGATGAGTATAGTTTACTAGGCCCACACAAAGGTCCTATGGATGAAGCGAGCACAGTATGCTTGAGAACCTGAAGGAAGGCCAGAGTGGCTGCAGAGTATAAGGCAAAGGTGAAAAAGTGGAAGATAAGGTGAGAGGCAGGCTGAGTCCAAATTATGCAGAGGCTAATAGGGCAAGGTAATGATTCTGGTCTTTATTCTATGAGCAATAAAACAACACTGAAACATTTTGGAGGAGGGTATCATGATTCCCAAATGTCAAAAATATCCTGGCTGCAACAGAAAGAACAAAAATAAAGAACACTTACGGGAAGCTCAGGTATGATGGGAGGATCATGTTGGTTTTTAAATGCCTTTAAGACATCCAAGTAGATGTCAAAAGGCAGATATATAGATCTAGATTGCAAAGCAAAGGTCTGGGCTATAAATGTGAAAGTCCCAGAGGTATATATTATCTCTGAAGCTGTGGGCATTAATAAGGTTAATTCACGAGGTTGTTTAATACAAAGTAAGTCTTGAACTTGGAGGAAGTCTAACATCTACTGGCTAAAAAAAAAATAAGCCTGAGGGGTGGCAAGAGTAGAGGAAAACGAGAGTGGTGTTATGGAAGCCAAGAGAATATACAAAAACAAGGATAACAGTCTTGATGCTTTCAATGAGTATGAGTAAAATGACAAATAAAAAATGCCCATTGAACTTAGTGACTGAGCCATTGGAGGCCTGACCAATAGCTGGCTGGAGCAATGGGGATGGAAAGAGAAATGGGATGGGTTGAGAGGTGAGTGTTAAAGTGAGGAAATGAAGAGGAGCACAGACAATTCTATAGTAAAATTAGGTTCTTAACTGAATTTAGTCTCGTCATACGTGAAGTGTATGTTTGCTAAAAGGAGATTTATGAGAAAAAGATTTTTAGTTGAAAGTTACCTGAAATATAGTACCATCTCATACGAATGATTATAAGAAAAATTATTCCAATATGGTCCTCAGCTTTGACTTAGGAAAAGATTTAACTTAAAGTATATTTGAATCTCAGAGTAATAAATATGAACAATCATTCGAAACTGGATTTTTATGTTTTAGTAAACTATATTTCTAGAATGCAAATAAACTCTAAGTGTAGAGAGATGAAGGTAGTTCATCCAACCTGTTGCTGAAGTCGGTGTTTATCCTCTTCTAGCTGCTTGATCTTTAATCTTTCCAATTCTACTTGGTGAACACAATCTTCCTTGGCCCTACGGACAGAGTCCTGAAGTTCTTGCAGGTTCCGTTCACGTTCTAATTTCAGTTCTTTTCTTTCTCTTTGAAGCTTAAAACAAGTGCATCTTTAAGAGGTTGGCCTATTACGAGCTGCGTTATACTGCTCAATATTCTATTATCCTTACATACAATCAAATGTTTAGAATACTTACAAGTTTATTTTCATAGCCTTTTCAGTTATTAATCTTTAAGTGTACTGAAATTATAAATTTTTAATCATTTAATTTTAATATACAAAGTATATTAAAAAATCCATATGACTTGTGTAATTTCAATTAAAAATATTCTAATCATTTAAAATTCCTACTTGAATAAAACCATTATATAAGCAAATATGCTCAAGTTATTTTTTTTCTTTTAGAAACTTATTTTCTGCCTAATCACGTAGAAGATAACAGAGCTACAGTATTAGGAACAAATACACATTAAATTTAAGTTTAAACATCTAAATGAATTTAGAAATCCCAGAAAACGTATAAGGATAAGGTTAGGGTGATATGTTAAGAAAATTTTAAGAAACACATTTGGGTATATCCTCCTTTGGGTAAAGGAGGATATATATTTAATGTAGAAGAAATTCTAATTATTTTGGAAGGATTTGGGGGTAAATTTTAGTAACTAGGCCTAGTACTAAGGAAAGTTTTCATCTGTTCTTGGGATCTAATGTTTCATGGGCAGGAAAGAGGGATAGTCCCTTCTCACTGAAAACAAAATCAGGATTCTAGACCTCTGAGCCTGCATGACATTTTCTCTTCTCTCTAGGCACTGCAACTATCCATTCGTTTCACATAATGGGCAAGTTAATGAAACACCTCCACTACTGCAGAAGTCAGCCAGAGATACTGAATAAGAACCATTTCAAATAACATTTTTCTCCCTGTTCCTCAGATTCTAACACATAAAATATGCTCTACTCAGCTGAAGAGCTGTTTTCTCCATATGTCTGAAAAACAATTTCTATAAAATATATTTTATACAAGTATAAAGAAAAAAAGAAATGAATGATATGAACCTAATCTATGGATTCTGTGAAATAAAGATATTTGATAGATGAATACACTACCTCTGATTCTGTAATAGCAAGCTGCTGTTCTCGCTTCTCTAAATCAATTAGGGTTTTTTGAAGTTTTCCTTCCAGAATAGTATATTCAGCCACCTAAATAAAATATAATAAAATTATCTATCTTTTCTCCAAATTCAAAACATACATAATTTTAAAAATGCACATACAAGACATGATCGTTAACATTCTTCCTTTCCTCCTTCAATTTCTATGCAAGTTATTACCTTTTTCTTTACTAGTGATTCTCTCTCTCGATCCCTTTTCTTCCATTCCTCTGCAAGCGCTTGCATATGAGCCAGTTCTTTCTGCTTTAGCTACAAAAGGAAGAAAAATAAAGTCATGGGAAAACTCTAAATATTTCAAGTAAACCAATCAGTTGTTTTTAGTTAAAAATTAATTGATCACTGATATGTTTCTTTCAAGGATGCGGGGTGTAATACCCATGTGAGTATAATCCAAGAGAGTATATGATGGTTTTCTAACTCTCTTGATCAGAGACTGACTATTCCAGGTTTCAAGAGGGTATGCTAAATGAGAACCTAAAATTAAAAGAATCCTTCAAATTCTTAAACTCTGAACTCTAACTTTCAGTCCCAATTTTGCCTAAGTATCATAGACAAAGTTTAGGGGAATCCTTCTGAGTGGCTTCTGCCAATCTGTTGCATTTCAAGTATTATTTTATTGTCCAGTTTTCTTTAGAGGTAAGGCACTCTTGATATTCAAAGGGACTGGACAGGGTACCCATGGAACATAGAGAGAAAAGCCTACTATGGAGAAGGAAAAATATACCAAGTAGACAAAAATAGAGTTTTAAAGTAACATTTATAAAATTACCTGATTTTCAAAAATGTCTTCTTGCATCTCTTTCCACATTTCTAGCTCAAGTGCTGCTTTGTACTCTAAGGTTTCACGAGGCTCTGTCTGGATTTCTGAAGGACAAGGTGCTGGAGGAAGAGAAGATGGCTTCTGTTGTACAGCAGATAAAACCTAACATATGAATAAAAAAAGCATATTGAAACAAATACACATCCACACATTAGATCCATTTTAAGGAGTAATTTGATAATATTCAATGATTTTACCTGAGATGAATCAGAGACCAAAATCTCACGCATTTTTACTAGTCCATAATCTTCAAGAGTCATTGTGTAAGAAAGATCTATTATCCTATTGTTTGACCTACAAATGAAATTGGAATTACATTAAAATTCATGAAAATACTTTTGTATTATTTTTCTTATGTCCCCAATGCTATGGCATTGAGTAGGCAACATTTCTTGTACCTGACACTTGCTGCTGAAACTGCAGCAGCTTCTATATTCTTCAAGACCTTTCATCAACATGATTTCATTGGATCACAAACACCCTATTAAATGCATACCTACATTTATTATAAAAGGACCTATGACAGCTGTAGATTACTTGGAGAAATTTAAAAGTATAAAGGAGAAACTTTAAATCTCACTGCCCATAGGTTATTACTGATAAAATTTAGTTTTCTTCCTGTTTTATATATATGTAGATACATATGTACTCATGCATGTTATGATCATAGGTTTTGTCCTTTTTTTCATATTTACAATAAAAGCATTTTCTCATGTCAAAAACATTAATTCAAAATGTAATTTTTAATGCTTATAAAATGTATGAAAGAACTTATGTAGTAAAATAAAAAAAATTCCACTATTCTTTGAATATAGGTTATTCTGAATTCTTTTTTTTTTTGCTTTTCCTGGGATGAATATACTCATATATAATCCTTTAATGGATATATGCATTGCCTCAGGATAATGTCTAGAAGTAGAATAACTATGTTATTTTTATCGTAATGAATACCTCCTATAGTATAGAACTACATGTAGCATTTATTAAATAAAAACAAGACAAATATTAGAAGAAAATAAAATCTTGGCAATAAAAAACCACGGCTTTGTCTAAATCAAATACATTCCATAAACCCTTGGTCAAATCAAACTGTAATGAATGGATCCCACACAATTAGAACTCATAATTAATCAATTTTTACATTTTTTTCTAATCTCACAGATTTTAGAACAAATGAATAAAGTAAAATTAAGCACTACCACATCTGAAGTTTTCACTTAGGTAAAACTCTTAAAACTTCTGTCTACAGAGCAGGGCGATAAAAGTTAATATTCATAACAAATGAACAGCATTAAAATCAGAAGTAATCTGATTATTTTCATTGTATTTTATTTATGACAGAAAATAATGCTAATTTTTAAGAGCAATTTTTCAAAAACAAAACAAATTTTCAGTGAACCAGGATATCTGATTCTTTAAAACACCTGTTTCTACATCTTAAAAGTGAATAAAAGTTTTACTACACCCTCCGCTCTCTAGAAGTGACTATGGGTGGGAGAGTGTAAGAGAAAAAATTTCAATAAAACTTTTAGATCTCAGCTTTTTACTGAGCCTGATTTCCTTCTAGTTTCTTACTATACTTTAAAAATAAAAGTATGTCATATATAATGTCAAACTGAATTTAAATTTCTATTGTTAAAAAGATCATTCGACAAATATATTATTTTGCCTGAAATATGTGAACTCCAGCTTTTCATTATGACAATGCATTTCAGGGTGAAACAAAACAAAACAAAAAACAGTGGTCTTTAAAAGTGCCAAACATTTGTAACATTCTCTGACTTTGGATATGAGGCAAAGGTTAAAATATTTTTCAAGCAGAAAAAGTTATTCCCAATGCAAAATAATATAAAAACAACACTAGAAATTTGACCTTGAATTACTAAATAAAAAGATCCTAAGTTTAAAATTGTCAGGCTAAAGAGAAAGGAGAGAAATACTTACACAACAGTCCAAGTAAATATTACAGTATTATAGTAGCAGAGATTCTTTACTTTGTGAGGGTGTATAATGGGTATCGAAAAGCTAAAGAGTTAACAGGGACACAGCCCCTACAGGTCAGAGAAGATAGATCAGAAAAAAAGATATGAAAAGTTGTAGCTAGCTAATGAGAATAAAAAGCAAAGCTAAGACCAATTTGTAAAATGCTTTACCCTTGTGCTGCAATAATAGGCACACTTTCACTGTAAGTCTGACGCCAACACTGTTCACCATTAGAACCTAAAAAGCGAGTTTTTTCTGAAGACAAGATGTTGGAAAGCTGAATTCTGGCGATTCCCAGAAGTAAATCTTTGCTCATTTTATCTTTGTGCCATAATTCAATCAGCAACGGAATCCTGAGGAAGAGAGAAACACATGTGTTCATACCTACCTATCAACTCTGAACTGTCTTTTCTGGGTTAAAATCTACGAGTTCTCTTAATGTGGTCAAAGATGTTTTTGTTACCTAAACATCATGTAAAAGCTCAAAGATGTTTTTGTTACCTAAACAACATGTAAAAGCTCAATTCCATAGGTAACAAATCAAAATTCTATTACATTTTTTACCTCTTTTCTATGCAACAAAGAAAACCCTCCAAACACTATTATTCCCACAAATGGTTAAATTTTAGTTACCCTTCATTCTTCCTTTTAAAATAATATATGAATTTGAATGGTGATACTCTGAGAAAATAAAATGACATTTCGGATTTAATTTTTCTTCACAAATCCATTTCAGATAGCTGGATTAACACCTCTATTTTATAGAGATGAAAGAACAGAAAAAGAAAATAATACACTACAGTCAATCAATGAATCTATAATAAAAACTAAATAGTTTGTATTTAACTTCACATATTGTATTAGGAAAAGGCAAGACTACTTTTCAAAGTTCCTTCATTACTCATAGATTGATATGACAAAGTTCTAATATCTAAACTCAGGCAAATAAGTCATGAAAATCTGAAAAGAGCCTTCATAACCACATAAAACTTTGAGGCAGAAGCACAAATGTCACAGACATTTTAGTATATGTTTCTAGATTCTCAAATGCTATGGCTTTAAA
>NW_006436298.1:45090866-45118315 GCF_000325575.1 Pteropus alecto
TGAGGAAATATATATACAGTGTATACATTACCTTAAGAAGGTATCTTGCAGCTGATGAGGCATAGTTGCAAAATCAAAAGCACAGTAAGACTGGGGAAGAAAAACTTCCATGTTTTTCCGAACTTCTATAGGAGGATTTGTCATAATAGGAGCTGCACTTCCAAAGAATGGATATGAGTACCTAGAATTTCAGAAAAACAAAATCTTATAGAGTTTACAGATAAAATTTAGTGTCTGTTAAAAAGTATGACATGACCTTCAGGGAAAGAAAGAGAATTCTTATATTTTGAAGGCAATGACACCAAATAAAGAAGTGACAGTCATTTCGATACACTCCAAACAAGACAACGACTTAGGAATGAGAATGACTCTACTAAAAACAAAGCCTGAGCAGCCTTAATTTAACAGTTCCTTGAGCACTCAAGTCATCTTTTTCATCTTTGCACTCCTAGGAACAAACAAGCAGTGTCCACCCTATAGTAAACACTCAAGAAATGCTTGCTGAATTTAACTTCTAACCCTATTTTCTTGTATATAGTTAATGTCCTGATCTTTTATGAGCTAAAAAGCCCTTAATTAACTCCAAAAGGATGCATTTATGGAATCCTGTCTTTGAACAGAGTATCAAGGGTGAAAGCAACTCAAATATACTACAGATAAAACAGACTGACAAAAAATCATTTCTTCCGTTCATCGTAAAAACCGTACCAGAGTAAATGGAGGAATGCCTGACTACTGCTGAACTTACTTTGTATTTAAAGCCAAATATAAAGATATTATAATGCCTGCTTAAATTTCATGTCATATCTTATTTATTTTAAAAACTAGAATTTAAACCACTAGTAAAAACTGCTTTTCTTGTAGGAAGAATCCTGTGCATTTATTCAATTCCTATATAATATACATCCACTGAAATCAGGTCATCTGAGAGTTTATACCCTAGAAATTCAACCCCCTATTACCTCACTATATAAGATGTAGTGATTAAAAATAAAAAAGAAACAAACTTTTCAAATACCAGTGTCACCTCACAAATTCCATTACATAATTGCAAATTACAATTTCATACTAATGCAGAACATTATAACATATAATCTGTCCAACAGAAAAAGCTAAATGGCCAGTATTTTTAATAATAACTTAAAATGAATCAAAGACAGAACCAGTAGTTCTTTTTTTAAATTTCATTTTTAATTATAGTTGACATACAATATTATATTAGTTTCAGGTATATACAATAGTCCTTATTATCAAGTGAATTCTATGTAGAGTAAGTGGATCATAACTATTTCCTCGGTTTAAAATATTCTTTCCCCTTTTCTTTGCCAAGTGAATGACTAGCCTCCCTCAAATATTGAGTTATTTCTGAATCTGTCTTCTTCATGAGGTTGAACTCTGTTTATGTGGCCCATGTACCTCTAATATCAGGCATATTGCCTAATAGTGTAGGCACTCCATGATTCAACAAATGGCCCTTAAGGCAAGAAGGAAATACAAAAACTAATGAGTTTGTGCTTTCCAAGTGGGCTTGTACAAGGCTTCCCCTTCACAGCATCTAATTTTAGATCATCCTGTTTCTATGCTTCCGGCTAACCCCCTCTCTGGGTATCTTAAGATCAGATCCTCTAGTAGCAGGAGGAGAGAGAATCTCAGTTAAAGGAGCAGAGGGAGAAAAGACAAAAAAAAAAAGAAAAGAAAAAAATTCTATTTCTAAAAGCAATGTTAAGAGGTGTTATCCAAACCCTTTGAGAAAAGCTATAACTATGAGAGAAAACCTTTTCCTAGCTTCCAATTTTCAAATAAAATTCACAATCACAATGGGTCTTTTTGATTCTGTCCATTATTCGCACAAAAGCTGAGAGGATTTTGGAAACAACTTTATAAAAAAATCAAAGAATTGAAAAATTAGATGCAAGTATAAATTGATTTTTGCATCTGAAAGGTAGGTATGCTTCTAATAACAGCAAGAAGCTGTTGTTGACATCCCTGGGGAATGGCAATCCAAGATGACAGAAAGATTTCCTCACTTCAATTACATCAAGACCAACAACTTTATTACAAATGCTAATGCTTGCTCCAAAGAAATTTATAAGGAGAAAACAAATATTCCAAACTAAAACACTTTATATTACAGTTAATTTATATCTTAGCCACAAAAGTCTATGGAAATGTAATACTACTAAAAACGAACTACTGTATAAAGCCATTTAACTGAAATACATATTTCAACTTTTTATATTAATAAGTGTGGATACATTCCACTTACAGTTTATTAGGTATGGTTTTTAGAGTCGCAGCTATAAAATATAGGTTTTAGGACTGTAACTCCCTGTTATAATACAGTTTGTACAGACAAATCAGATACTATCCTTCCATTATTTGACCTGTGGCACCTTTTCCAGAGACAACACATTCTAAGTTGAAGAGTCACTGTATTTTAAATAAGACCACTAATAAATTATTATAAATGCTTACGATTATTATACTAGAATAGTTAAGACTGTTCTTTTCATACCACCAAAGCCACTGTGGCTTAAGTTTAAAGTCATTAGGACATAGCCTTACCCTCTTTTAATACGCTGATTTAATAAATATTATAACATCTTTGGTGACATTTCTCTCTCTGCAATTTCCCAAACAGAGAAAAGGTATTACTTCTCAGAAAATATTCTGAAACAAAATCAAATCACACCTTAATATACAGTTGATTGGAAAACCAACTTCCAAGTCATGGACACTCCTTAAGTCTATTGAAAAGCAAAAATGATGTGATGTTGCTGGAACAGCAATCTTCTGTCCTGAAGCTGTTTCTGAAGCATTGGACGTTGTCACTGGTTGAGCCAGTAAAGCAGGTACAGCAGAACTGATGGCTAAAATTAACATTAAAAAAAAAAATTTGCTAACAGTTTCTCTTGTTATTCAAATAATTTCAAGATATTTTCTCATTTACCTTCAAGCAAGGAATTTGACTATTTGGTTTTATAAACATAAGAATTGAGGCATAAATATCTTAAAGTGACTTGTCCCAAATTATGCAGGCTTTCATTCCCTTTACAGAACTGTGTAAAAAAAAAGAGCTTACTCTTAACATGTATTGCAAAAATAAAAGCATACAGCACCAATGCAGTTATGTAAGATAGCATCTGGCAGGCACTAACTTACTTCCAAGAGGCAACTGAACAGAACTTAGCATTTGAAAGGTTGTATTTGAGACTTAATGTAAATAAAATTACATCACTTTTTCAAAAGTAGTTTTGGTTATTTTAGGCACACATGACGTAGTCTAACAAAAAGCTAAAACTTGACAAGACAGAGCTGTCTAGTTTAATCCTGTCAGACATATTTTAGTAAGTGGCCCAAATCATACAGCTACTGAGAGCTGTAACTTGCACCCAAACTTCTAACTCCTAATCCACCACTACTCTAATTACTTACACTACTAACTATAACTGTTGATCCAAATGCGATGGATGAAAAATTTTTATAAAGCCATATAAATATGCATTCTCAGACTCCATCTTCACTTTAGGATCAAAAATGATTATTATGAGTTTACCATAAGAGGCAGTTAGTAGCTCTTTCTGCTAAAATTCCAATGTAATCAAGATATTTAAGAATTTACTAGTTAAAACTATTTGAAAAAAGTACAGTCTTTCTTTTGAATAGGCTACTATTTCTGGTTTAAAAGTATAAGAAACTTTTTCTTACCTTTTAACAAGTTCTATAATAAAGTTCGATAGATTACAATTACTTTAAATTGAATTTTTTGGTTTTTTTACATTGCCATGCATTACTGGTTCTTAAAAAACTCACAATTTTCACTTGGAAACCAAGAAAACTCTCACAATCATTTACTAGATGGCTACAAAATCTATACTTAAAAGATCTGTAAAGAGAATATCTTACCCTTTGGATTTGGTCTTATGTCCTTATCATACTGTAAGCTTTCCACTTCACTTTCTGTTGCATCATCTTTTGTTGGAGGTGACTGGTTGTAGGGTGGAACAGGGGACATGCTTGAAGATTTTGGTTCAGTAAGTTTCTCCTTTATAGGGGTTAAAACTCTCTTCTTTGAATGCTGTGGCTCATGTTCATTCTGGGTCTTTAATTCAATTAAAGACTTGAAAAAAATTTAAATAAAGTATAATTTGTAAAGAACTTTCCTTTATGATTAAGCAAAAAACTCGACTTTTAAAAAAAAAAATTATAAGCTCCCTTTCTCAGTTTGGATATTCCTAGTCTATTTTTCTCCATCATCTGTAAATTTTCTTATAGCATCAAAGACCAGAAAAAGAAAGATGAACAGGAAGGAATTATATCCAGAGCTAAATACCAAAATGCCTAATGGGTAAGAAGGGATACTGGATAAAAGAAGTCAGGTATAAGTGTCCCTGGGAATGTTTATTTTTACCGAGGCAATACAATGGCAGCCTATATTCCTTTAAAAGAAAAAAAATCTAGTATGATTTTCTTCCTCTTCTCTGCTCTACTACCCTCTAAAAATATATGCATATATATTTTTTAAATTCTCACTTCAGCTTTTCTATCTTTAACTCATAAACTGCATAAAGAATATCTTACCCTTAGAACAGGATGCATAAATTGATTTGGGGATACAATAAAAAACTATATATCTTCAAAGAAAGGCCCATCTATATTGCCTAAAGAGAGTGTGAGGATTATAAAGCACTAATGAACCAAGAATCTTCTCTTAGCTCAGGGTGAGTTAACAATAACAAAAACCAATAATGCAGATTCCCAGAAACTATGTTTATAAATGTTCTCTTTCATCAGTGCATTTCTTCTGTCATCGTCATTGACTATGAGTTGAGGGCAGGGTACAGTTTCCACTACGTAAGAAGACTGTACTAAAAGACTCTGGACAGAGTGGAAGCCACAGAGCTTTTCAAAAAGGTCTTTTCAGAGAGGCGGTATCATATAACATAGACCACCAATTAAGATAAATATTTTCTTATGCTAGGTAACTTTTCTGAAGTTCAACTTTTGTGAGTAATCATGAGTGACACCAGAGAAGTTGCAGCAGAGAAAGGAGGGTCACTACTTGCCTGGGCGTCTATGCCTTCTCTCTGCAGAGCCACAGACACTCCCACAGTGGGGGCTAGCTCCACAGGAATAGGTGCAAGCTTTTGTTTGGCTCGGTTTGGAGGGTCAAGGGTAAAAGCACCCTCGACTGTGACTGGGTGCTGATTGATTTCTGAACTGCCCTTTTTCAATAATCCGGTTAAGGGTATTTCTGTACTTCCAAGTGACTGGTCTCCACAGCAGAGATGGATCTAATAATATGAAAGAGAAAATCAAAACAGGGCTTAATATTTTCTCCTTTCTCCTAAACATATAAAGTTAACAAAAAGTTATAAAATGCTCCACAGAAAGCAAGTATAATCTTACTGACCTACAGTGACTAAGAACTAGATTCTCATACATGATTGTTAAAACTGTTGATCACACGCAAAGTTTACCAAGACTCAATAATAAAGCTATTACTTTTTTGTTCATTTTTTCTTTCAGTACTGTTTACATGTATGTTATCGACCTATTTTTTTTCCTCTTTAATAAGCTACGGTTAATATTTTACTATTCTATTTTATACATGCAAATCGTTTCATGAATATATGAATTTAAACAAAACAAATATCTCAAACTTTTTCTATTTCCATTTCAACACTAATTTAAACAATTCTAAAAAATTAGTAGATTCAGCAATATTTGGAAATTAAAGGACCTCAATTTTGTTTCATTCACCCATAAAACACTGAGTGTTTCTCTTTTCTTGCTTTTTAGACTTTACTTATAAAACAGAGTGCTTAACAGTGAAAGGTAAAAGGACAGAAAGTACTGTTAATCACAGATAGCTAATCAAAACTTTGACATCACCACCTTTGGCAACAACGGTAACAACAAAAAGGCTATATTCCAAGAATACATTACAGAACTCTTCATTGCTATGCTAAGGCCTTGGCAAACTCAGCATTCACATGAGCAATCACTACATAAAAATATTTTTAGTTTTAATATCACCAATGACTTGTAACAATGTTATTTAGGTATGATGATTTTAATGGGTTAGAGAGAAGAAACCTTAATGAGTTGGAGAGAAGAAACCTTTATGACTTAAATGTCCATGAGAATCAAATCAATGAATAAGTCAATACCTTTGGTAATGACTCATTTGTTAGAGACAGAATAAAATTCAGTGTGCTTTTTTCCTCCTTTTCATCATTTCATATAGTCTTCAGCTTTCTAAATATCTTGGATTTAGCAGTGCCACTTCTAAAATTTAGTTCTACTAAGGTTTTTTAATGTCTCCTCTTATCCACCACCCAAAATGTAAGACTGATCACTTTACTATAAACAAATGACTATCCAATGGTACATTTCATTGCCTGAAACTTTCTGGAAGTTTCAGGCTGATTTAAAGCAAATATAATAAAAAATAGAACGGTAATTTTCACTAGGTAAGACTCACTTTTAAATAGAGTCCAATTTGAAATTAGTTTACAAAAAATACTCAATTCGAGGGCAGGTTTTGAAAAAGCTGTGTTACCTCTTTGCTTTTAATAGCAATAAGGAATATAAATTCTGAAATATGAAGTGTGATCTGTGTGCCTACAGCTACTCTCTCCACTAACGATAATGAAGGCTTCCCTGTGCCCACAGACTTAGGCTCCAGGTACAATTTTTTTTTTAATTATAAAAGACTCATAACTGATATACCTCTATTTCCATTAACTAGGTAAAGAGATATATCTCTTAAAATTCTGAAGTAACTGGTAACACCATGGCTTTACAACTCAGGATAATACCTAAAAAATTAAAAGATGTGGCAAAAAGATCTCTACTACCGAAATAAGATAGTTTAGGTACTTCTCTAATGCTTAAAAATCTTCTTTAATTAAAAAAAAACCCATAAACAAGAACAACAAAAAAAATTTTCTGCAGTACTTACCTGTAGTTTAGACTGAAGGGCCAGGTAAACACGAAGAATTTCTACATTGCTACATATTCGAACAGACGCTCTCTCTGGCTCAAAGTTTGGGTTGATCAAATCATTGAAGGGTTCATTTGTAACATCATTTCCCAGTAAAGAATAATAAAAGAAAAACTCAGGCTGTCTTTCTGGAAGTTTCATGGTACATGGAATTAACTAAACATTCAAGGATTAAAAAAAAAAATCACTTTGTAAATAACTAAACATGCTTAGCATCTGATGAACTCCAAATATATTTGCAAAAATGTGAATTTTTTTTTATGTCAGGTCTTAAAATCACTCAAAATGTCTAAATCTCTACCAAATTACTAGTTTGGTTAATTTTTAAAAGTTTATTTTTAGAAATACACAAAGAGACTAAAATATTTTTACAGATTTGTTGTTTTAAAGTTTACATTTCATTCAGCTGGTCCCTGAATACACAAAAGTTCTTTTTAGAAGAAAATGGTCATTTTATATTGAGCTTTCCTTATTTCCACATACTTTACTCCATCTTACGTTCACTCTGCCATCCTCCTCATAAATGAGGTTTTAAAAAATCTTAATCCAGGCTACTTAACACTTAGTCCAGGCTTTCAATAAAAAAGGTTAGTCACTCTGTAAAAATTTGGAAACCTATAAATTAACAGGCTCCAAAGGATACCTTTGTACTACGAGTGTTATTTCTCAAAGTTGGTATTTTCATGGCCACATATGACAAAGGTATGGAATTCTTGTCCCAGAAGATACTTTATATCCTCTAACAGGTCTTTAATGTTCACTAGAACATTGTTAAAAATAACAGTAAACTATAACAATTGATGTGTTCATCAACAGTAGATAGCTTAAATGTACCCATACAATATGTTTGCTAAATAATGATATACTGACGTGAAAGTTATCTTAGACATACTACTAGGTTAAAAAGTTATAGGACAGTTTGTATAGTTTGTAGGGGGAAAAAAGTATCATAACCACTTGGATTAAAACGGATTTAAAACAAATAAAATTTAATATATGTCCTGAGCACACAGTAAATATTCAAGTTATTTATTACTTATTATTTTATGTGAAGTATAAAGTAAAACAGGCAAGTCAAAAAGGTAAATGCTGTGCTTCCCCTCTTCCACAATCACATCAAAATTACAAGTAAATTATAGAACAACCATTATTGAGAACCACCTGAAGACTAGCTAAATAGAATTACTATAACCAAGGAAACAAAAAAGAAGACATTTTGAGACTGGTAGTAAGAGTAGAGACATAAAATGGGCTAGTCTCACACCCCTGTGTGGTCGATTAAGAATCAGGAGGGATTTCTTAGCAGCAGAGTTCCTACTTGAGGAGTGAGGGGTCCCAGCCCCACACCAGGCTTCCTGGTGCCAGGAAGAGAAGTACCCATAACATCCAGCTGTGAAAAACAGCAAGGACTGAATCCAAGAAAGACATCAGGCTGCTAAAAGACCTAGGTGCTACAAGTCTTAAAGGGTCCGAGCACAGATTCACATGCTCACAAACTCACTTTCCCTAAGCTCCAGCACTGGGGCAGCAGCCAAAAAGTGCCAGGGACATACAGAAAGAAACTAAATTGACTAGCTTCAAGGTGAGGGCATGAGGAGCAGGAGTCAGAGCAGGTCTCTCCAGGAAAGGAAGTGCTGACAGATGCCACTTTCCTCTGTTGAGCCCTCCTGCAACAAAGCCTGCAGGTGCAGGCAGATAGCAAATTGAAGCTCTCCATTAACATAGCTAACACCATTTGCCCCATCCTCGTGATTCCCTGAGACCCAGCCTGAAACTGTTTGAGCAGCTTTCCAACACAGATGGCCTGCCTCAGCTCACACTGTGGACTTCCCTAAAATCTCTCAAAGGCACATACACCCCAAACAAGCAGTGACTGGCCTTAGCGTACCCTGTACACCTCTTGCTAAGTAGCCCCAAGACCCGTATTAGTGGTAGCCAGCCTCCGTTTACAGCACAGCCTCTAACAGGTGTCTCTAAGCCCTACACAGGCAGCCACCAACTGCAGATCACTTTGTAGCTGCTACCATGTAGTCCGGGCTGGGCACAGGCAGCAGCTGAACTTAGTCTTCACTACAGTCCCTCCCAAGAGGCCGCAGAAACAACACACCCAGTGGCCAGTTTCAGACAGCACCAGAGAACCACCCAACCAGCTCCACAAATGACACATCCAAAGGGTGGACCTAGCAGGCACCAGAGACCTGCTAAAGTGAATCCCGACCTATGGGGTCTGCCCCTGCACAACAGCTTGTCCATTGTAGTCATGGCCAGTCTTCACAGCCTGTCAACTTGAAGTTCAATCCTACCCACTGATGTGCCAGCTACAATGAAGGCTCAATTAAAACAAGAAGGTACACATAACCCAAACAAGGGGCACCCCTAGAGCATGTGGCTCAGGTGACCAGGGAGACTGTGCCATTGGGCCCACAGAAATACCTACTACATAAGGCCACCCTTCGAAGACTGGGAGACATAGCAAATCTACCTAATTCATAGAAACAAACACACAAGGAATCAGCTAAAAGGAGAAGACAAGGAAACACATCCAAAATGAGAGAATAGGACAAAACTCCAGAAAAAGAACTAAACGAAAGAGACGAGCAATCTACCAAATACAGACTTCAAAACACTGGTTATAAGGATGCTTAACGAATTTAGGGGAAGAACAGATAAACAGTGAGAACTTATACAAAAAGATGAAAACCATAAAAAAGAAATCAGTCAGAAATGAAGAATAACCTAAATAAAGACATCAGAACGAATAAACAGCAGATAAGGTGAAGCAGAGGATCGAATCAAGAGATAGAGAAGACAAGGTAGTGAAAAACACCCAAAACAGCAAAAAGAAAAAAGAATTTAAAAAATGAGGTTAAAGGGACAACAACATCAAGTACACCAAAATTCACATTCACACAACAGTCACAACATTCTTATAGGAGTACCAGAAGAGAGAAAACAAAGAATCAAAAACCTTTTTGAAGAAATGACTGAAATAGAGAAACAAGTCCAAGAAGCAGAGAGTCCATATCACACATCATAAGTAAAATATCAAAGGTTAAAAACACAGAAAATCTTAAAAGTAGCAAGAGAAAAGCAGTTAATTACATATAAGGAAGCTCCCTTAAGACAGTCAGTTGATTTCTCAACAGAAACTTTGCAGGCCACAAGAGATTGGCATGAAATAGTCAAAGCGATGAAAAGTAAGGACCTACACTGAAGTTTACTATACCCAGCAAGGCTATCATTTAGAATCAAGGGAGAGATAAAGAGTTTCCCAAATAAGAAAAAGCCAAGAGTTCATCATCACTAAACCAATATTACAAGAGATGTTAAAGGGACTTCTTTAAGAAGAAAAAAAGGATCAAAAATATGAATAAGAAAATATAGGAAAGAAAAAAATTCTCACTGATAAAGGCAAATAATAAAAACAGTGGACTGACAAACTATAAAGCTAGGACAAAGGTTAAAAGGTAAAAGTAGGAAGATCGTGTGTAATTACAATAATAAATTAAACATAGGTAGGTATATAAACAAAGTACATGGAAACCACAAACCAAAAATTTACCAGAGATATACAAGAAATAAAGAAAGGAATATAAACACACTATAGAAAGTCATCAATGCACAAGAGAAGAGAGCAAGAGAATAAGGAACAGAGAACTACAAAAACAATTAGAATATAATTAATAAAACAGCAATAACTACATACCTATCGATAATTACTTTAAATGTAAATGGACTAAATGCTCCAATCAAGAGATATAGAGTATCTAAATGGATAAGAAAAAAAAAAAAAAACACAAGACCCATACATATATTGCCTAAAAGAAAACCACTTCAGATCTAAAGATACACAGACTGAAAGCAAAAGGATGGCAATGGATATTTCATTCAAACTGAAATTTTAAAAAAAGCTGTGTTAGTGATCTTTGTATCAGACAAAATGGACTTTAAAACAAAGATTATAACAGAGACTAAGGACATTTCATAATGATAAAGAGATCAATCCTACAATATAACTATTGTAAAAATTTACACTCCCAACGGAGGACCACCTAACTATATAAAGTAAATACTGCTGGGCATGAAGGGAGAGATCAACAGTAATACATATTATTAGGGGGTATGAAACCTCATTGACATTAAGGAATATACCTTCCAGACAGAAAATCAACAAGGAAACAGCGGCCTGAAATGACGCATTAGAGCAGATGGATTTAATTGGTATTTCTAGAACATATCACCCCAAAGCAGCAGAATATACATTCTCTTCAACTGCGTGTGAAGCATTTTCAAGGTTAAACCACGTTAGGCCACAAAACAAGTATCAATAAATTTAATAAGATGGAAATAATATCAAGTATATTTTCCCATCACAGTGGTATGAAACTAGAAATCAATTACAAGAAGAAAACTAAAAAACACACAAACACATGGAGGCTAAATAACATGCTACTAAACTATGAATAGGTTAACAATAAGGTCAAGGAAGAAATCATAATATACCTTGAGACAAATGAAAATGGAAACACAACTACCCAAAATCTATAGGACACGGCCAAAGTAGTTCTAAGGAAATTCATAGCAATAAAGGCCTATGTCAGAAACAAGATAAATCTCAAACAATATTTCCTTACACCTAAAGGAACTAGAAAAAGAGTAAACAAAGCACAAAATGAGAAGGAGATAACAAAGATCAGAGAGAAAATAAGTGAAATAGAGTCTACAAAAAAATACAAAAGATCAATGAAACCAAAACAGGTTCTTTTGGTTTCTAGAGATCAAGAGATCAATCCTACAATATAACTATTGTAAAAATTTACACTCCCAACGGAGGACCACCTAACTATATAAAGTAAATACTGCATTATAAGAAAATGTTATGAACATTTATATGCCAATAAATTGGACAATGTGGAAGAAATGGATAAACTTCTAGAAACATACAATCTTCCAAGACTGAATCAAGAAGAAAACAGAAAAGCTGAACAGATCAATAAATACTATCAAAATCAAATCAGTAATCAAAAAACTCCCAACAAAGTCCTAGACCAGATGGCTTCACAGGTTAATTTTACAAAAAATTCAAAGAAGAATTAACATCTATCCTTCTCAAACTATTCCAAAAAATTTGAAGGTGAGGGAAGGCCTTCAAGCTCATTTTACGAGGCCAACATTACTCTGATTCCAAAACCATGATCAAATGGGATTTATTCCTGAGATTCAAGGTTGGGTCGATATCTGCAAATCAACGTGATACGCCACATAAACAAAATGAAGGATAAAAGTCATATGGTCATATCAATAGATGTAGAAAAAGTTTTGACAAAATTCAGCATCCATTTACGATAAAAGTCTATAGCCATTCTACCCTGAACAAGACTGATCCTGTCTGATCTCGGAAGCTAAGCAGGGTCGGGCCTGGTTAGTACTTGGATGGGAGGTCACCTAGGAAGACCAGGTGCTGTAGGCTTAAAAAAAAAATAAATAAATAAAGGATTGTAAGCTGCCAAGGTCCTTGCAATCTGTGAGGTCAACCAAGGGTTGCCTCACCTAAAAAACAAAAAAAAACAAAAACAAAACATTTACAATAAAAATGTTCAACAGAGAGCATACCTCAAAATAATAAAGGCCACATATGACAGACAGTTAACATCATATACTCAGTGGTAAAAAGCTGAGTTTCCCTTAAAATTAGGAATGAGACAAGGATATCCACTTTTACCACTTTTACTCAATATAGTATTGGAAGTCCTAGCTACAGCAATAGATAAGAAAAAGAAATAAAAGGTATTTAAATTAGAAAGGAAGAAGTATAACTGTCATTCGAAGATGACATGATACTCCATATAGAGAACTCTAAAGACTCTACCACAAAACTATTAGAATAAATGAATTCAGTAAAGTAGCAGAATACAAAGTTATATTCAAAAACTGGTCGCATTTTTATACACCAATAATGAATTATCAGAAAGAGAAATTAAGAAAATAATTCCATTTACAATTGCATCAAAAAACAAACAAAACAAACAAAAACCCTAGGAGTAAATTTAACCAAGGAGGTAAAAGACCTGTACTCAGAAAACTATTACATACTTAAGAAAAAACTGAAGATACAAATAAATGTAACCATATACCGTGCTCATGAATAGGAAGAATTAACGTCATTAAAATGTCCATACTACCCAAAGCAATCTATAGATTCAATGCAATCCCTATTAAAATATCAACATCATTTTTCTAGAACTAAATAATCCTAAAATTTATACAGAATCTTTTAACAGAAGACCCCAAATAGACAAAGCAATCTTAAAAAAAAACAAAGTTGGAGGTACCATACTACATGATATCAAAGTATATTACAATGCTATAGTAATCAAAACAGCATGGGACTGGCATAAAAAGACACAATAAAAAAAAAAAAAAAAAACCAGAAAAACCCATGCCTATATGGTCAATTAATCTATGACAAAAGAGGCAAGAATAAACAATAGGATAAAGACAGTCTCTTTAATAAATGCTGCTGGGAAAACTGGGCAGACATAGGCAAAAGAATGAAACTGGGTCACTTTCTTACACGACGTACAAGAATAAACTCAAAATGGATTAAAGACCCAACACCGTATAACTCCTAGAAGAAAACATAGGCAGCAAACTCTTAAATGTCACTCTGAGAAATATGGTTTTTTGGATGTCTCCTCAGGCAAGGGAAACAAAAGAAAAACAAATGGGACCACATCAAGCTAAAGAGGTTCTGCACAGCAAAGGAAACCATCAACAAAACAAAAAGACAATCTACTGAATAGAAGATATTTGCCAATGATACATCTGATAAGGGGTTAATATCCAAAATATATAAGAAACTCATACAACTTAACACCAAAAAAATACACAATCCAATTAAAAAATGGGCAGAGGACCTAAATAGACATTTCTCCAAACAGGACATACAGATAGATAGCCAACAGACATATGAATAGATGCTCCCCATCACTAATCAGGGAAATGCAAATTAAAACCACAATGAGATATTACCTCACATCTGTTTGAATGGCTATCATCAATAAATCACAAAATAAGCATTAACGAGGATGTGGAGAAAAGGGAACCCTCATGTACTGTTGGTGGGATTGTAAACTGGTGCAACCACTATGGAAGACCATGTGGAAGTTCCTCAAAAAATTAAAAATAGAACCACCACATGATCAAGCAATTCCACTGCTAGGTATTTATCCTAAGAAATCTAAAACACTAGTTTGAGGAGATATGTGCACCCATATTTTCAGTGCAGCATTATTTACAATAGCCAAGATACGGAAGCAACCTATGTGTCCATCGATAGATAGGGAGATAAAGGAATAATACATATATACAATGGAATATTACTCAGCCATAAAAAAAAGTGAAATCTTGCCATTTCAACAACATGGATAAACCTAGAGGTTATTATGCTAAGTGAAATAAGTCAGAGAAAGAAATACCATATGATTTCACTTATAAGTGGAATCTAAAAAAAACAAAATGAACAAACCAAACCGAAACAAACTCATAGATACAGAGAACAAACTGATCATTGCCAGATGGGAGGGAGGGTTGGCAAGCTGGGTGAAAAATATGAAGAGATTAAGAAATGAAGCTGACAGTTACAAAATAGTCACAAGGATGTAAAGTACAGCTTATGGAATATAGTCAATAATGTTGTCATAGATATGTATGGGTACTAGACTTATTGAGGTGACCACTTCTAAGTTATATAAATGTCTAATCACTATGTGGTACACCTGAAACTAATATAATATTAGTGAATATAATATAATATTGTATGTAAATTGTAATTGAAAAATTTTTAAAAATCCAAAAAAATTAAAAATTAAAAAAATCTATACACAAAGTACACAGACTGTACGGGCAGAGTTCAATGCATTTTTACAAAGTGAACATATCTGTGTAACCAGCACTCAGATTGAAAAAATAAAACATTACCTGTAAATAAAGTAAATCAGCACATAGTAAATACTCAATAAAGTTATCATTTTATATTATATAAAGTTATTACTTTAATCCTATACTTTAAAATGTGTTTCATTGAGTAGATTTTAATCACATGGATTTTAATCACGTAGATTTTTACATTTTGAGAGGCAGTACCTATATACCTATAGTTAAGAACACAGATCCTGGGGTAAACCCCTAACCCCTAACCCTGGTTCCATCAATGGCTTGCTGTGAAACCTTCGATGAATTACTTAATCAGTGTGCCTCCATTTATTTTAGAGTTGTTGGAAGGATTAAAATACATGTTTAATTCTACAACTCTGCCTTGCACATAGTTAGCTGTTATGTGAATGGGAAATGAAATGATTTTGGAAAAAATATACTACCCTTAACAATGATTATTTCTGACGCGTTTAGAGCAGACTTACGTTTTCTTTTACAGTCTTCCATAATTAGAAAGCAACAAAAAAATTTGAGAAATAAAGATGGCCCTTATATATTTCTTAGTATATTTAATTCTCAGTAATACCACTGAGAAGAGATTCTTTTCAAATCCTTTATCCTTGGTTTTAGAAACTTTTTTACCCTTAACTAAGAAAAGGAAGCAAGATTATCACCATCCAGTCTTCCTTTGTCAAATTCATACTTTCATTCTATTACAACTTTATATAGTATCATGTTCTAAGTCACTGCTTTGCATCTGAAAAGGTAAGTTTCTTTGTTTATTAATATATGATTTTTCACAATGCCTTTGACTAGCTTGAGAAGAAAAAGCTTAATGGCTAAATTTTAAAATCCTTAGCTTGTCTGTAAAGAAAAAAAAAAGCAAACAAAAAATATTTAGTAGTATCAAGGGATGAAGAAACTACTGGGTTTAATTTTTTGTTTTTAAAAATTATTGTAAAATACACATAATACAAAACTTGCCATTTTAAGCATTAAAAAGTATACAATTCAGTAACATTAAGTACATTCGCAGTGTTGCACAACCATCATCACTGTTTAGTTCCAGGACTTCTTCATCATCCAAATAGAAACAATATAACCATTAAGCAGTCATTCCCCATTCCCCACTTTCTCCAGCCCCTGGAAACCACAAATCTGATTTTTTTTCTCTATGAATTTGCCTATTTGGGGATATTTTATATAAATGAAATCACATAATATGTGGCCTTTAATGTCTAGCTTCTTTCTTTTACTCAAGATGTTTTCAACATTCATGTTGTAGCATGTATCAGTATTTGATTCCTTTTATAATTGAATAATATTCTATTGTATGTATATATATTTCATTTCCATTCATCCATTGATGGACATCCAGGTTGTTCCTACTTTTTTGGACATTGTGAATAGTGCTGCTATGAACATTCGTGTACAAGTTTTTATTTGAATATCTGTTTTCAATTCTTCTGTATACACCTAGGAATGAAAGTGCTGGATTATACAGTAATTCTGTTTAACGTTTTTAGGAACCTACTTGACTTAATTTTTAATAGAGATAGCAAGCAGTTTGCCAGGCATCGACCTCTGTTAAAAAAAAAACAAACAAAAAAAAAACTAAACTGAGTGATATGTCCAAATAAGTCACCTGTATTACCAAAAACTGGTTAGTTTTAGTTGTGGATAGATCAATTCCCTCCAACAAACTTTTACCATAAAAATACAGCTTTACATATACAAACTACATGCTAGGCACATTAGTTATTATCTCCAAAAAGTAAATTATTCAATAGTCTGAAAAATATCCTCTCATACCAGTCCTTACATTGCCACACAAAACAATGGGAAACAATATTTATTGATGGTCTTTCCTCTAAATCTCTTACTATCAAGATCATCACAACTTATTTTTGTATAGCAAAATGCTTTTTGATATGAAAGACATCTTCCTAAATTATTTTTAAAAAGTAAAAAGCGTCAACTTGCAAATCTTTATAACACCTGAAAGGCATATTTAAAAAATAAAATTCGATTATCAAGTTCTTTGTGAATCACTAATCTAAGGGAAAGTCTTACCTGCTCCAACTGGGTAGCGAATGCTATGGTCACTGACATAATGAAGAAGTCAGTACAATACTCTGCTGGTCCAATCTGATGGTAGCCTCCCTCCTCATTCAGCACAGCCACGATGTCCTTGGGGTCAAGCCCAAATCGGCTGGCAGGTACTTTACAAGGAAAAACACAATTAAACTACTTTGTAGTTTGCCATAAACCATTAGAAGATTTTGAAAGCTGATTATACTTTTTCATTTGCTTGGCAGTTTTCATAGATACATATACTATCTCAATAAGGTTTCCGATGTGTATATATATACACACAAACACACACACACACACACACACATTATATATACACACAAACACACACACACACACCATTTTCTTTCTGCACATAAAAACCATATTTTGAAATAAGATAATATTTTTAAAACTTCAATTTAATAAACCACATAAAAAGGCATCACAGGTTTCCTGAAGTGAATCTAAACTGGGAACTGAAAAAAAGCAAAACTTGGCCAAAAAGAGAAGGTGACTGAAAAGAGAATGAGGGAGTGAAAAAGAGTGTTTAAGGCAGAAAAAACAATATGTACAAAGACTCAGAAGCAAGAGAAAGCACAAGGTTAGAGACTGAAATAGGTGTGATGTTCTGCGTCATAGATGGAGGACTGACATGTAGAAAGGTGAGGCTGGAGGGATAAGCAGAAGCCAGATCAGAGTCTTCTGGAATGCCATGTTAAAACATCTGGAGCGTTTTCTAAGAATAAGGGAAAACCATGAAACAATTTTGAGACAAGAAATTACATAAACAAATAAGCTTCAGTACGAAGAGAACTGAGAGCGATAGGGTTTTTCAAATTGATTAAGGAAAAAAAGACTACACACAACTAAAATAATAGACAACATTCAGCATTAGAGAAAATGTAGAAAAGTGAGCACTCTCCATGTTGGTAAGTATAGACTAGTATAAACTTCTGAAAAGTAACATCTCAGGGCTTACCAAAGTTTTATACACAAGCAATTCTTGACTCTTTCAGAAGTTAATCCAGAAGAAATAAGCTTATTGAAGTAATGACTAAACATAGCATAATGGCATAATAAAAATTACAAGGCATACTAAAAGACATAGACTCTAGAGTCACATAGGCCAAGGGCCCAATTCCAGTTCTGCCTTTTACCAGTTGTATAGGGAAACTATGATCTCCTTTAGTCTCCATGTTTTCTTCTGCAACACTCTTAATGTTGATGAGAAAAATCAAATTAAATAACTAAAGCAATATACTTAGCACAGTATCTGACAATTAAGGACTTTAATAAAGGTCCACAGAGCTTAGAAGTCAAAGTAATAATTATGACAGGTCTCACTGTCACAGAAGGGAGTTACAAGTATGGAAAGGGAGAACACTAGGATAAATCTTGTGGTGCAGGACTGGATGGATTTCAAGGTGTCGAAGTGAATGTATGCTGTTCAATAAATGCATGGATAAAGAGATATATATACTCATGTGTATGTGTGAGTATATATGTGTATGCATGTATGCACAAATTCCCTCACTTCCTTCAATGAAAGGGCTTGGAAGCAGCAACAGGCCAATAGCAATTGGCATACCTAGCACTTGAGCCTGACTTCTAAATATCATTCTTCACTAAAAGCAGCAAAGATCCTTAAAGGAATGGCTGAATCCAACGCTGAGACAAGGAAAGTAAGATGAACCTGGACTGTCTTCTCATGCTAGAATACTAGAAAAAGCTCAAAAATTATAGAGATAGTTAAAAGAAACCGAAGAAGCTTGAATGGGCTCCCACTGTCCAAATCTGGGATAAATATAAGTTAAAAAATTGTAACTCATAAATAAAAAAGAAAACTCTAAGTCCATACTTATACAATATAAAGAAATGAATTGAAAGTTTAGTGAGGAATATTTTCATAATTTTATAATACACATCACCTTACGTAATTAATCAAAGTGATCATCATCGATAATAGGACAAACCAAAATTTTGTACCACTTGATAATAAGAAAATAAGAAAAACAGAGCATCACTTCTGTGGTATTCCTGCCAAAGATGTATAAACTAAATCTAATATCAGACAAACCCAAACAGTACTGGGGCACAGGCTCACCAAAAGACTAAGATTTAATGATAGGACTACAGAACACTTATCCTCCCAAACCTTACCAATATATTACTAAAGGCCTATTTTCCTTGTATCCATTTTATCATGTGCACCTTTCAACAAAAAATTACAAGACATACTAAAAGGCCAAATCATCATCATCATCTAACCCCACATTGTTCAAGGTCAGCTGTATACCAATTCTCTACAATCTTTTTCAGAAAATAGAAGCAGAGGGAAGAGTTCCTAACTCATTCTATGAGGCCAGCGTTACCCTAATATTAAAATGAGACAAAGACATTACAAGAAAAAAACAAACCTATCTATCTCTCATTAACTTAGCTGCAAAAATCCTCAACAAAATATTAGTCGATTGAATTCAACAATGTATTAAAAAAAAAAAATACATACATGCCACTATGACCTGAGATTTATCCCAAGTATGTAAGCCTGGTTCAACATTCAAAAATCTTAATGTAATCTGTCACACCAATAAGCTAAAGAAAAAGAACCACATGATCTTATCAATAGATGTAAAAAGCATTTGACAAAATTCAAATGCTTTTTACTCACCCATGATAAAATACTCTCAGCAAACTAGAAATAGATTGTGACTTCCTCAACTTGACAAAGAACATCTACAAAAGCCTACACTAAACATTATACTTAATGGTGAGAAGCTTTCCCATAAGATCAGGAAAAAGGCAAGGAGGTCCCCTTTCACTACAGCTTTTTCAATATCATACTGGAAGTCCTAGTGAATGCACTAACACAGTGGTCCCCAATGTTTCTGGCACCAGGGACCAGTGCTCCTATGAGAATTTGTTGCCTGATGATCTGAGGTGGGGCTGAGGCGGTGACGTTAGTGCTGGGGAGCAGCTACAAATACAGATGAAGCTTCGCTCACTTGCCAACTCACATCCTGATGAGCGGCCTGGTTCTTAACAGGCCACAGACCAGTACCAGTCTGCAGCCTGGGAGTCGGGGACCCCTGCCCTAACACAAGCAAAGGAAATAAAAAGCATGCATACTGGAAATGAAGACATAAAATTGTCTTTGTCTGCAGGCAATATGACTATGTAGAATATTCATCTATGGAAAGACTCAAAAAAAAAAAAAAGTCCTAGATTACATGAAAGTTGCAGGATACAAGGTTAATTTATAAAAGCAACTGCTTTCTTACATAACAGTAATGAACAAGTGGAATTTAAAATTAAAAAAAAAAAAATTTACATCAACACCCAAAACATAAACAATTACTTAGGAATAAATCTAAAAAAATATGTGCAAGATCTATATAAGGAAAACAATAAAACTCTGATGAACAAAATCAAAGAACTAAATAAACGGAGAGATATTCCATGATCATAAATAGGACAACTCAATATTGTCAAGATGTTAGTTCTTCCCAACTTGTTCTATAGATTCAATGTAATCCCAATCAAAATCCCAGCAAGTTATTTTGTGGACATCGACAAACTGATCCCAAATTCATGTGAGAAGCAAAGGACCTAAAATAGCCAACTCAATATTGAAGGAGAACAACAAAAGTTGGAGGACTGATACTACCCAAATTCAAGACTTTCTCTAAAGCTACAGTAATCAAGACAGTGTGGTACTGGCAAACGAACAGACACACAAATCACTGGAATAGAATAGAGAGCCCAGTAGACCCACATATAGTCAAATGATCTTTGACAAAAGAACAAAGGTAATACAAAGAAGCAAAGATAATCTTTTCAACAAATGGTGCTGGAACAACTGGGCATCCACATGTAAAAAAAAAAAAATGAATCTAGACACAGACCTTACAGCTTTTACAAAAATTAACTCAAAATGGATCATAGACCTAAGTATAAAACAAAAACCTACAAGACTCCTAGAACACAAGACAGAAGAAACCTGGATGACCTTAGGTATGGTGATGACTTTTTAGATACAATGTCATAGGCATGATCCATAAAATAACTGATGAGCTGGACTTCATTAAAATTTAAAAAAAACTTCTGTTCTACCAAAGACAATGTCAAGAGAATAAAAGACAAGTCAGAGACTGGGAAAAAATATTTGCCTAAAGGACAGTTACTCAAAATATATGAAGACTCCTAAAATGCAACAACAAAACAGCCAACTGAAAAATGGGCAAAAGACCTAAATAGACACCTCACCAAAGAGGATATATAGATGGCAAGTAAGCATATGAAAAGATGTTAACACCATATATCATACAGAATTGCAATTAAAACAATGGGATACCACTACACACCTATTAGAATGGCCAAAATCCAAAGCACTGACACCACCAAATGCTAGCATGGATGTGGAACTCATTTATTGCTGGTGGGAATACATAATGGTACATTCACTTTGGAAGATAGTTTGGCAGTTTCTTATGAAACTAAACATACTCTTACTATATGATCCAACAATCACACTCTTTGGTATTTACCCAAATGAACTGAAAACTTATGCCCACACAAACACTTGCATAGGGATGTTTATAACAGCTTTATTCCTAATTGCCAAAACTTAGAAGCAACAAAGACATTCTTTGGTATGTGACTGAATAAACTCTGGTAATCCAGACAATGTATTATTATTCAGTGCTAAAAAGGAATAAGCTATCGAGCTATGAAGAAGCTAAGTGAAAGCAGCAATATGAAAAGGCTGCATACAGTATAAACAATGATATTCTGGAAAAGACAAAACTATGGAGACAATAAAAATATCAGTGGTTGGCAGAGGGAGGGATGAATAAACAACGCAAAGAGGATTTTTAGGATAGTGAAACTATTCTGTAGGATACTACAATTGTGAATATATGTCATTACACATTTGTAAAAACCTAGAGAATATATACCACCAAGAATGAACCTTAATATAAACTATGGACTTTGGTTGATAATGATGTGTCAGTGTAGGTTCATCAATGGTAACAAATGTACCCCTCTGGTGAGGGATATTGATAATGAGGGAGTTGGTGAAGACAGGGTTATGTGGTAATATTCTATACTTTCAATTTTTCTGTAAACCTAAAACTGCCCTAAAAAAAAGTTTATTAAAAAGAAATAAACAAATGAAGGTTTTGTTAAACTAGATAATAAGAAAACAGCATAACCATTTTTGGCTTTCCTGCACTCATCTTAAGAAAATTTTCAAAAAGTAATTTTTTAAAACAATATAAAATTCTACTTTTCAGTTATATATCAAAGAAAAATTTTTCCCAATTTCTAAGTTTTATAAACAAAAGCCAAGAGCAACAAATGCTGCATATGTAACAATGTCAAAACATTTGTCTGATACACTACAGTAAAATCAGTTCACATGCCTGCATATACCTCACTATAATACCCGGCAACCCTTCCAAAAGTTCTAGTCCACAGATGCAACTTCTCGGAGAATGTTCTCAGAGATGAAGTACAAACCTTTTCCATCTCGAGGGGGAGCTCCCTTCGCTTTAAAATTATCTGCTGGTGCCTTTGAATCTGTTTCCAAAGCAATGCTTATTTGTATTTCAGACTTGAACTTGGTGTATTTATTACTCAGCAACTGGTACCATTTTGGTGCCTGGAGAATAACAACAAAATGAAACAACAAAATACTTTAGTAGTTAATAAGGACTAAACAGTGATGGGAAATGTTCTTTAAGGTTCTAAATGTGTTTCCTATAGTTTCTCAGAACTTTCCCCTCTTTTACAATATTTTCTTTCACATTTTCCTCAAAAGAAATTAATCCTGCTTAGGAAGCTAACTGAATTTCCTCCTGAAGCAGAAGTTTAGAATGTCTTCTGTGCTTCCTTTCCCATGCTTCAGGAGGTCATATAGTCAAGAGAAAAAAACACAATATATTTCTTTCCATCTTTACTCTTATGTCCCTAATCTCATTTTATTCCTTAAACAAAAAAGACACCAATTATCCATTTCCCTAACCCCAAATTTTTCACTTTTTCTATTATACATTTTTTGCCTGCCACATTTGTTTTGTTCTGTTTACAGCAAATAAGGAAAAGAAAAGTTTTGTGTTAATAACAGTAACAAAATAATAAGTAAAGCCTAATGGTTGAGTACTAGGTTCTGAACAATATACTTGACTGATATTAAAATATAAAGGCTTAATCACAGAATGAAGTATCCTAAGTTACCAGAATATTCCCCCCAGAGTAATCTCAGAAACTCTACTACCCAAACCAGTCTTCAAAATCTTATGGCCTAGGACCATGTGTCATTAGTGCAGGAATCACTGGTCGGCAGGGGTACCATTTCAGTACCTGGAGACAGACAGCATTCTTACTCTGACCACTGTTGTATAAAGGCATAGTAACTGGCGCTTACACTGATCAAAGCCAAAAACTTTTATATTCAAGTTCTATTTGAAAGGTAAAATAAGATTAACTGGGCCACAGGTTTAAAAAGATCCACAACCAAGTTTTTTTTTAAGGCAAAAATTCATAATTTGTTGTATTTCTTATGACAAACTTTTTTTGTTTATTGTTATACTTAGATAAATATTTTCTAATTTTAAGCAAAAGCTTATGAAAAAATATTTTTATCAACTCACAGATTTTATATTTTTGTTATATAACTTGGAAAAATAAATCTGAATTTTTCGTTTATATTTATTTACAGAAAATCAAATTATTTTTAATTTCAAATATTCTACCAGCTAACTTCAAATAATCTGGCTAAGAAACAGAATAAGCAAGACAACTATTTTTCTAAAATTAATGTAATTTTGTAATTAATGTAATTTCTCAACTTTGATCACAAATATGATAAACTGTCATCAAGGACAAGAGAAGGGGAAAAGGAATGCCAAGAATATTTAGAGGCATGACCTCCTCTCAGATATCCTTCTAAGAGGATTCGCCTTCTCTGTAACCAAAGCTACTGCAGCAGAAGTGTCTTCTAGACACACTTACAATGTCTGATCTTGGAAGCTAAGCAGGGTTGGACCTGGTTAGTATTTGGATGGAAGACCACCTAGGAAGACCAGGTGCTGTAGGCGTAAACAATAAAAAAAAAATTAAATTAAATAAGGGATTGTAAACTGACAAGGTCCTTGCAATCTGTGAGATCAACAAAGAGTTGCCTTGCCTAAAAAAAAAAAAAAACATAGACACACAAGATATAGCGGAGAAGCTGGCTTAACAGAAACATCAGGAGCACAATCATGACCCCTGGTTTAGGGTCTAAGACTAAGAAGGAAGTCCTTTTCTTAGGACCTAAAAACAGATTGGTGATGAGTACCCAAGGACTAGAGATAAACAAGTCCTCTTTGAAAGCATTTCCAAATTTCAGTTTCTTTTAAACGATTCCAAATTTAGGCTAGGCTGGCTGGCTCATTTGCAAATATCACTGTTATCAGCAGCAAAATGTTAGTTATAAATTTTCTTCACAGAATTCCAATTTAAGATTCAAATCAAGAATAGAGAACTTTAAAAGAGATTATAATTTTGCTTCATTTTCTTAAAATTGTGACAGAACAAAGATGTTAACAAAACCTAAAAGTAACCACGTCTAAAGTCAATAATGTACAAAAAGGCTAGAAGATACTCAAAGGCATAAGAAACATTTTTAATAACAAAAAGCACTAATACAGGAATCAGGACCCTGAGTTTTTTTTCCTTTCTGTTTTCTTTTCTCCACTTTGGTGTGGGGGGTGGGGCTGCTATTTACATAGAGTCACTGGGTTTCAATAAGTTCACTTACTTTGACTACTATGTACCCAATGCAAGAATCAGGAAGCAAGGAAACCAATTAGAAGGCTACTATGACAGCCAACATAAGAAATGATGGTGTCTTAGGTTCAGCAAGGAAAATACTGAATAGTAGATGGATCAAGAGGGAAAAAACCCTACTGGAAAGGGTGGCTATAGAGGCATAACTGGAAGGAGAGTGGTGACCATTCGCTGAAGCAAAGAACACTAGAAGAGGACCACTCTTGAAAGCAAAGCTCAGGAGTTACACATGTTAAGTTAAGCTCAATGTAATAACAACCTGGACATAATAGGTTTAAGCTCAAGCAAAGTTTCTTTGAGAAATATAGTTCTAGGTCAAAGCAATGATTAGACAGTCAGGATTTCCTATATTAAATTCATAAACTAAAACATAAGAACTGCCACATTAACTGAAGCCCATGATCCATCAGGTCCAGCACTCCATGTCCTTTCCATCAATCTGATATACATGCAAAATAATCAACTGTCTAACATAAGCAGTAACAAATTTCAAAAGGGCAGTACCTGCTTTGTTTCTTGAGCAGTTCTTAAGTCTAGAAGAATGTAACCTATAGTTTCTTTGGCTGAAGATAAAGGATCCAAGGCAAAACACTGAAGTTTGATAGGAGTACGCTGTAGCCTGTAACAACAATTTATGTGATAAATAAAATAGTTTTTGCTTAATATTGAACTAACTTTCTATTACCCTTGAAAAAGCTGCCTACTACTATCGAAACAACTATAATTTTGTTGGATAACCAATATCTAGTCCATATTTTCTGAAAAACTCTTCAAGTGGCAATAACTATTAATTATATCCACTTATCTTTATACCAACTAAGTAATACACAAAATAGATCAAAAATTTTAGTCTCTCTAAGAGACTGTCATCTGGGTCAATGTTTCTCAAGCTTCTGTAATGTATAGAATTTTCTTAAAGTCAAGAATTACCGTGAACCCTTAAGATTAACTTTACTTTCTTATGCTATTACACACACAAAACTACAAATACAGATATTCTTACAACTCCTTTTGTAGCTAAACATGGAAATAAACTAAGAAATTAAATACCATAAAATCATAAACTATTAAAGTTAATTAACAATAATTTAATGTAATACATGACAATGTTCTGTAAGTATGACCTTGAATAGTACAGCATGGGTTCTTCTGAACCCCTACACTGGCTCTTGCAGTAAGCTAGTTAGATTTTTACCATCACTTTTATCTAGTGTAATGGCTATGAGACCTGCACCTGGCACAAAATCATCATTTATATGTTCAATCTGTGTTATTTTCTTAGCCTACAAATTCAGAGTGGTATCACTGGGCAATAACAGAACTGTAAACAGAAGCATCAATACAAGCATTGATATCTCAATCAGCTTTGTCTAGGCAGACATTCCAGAAATCACTGAAAGAAAATAAAAAATTTTGATACTTTCTAAGAATTTCATACTCTTACAAATAAACCCATGAACTGATCTAGCAATAGGAGAAAATTTCTCCTTGCTCTCATTTTTTTAACTTTGCATTTTGATTTTATTTAGTACTAAGAGCAAATATTAAAGTTATTATGTTTCCCAGAAGGAAACACATTTTCAATCATTTTTAAAATAAAAGCACCCGTGTTCTTGCCTGTTCTGGTCATCAGAGCTCATGAAATAAGAGGCTATAACTTTAAGTCTGCTTTATATACTAATAATGTGTTTAAATGTTTAAACTCAAGTAGAAAATTAATTAGAAAGAGTCCTTAATATGCCTATCTATATATTCTTGACAAACCAAGTAATATATATAAAAAATGAATTGATAGAAATGACAATGAGTTCCAAAGCATATTTAATATTGAGTAGGCATCATTATAGCACTTGTAGAATAGAATATCAATTCTCCTATACATTAGCAAAAAAAAAAGACTAGGTGTAGTGACTAAAAGCTTAGGCTGTGGAGTTGCACTACCATTATCCATCCAGCTGACTGACTAAAGGCAAGTTACTTTTAGGGCACAGTTTTCTCAACTCTAATATAGGATAAATAATAATACCTACTTCATGGGTTCATTCTGATTCTTAAATGAATTATAGCTGCAAAGTACTTGAAAATTTTCTTGCACATTAAAGAGCAGCCCACAAATATTATCATTGTTACTATAATCTAATGAGATAAATTTATAACAGCCTGAAAAAGAACAGAACAAATTGAAAATAATAGTCACCTGTGCTGATGGAGTGCTTTCCTGTCAATTTCCCAGGCTAACTCGGTAGCAAATTCTGGCTGGTCAGTATGGTTCACAGGATCAGTAGCCAACTGTTCTCCATCAAACTTTGCTTCTACTACAAGCATATGCTTTGGACGTTTGGGGAAATGGCGACCTAGAAAAAAGACTATACAGGTTAATCAGAAGTATACAAAATCAAATATAATCATTTAGCACATATTTTAGCATATATGTTAACCGTGGTTGACTTATATATTCCATAAACTACCTCGCTAACACATGTTCATATATACACTCAATTCATAAGAAACATGAATCAAACTGAAAGCTATAATTTGTAAACTAGTGCTTCTCAAACATTAGTGCATGTTAATCACCTGCAGACCCTGTAAA
>NW_006436298.1:45118415-45125838 GCF_000325575.1 Pteropus alecto
TCTAACAGATCAGGTGATGTCAATGCTGTTGTCTTTGTTTCACACTTTGAGCAGGAACAATCACAATATTTAGAAGTTAAAAACTGATTACACTAATTTTAGATATTACTATAATAGTATTTAATACAGTCTGGAGAGTTGGGAAATAACCAAATTAGCAAAAACAAATTTACCTGCATATTGATTTTTCTGTTAACAGTTAAGAAAACTTTGCAAATTAGCTAAAGAAAAATAAACACATGTATTCATTCATTTTATTCTCAAGGACGACATACATTTGCAAGAAATATTAGAATATTCTATTTACACATCGTTTCATTTGTACTGCCTGAGCCCATTTTCTTCACCGTTTACAGAAGGCATATTCAGAGTCAGGTATTATGTCAGATTATGGGAGGCAAAAAGAGTAAAACAGAGTACTTTCCCTTAAGGAACAGAAAGTCTGATGGAAAGAAACAAACTTAAAATAGAAAGCTTAAGAACTAAGGAAAAACCAGTTTATAGGTCTGGTGAGGGGGATCTTAGTAAGTTTTAACCACTGCTAAGTAAATACATCCCTGATGCTACTTACCCTGGTACAAGCTTAGTTAGGAATTAAGCTGGTCAGAAAGACTTTGATTGCAAACCTGTGAGTTTCACCTGAGGCTCTCATTGAAACTTCCTAGTTAAAAAAGTTGCCACACACGGCCAGTTAGCACTCTCCCAATCGGCACTCACAGAGGTTTCTCTATGGACCTCATTTACAGCTGCTCTAAAAGATCATTAGGTTCCCCAAATAAATTTCACATGCCAAAAAAAAAAAAAGCAAACCCTGCATTTTTCAAGCTATCATAACTATAATGTCCAATAAGCATAAGAACAGAGGCTACAGAGTGAAATAAACACGTGCCCTGCCTTGTCCCAAAGATAAGGAATACCTTGAGTACATAAATCCTATCTTTTTCATCCTTAAAATCTAGTACATAGCCCAAATTTTGCTAATGGTAGAAACCCAATCGTTTTCTTTTGAATAATGGGCACTTCTAGAAGTGCAGTCAAGAAACTGCAAGCAGCTTAATATAGTTTAAGGACTGGGAACAGATGACAGGAGGAAGATGAGACTGAAAAGGCATGCAAGTGGTCTACCGTAAGGGTATGCTATTCTAAGAAGTATAGACATTATCCTTGAGGACACTGCATGATTTTAAGAAAATTAGATTTGCATTTCAGAAAGTGTATCTCTGGGTAGTGACATGGACAATAGGTGTTTTCTAGAAAGAAAGAAAACATTTATGAAACACACTACTGAAAAGATTACAATAGATCAAGTGGATGATGAGGGCCCCACAACAGGGCACTCACAATGGAAACTCATTCATTTAAAGTTTATACTTGCTATTATTTTAAAATTAAAATCGATAACACTTGGTGACAATTTGGAAGTTGGGGATGGAGAGGGAATCCAGGAAGACGATGACTCCCAGGTTCTTGGCTTGAGACAACAGCATGGTTATGATGAATAGAAATACAAACACAAGGTGAGGAACAGTTTGGAGGGAGGACCATAGGCTAGTTTTAGATATGTTTGTGGCAACACCCAACTGACATCTCTGACTCCAGGCTCTCTTCCCTGCATAGTGCTACTAAACTGGCAAAAAAACTTTATCCTACTTAGGAATATGTGCCGCCTCCCTATTATTTAGAACATTAAACTGTTTGGCTTTCGAGAGCCTCCCAGGCCTATTCACTCTAGATATACATGTTTATTTCTCACCACAACATTCCTAAATATTCATCTTCCTCTACCCTGGTTATCCTGCTGGCCTCTTCAGTGTTCCACCCACTGTGTTCTTGCCCACATTGACCTGGGTTATCCAATCACCTGAAATGGACAACTACCTAGAGCTTACTTACCATTCAGGATGCTTCAGCCATCATCCCCATCCACCTCCAAAATCTATTTTTACAGCCCGTATCACATATTTTTAATACATCCCAACATATTGTGCCCTGCACATTTCATCTTCCCAAGTAGACAAAACCCTACATACTTATAGAGAAAGAGTGGCTCATAATTCCATTTCCTCAAATAGGGCACAGTTCTAAGTCCAAAAGCTTTTGTTAACAAAATGAGATTTCAGTCCTCTGTCTTTAAAAAATCAGCAATCTAACAGTTAAAAATGTCCCAATTCTTTGATGGCTTCTAGTCACTCTACTGTTCCAAAACTCAAAAATTAGGTTTACAGTGTTTACTTTCCTCTCACCTGCAAAAAAGTAGGGTGAGGGGAAGCCGGCCATGCCTCTGACCTAGTCAACAGGGCTCCTTCTTGAACGTTATTCATAACCTGTCCTCTATTTACCTATCAACTCCTACTCCCTCCACTTTCCTGTAGTCTGCTCTCCCACCACACTGAATTTAAGCAATGGCAGAACATGCCTTGCTTTTCCATACATTAAGTGCTCTTTGCGCTTCCCTTTGCCTGGAATGCCCTTCCTTCCTTTTTTCACCTGACAAGTTCATAATCGTCCTTTAGGATCCAAATAAATGTCACCTTCTCTGGGAAACTTCCCCCAGCTGCCCCAAAGGTGGTCATTCCCTCTTCCTCAAGTTGATGAATTATTGGTTGACACATTCTCCATGTTATACCCTTGGCTTTTAAAACCAATACTGTTTTATACTTAACATTCACCGCACTGTGCCTGGCACTCAATGAGTCTCCAATAAGCAAATGTCAATCGACAAACTTCAAGGTGTCTATAACAGACCCTCTAATCAACTGGTAGTCCTCTAAGTACTCCATCAAGACTCATAACGGCAATGGCCTCCGCAATACTCTGAAATTGCAGGAAACATGTATTCGACTCAAAGGAAAATTCTTGCAAACAGTGTTACCGGGAGGTCGCTGAACAGAACGTGCTTTCCAGGCGCACTTTCAGCTCATATATAAAGTCATCGACATGCTGCTTCTGATGGAAATCGTTTTTTCCTACATTCTCTGGGGCTACGACTAGTCACACTAAATATCACCTATCCTTAACAGCGCTCATACACCCTTGAGAGAGTTTTAAATCAATTGCCTAACAGACCTCGCTCCATACAACTTTGAACAAGTCATTGGGGACCACAAATACAAAGATGACAAAGTTCTCAAGGTTCACAAAACCTCGCTCTCACACCACTGTTAAAGTTCACGAAGCAGTAGTTGCAAAACCAAGTCTTGGGCCGCTCACCTTCTAGGATGGATACGACGATGAGTAGTTGGTCGGACTTGGAGACCATGGTCGCAGTCTGCGGCCCGCAGGCGGGGTCTGCTGGCGGGAAGAGGGAGCCAGGTGAGTTTCGGCTAGCCCGCGACCCCCGGCGGGGCCCCCAGCGCCCGCTCCTGGCCCCTGACATCCGGACCCAGCTCTGCGGCCCGGTTCCCCCGCCGCCTGCAGCGCTCCCGGCTCCCCTGCCCCGGGCCGCCAGCCTAGCTCCTAACCCTGCCCAAACTCAAGAGAAAAGCCGCTCCGCCACCCGACCCGGCCGGGCTGCAGGTACAGGCGAGCCCGCCGCCTGAAGACCTTTTGCCGCCTGCGTAGCCGCTTTTCAAACGCCCCGGCAGCCGCAGCGGCCGCCGCCGCGCCTTGCTTCCGCCTAGCAACCAGGCCCGCAGGCCCAGTGCCCCGGGAAGGCTGGAGGACAAAGGGTGATAGAGACCAGGGCAGGCGAGGATAGAACGCCCCTCAGCCTGCTTTGCCTCCCGCCCTTTCACGCTTCGTTCCAGAGCCCTAGGGAGACGACTAATGCGGTACCTCACAGCGCCCCCTGCTAGCCGGACGGGGGAAGGCGGGCGATTAGCTGAGAACCAACTGCGCAGGCGCACTTGCTGCAGTAACCGCTGCCTTAAATTCTCCTAGGAGTGCGGTGTATTGCCTGCTTTATGCCCCAGACACAACCTGTGAAATATATCAGTAAAGATTAAAAAAAAAATTTAGCTCTGTTCAGGTCTCAGTGTCGACACTGCTTAAAAGTCAAATTACAGAAAAATAATAACTTAAGTCTGAGCTCTAAAATCCCTAAATTGTCTTGGCGCAGCACCTCAAGTTTGCACGCTTTGAAAACAAGTAGCGTCAATACGGTAATTACTGTAACTGTTGGTGGTGACGTAAGCTCTCGGAGAACTTCCTGTACAGCAGAAAGTACCCTAAAACAAAAATATTATCACGTGGGCAGGGAATTAAAGATATAAGTTCTAACTCCTGACCACAAAGTAACTAATTAGCAAAATCAAGACCAAAAATCAAACAAGATGTCTAAATGCTGTCAATCGACATATTTCCTTTTACATTCCTACCCCCAAACTTCAAGCTTTAGTTGAGGACAGATTAGAAATCTTTTGGAGGTTAATCTAGCTTGAAACTAGACCTTGAGAGAGGGGAGGAAAGAACAATCCACTAACTCCATCGCCTCATCTTTACTTTGTTCTCAAAAGAAATGGAAGATAATGTGATTGGACTAGATAACTTCTAAGACCCTTTCTGTCCCCTATAGGGGCCTTCCTGAAATGAGGCATTATGCAATTTACTTTGGATTCATCGTTAAACAATGCATTCTTTTGTGGAAGGTGTCAAACAGGCTCAAAAGTAGACAGAAAAATATAATGGATGCTCAGGTGTCCAGAGCACAGCTTCAGCAATTACCAAATATGGCCAATCTTCTTCACCTGTTGCATTATTTTGAAGGAACTCCTAAATAGCATATCAATTCACCTCTTTCAACATGTACCTCTAAAAGATAGACTTTAAAAAATATAATAAAATATCAGACACAATAATTCCAGCATTACACCTAAAAGTTAACAATAATTCCTTAATTCATTAAATATACACTGTTTACATTTTCCTGATTGAGTAATAATTTTTGTTTGTTTATTTGAATCAAGATCCAAACAAGTTCCAAAACACAATGCATTTGGTTGGTGTGTCTCTTGGCTCTTTTAATCTACAGGTACTCACTCCCATTTTTTTTCCTTGAAAATTTATTGAAGCAACTGTTCATGTATCCTGTAGAGTTTACTACAGTCTAAATTTGGTTGTTACAATACCAGTGTTTTTATTTACACATATCCTTTTTAAAAGTTCTGATAACTATGTCCATATTAACAACACTAAAGATTAGCAAACAAATCACCACCAAAAAGCAAACTACAAGGCTATCAGTGGTGTAAAACATTATGTGGCATTAAACTCTACTAGACAAAGGGAAATCAAAGAAATGAGACTAGTGTCTCCAATGGAAAAGATACTCCAGGAGATCAGGGTTTGGGGCCTACCTCTGCCGCTTACATGTTAGGTGACCTTAGGCAAATCATTTTACCTCTTTGAGCTCAGTTTCAGCTGTACAAGGGTATAGTGTACATGACTCCTCAGTTCAGGTCTTAAATGCAGTAGATGCCAGTTAGTTATCTTTTTATATGAACAATCTCAGACTTTAAGTAGTAGTTGTAAAAGAAGTAGGAACTACCTTCGATATACCTTGTCGTTTTGCTGTAAGATATCCACCAGGGCTTAAAATGTAGTTTATGAACCATCACTGAATGCCAGAGAACAACCTCAAGTCAGAACAAAATCTGACAAATCATTAAAATTAACCAAAAAACTTTTTCACATAGTAAAATTTCACATAGTTTCCTTTTTCTGGATTCCTCTCTCCAAACACACTATTACTGTACTTCTAAAATCTTCTCATCACAGCTACTGAAAGTCATCAACTTAGTTGTCAGGGTATTGTTTGTTTTGTTTTTAACAGACTGTACAAAATTAATGACATGAAATATCCCATCTATCTCATCTAGAAATGGAATTATAATTGCATCTGCATCTTATAGCCTCCTTATCTGCTATTCTATAATCTAATTTCCTTTCATATGTGATAGTAAACAGTAAATTCAGTTCTAACATAGATCATTATATTTTAGTTTAAATTTAGGAGAGAAAATTAAGTTATAAGTTTATGAAGCATGAGTTACTGTTTCAAAATATATAACTACATGTTAATAAAATATAAAATTTTGTTAATTAGGTAATTTGAGACTTACATTACACTATAAACATGCAAATTCAAACTGGCAAGTTTGATTAAACGCTTGATTCTGAATTCATTAGTTTGTCAACCTAAAAGCTTTAGTATGAGGTAGCTTTCAATTTCTATGAATTTTCTCACACACACAGACACACATACACGCACGTTTTGAAACAAAGCAGTCTGACTCATTTTTAGCCTTTCTTTTTCTGTAGCTATTTTCTATTTTGGAAAAACACTTTACTTATTGTCTGTCTCTACATTTGTTATCATTTCAACAACTTCTGTGACCTAGCATAGGAAGGATCATGAGCTGCATTCCTCTTCCTCAGCCCCCTCCCTCTTCTTGTCCCATCCCTGCCACACACACACACACACACACACACACACACACACACACACACACAGTAAAATTTAAGTCAAGCTCCCAGAATTAATAAAATTAACACATGTGTGGAGTAACTGCTATTTTAAACGCGTGGTGCCAGACCCTGACCTTCAAGAGGTGTTTGGAAAATAGCCTCCTTCTGGAAGAGGGAGCAGGAGTGAAGGAAGTAACTAGTATTCATTTAGAGCCAAAATGATTTGACTTCCAATCCAAGATCTAATCTCATTAAACTTGGCAATTAATTTGGTTGCCTTTAATCTCTTGAAGAAGGGCCACTGATACTGGTGGTAGGAGAGGCAGGGTAATCCTGTAGCAGAGTCACACGAACCTGCATTCCAAGATCCGCAACTTATAAGCTTTGTGACTTGGCCAAGTCATTTTTCTCTGAACCTCAGTTTTCTCATTGGTAAATATGATTAATAATCCTTACCTTGTATGGTTTTTGTGAGGATTAAATGACATTGCTTCTTGAGGGGCCTAGGCCCTAATGAAATCTTTGAATGTGGTAGCTATTTTTACTTTTAGCATGTGAGATAATTTGTTCTGGTATTATTTTGTGATTTGTTCTCTTTCTGATACTGCAAAAAATAATCAAATTCCTCTACTTCCTCACCTCGGCCTATGCATATGTTTTAGGGTCATATCCTCCCAAAGAACCCCTTTCCCTGGCTTTTGTGAGGGACCACACAGGAAGGTGTTGCTAAATAACTAGTGAAGTGGGTTGGGCTGGGCCTGAGCAGCAGCAGAGCATTGTGGCCCTTCTCTACCCCAGTTGGTGATTGCCATGCAGTAAAAGCCAGTTTTTTTCCCCAATTTTCCACAAGAAACTAGACTTATAGATATTTTTTTTTAAAATGTGAACTCATCCAATTTTTAAATGGTGGTAGTTTTGGTTTTAAAAACAACAACAACATAAAAATACTGCATGAGCCAAACCAAAACTTCTGCCAGCCACAGGTTAAGGACCTCTGGCCTAAATTCATTATAGTGGT
>NW_006436298.1:45125853-45138147 GCF_000325575.1 Pteropus alecto
GGTAGAGAAATGAGAGGAGTAAGGAAAGAAGTAGAGATTGCCTAAAACTGGGAAGGAGAGGGTTGAAGGAGAGAGTGATAGGGACCCACATTTTACTCTCAGGCAGAGCTTTCAGGAGGGGACTGGCCCTGTGGGGTCCCCATGGAAGTGAGACCTTAGGCCCCAATTTATCATCATTGGCATAGGTTCTTAAACCCCTTATTTGACACAGAATCAATAACTCATCAGACTTCAAGGAACCTTGGAGGCTTAGATAATAGACAGCTTCAGTGACCAGCACAAACAAAAACTTGCAAGGCCTCCCCAAATATTTGTTCTGAGTCAGAATCTCCAGTACCTTTGCACAATATTTTGTGTGTGGAGGAGGGAGCCCCAGTGATGACTGAGACTGAATTGTCTGTTGCCTGGCAGAAGAAGCTTGGGGTTGAATTTAAGAGTCTAAAGAAAAGTAACATTTCTTGGGCTCTCTGCTTTGTGGCCTAAGCTTCATGGGGTTGCTTTAGGCTGGGATGATCTCTGAGCCACCCTGGCATGGAGTTTTTCACAGTGGCTCTCTCTGAGGTAAGGTATAAAGTAGAGGATGGGAGATGCTGCTACTTCACAGAAATTAGACAGAGCTGGAGAAACATCTTGAACTGTGGGAAAGGTCTTCAGGCCATCAGAACATGCTGCTCAGGTTCGATGTAGAAACACTATGCCTTCGGTCAAGTGCCTGCGTACAAGAGGCAGAGACTTTTGAGGGGTCCATTTTAAGGGTAGAGGAGAGAACGGATGGTAGAGGCTAAAATGAAAGATCCAATCCTGTAACACTGACCTTGAGAAATACTATGTGACATCATGGGACTTTGATTCATTCACCTATTATGTAATGTCTGATATGTGTCAATTTTTTTTTTTCTTTAAAAAACTTCCTTTCAAAATACTGAAGCCAAGTGTAAGAAGAGCTGATGCCAGCCTGCTTAGCTGTCTGGTAGAGAAATTCCTCAGGCTTCTGGGTGAGTATTTTAACCCATAGAAGTCTTACCCACTAAATGGCAATATGGGATCAACTGTACCAGATATCTCTGGCACAAGGGTTCTATTTAGTGCTGATATTCCAAGTATACCCAAAGGGTATAGAACTCTATGTTATAGAGTTCTATAACCTCTATGTTATATCGAACAACAAAAATTACAACAACAGGCAATTGAAAAGAAACCCCTCTCCTTAATTCAAAGAAAGGCTCTAAATATCGATCCTGGATAGAAGCCTCTCTCAACTTCTCACTCACTTCCCTAGGTGACAGCACAAGCAGCTCCCACTGCCAGCAGCCAGCAAGTTTAGTCACGCATTTTGGCTAGAGGTATAACAAAGTTCTTATGCCTTAACAGTTACATAAATCGCAAAACTGTCCTTCCAAAATTATTGCCTGTTTTTGCTCTGTCTTTTTATTTGCATAAATGTGTACATTTCCAAGTAGGCTCTAGCAAGTATAACAGGCAACAGGATGTGGAATAAGGACTTTGTTGCCTTGGAGTTGTCGTCCCCCATGACTCAAAAGATGACAAAGAGATGTAACATCGCTCTCATTCTGAAGAGTGCCCAAGACAACTAAGGCCCAGACACGTCCCCCAGGCTTTGTAAGAGGTGACCACACAACCATCAGTCGAGTAGACACCTAACATCATATTCAAAGATGATGGGCTGAGAAGTGGTAAGTGCTCAGCCTGAGGTCCTTCTTATTGTAGAGGGTGGTAGTGTTCTCCTCCTCATCCCAAACTGAGTAAAAGGAAATGGATCTCCAGGAACCTCCAAGAGGACAGGCCACCAGGTGAGGAGATTGCAGCAGCAAGATGCTGTGGGGTGTAGAATCTGAGATGGAAACTGATCTGGTTTCAGAAGCAGCCAATTAAAAGGAACCGAAAGTAACTGAGTTAGACAGGTCTCCCAGAAGAGAATATATTGCACTGGGAAGCCCCCCATGCACCTCGCACCAACATTGCTCATAGAAATAATTCACATGTGTGTCCCAGGAGAGACTCAGCATTTAGCTGGGAGTCACTCTGAGTGTATGTTGAACAGAGAAAGAGCAACAGACAAAAGAGGACCACACCTGCATCTGCCAAGGTGGGGATATTTGCAGTCTTTCTCTAGCTCTGATCCCAGTTTTTTGAAGAAGTCCCAAAAGAGAGGAGAGAGAATGAAAAAGTCGATCCCATTCCTTTCCTACTCTTAAATCTCTTAGGTGGAAACTTTGCTGGAACAAGAAGAATGGGAAGGGATGATATTTCAAACAGAAGCAAGGTGGAATTTTAAATTGGATTAAATTGGCCTGAACTGATATTTTAACAAATGAAAGTGATCGGAAAGCGATGGGAACTGACTAAGCCGTCATCAAGGAATGGGAGGAGACTCGATACAGCACATTAAAAGCAGTAATTGGAGAAAAATGGAACCATTTTATATTTGTACCCTGATCAAAGTTCAGAATGTTGAACAAATCAGTTATTTAATGATAATAATAGTGATGTCCTATTGACTTCTGCTCCTTCCAGCGACACTGTGAAGAATAAAGCAGGGATTGTATCACTTTTTAACACATGCGAAAATCTGAAGTTGGATAACTTGAGTAATTTGATAATAGTCAGAGCTCAGGTCCTCTCAGCACTTGCGTTAAGCTACCCCAGTGATTCTCAAACTGGGGTACGCAAATGACCTGAGAACATGGAGCTGGAATAGAAACTCCTGTACCATATTGTGGAGCAACAATGTTAGTCAGTGGTAAGAAATGAAAACATTGTTTATATAGTAAAACAATCATAAAGCTATGTGGCTACAATAGACATTTTGCATAATTTTTAAAGATAAAATATAACACTTCAAAGAAATTTGTTTTGTACTACATTTTTGGCCTGTCCATGTCACCCTCCTCTCCAGTTAAGGGGTCACTTAGTGGACACTTTGAAAAGCTCCTCACTTATATTCTTGAGCCAGATTCACCTTAAAAGCTGTTTGCAGTAGTGAAAGGGGGAAATATAATGTGTAAAAGGAATTAATGTCCTGCTTCCACATAACACTGGGGTTGGAAAAAATTAAAGTTATCCTGATTATATGATGAAATTGTCATTTCAATAAAATGAATGAAGTTCTTAGGAAGATTGACTTCCATGTTTTAGTTACTCCCAATTTAAATGGTCAAATATTTAGCCGAGAGGTACTCCTAGGATTCTTGAGTGTGATAATAGAATGTTAGTAAAAGTAGTTACAAATGTTAATTGCTTTTTTATCATAAAAAAATGATTCATGTTCCAGATGAGAATTTAATACAAGGTAAAAACAGTGATTTTTTTTTAAAAAAAGTTTTTGGTTAAGAATCTACAGTGTTAACATTGACCGGCTTATCCTAACATTTACCAGAAATATGTAATCTTCCAAAAATTAGTAAATGTAAAATCCGGTAAGTTAGAGAACATGTCTATTTTCTTCATTTTCATATCCCTAGTGCCTAGAAGAGTGTCTTGAGTAAATTTGTAGTAAAGGCTTAGTAAATTCTTGTTAAATAAAGTTAAGTTTACAACGATGTTAAAATTATATCTGTACTAGTGATAGAGAGTAATAGAGATAGTTGTTACATGTTTAGAGGACAAAGGTGAATGCATAATTTGGTGCAGATGAAGAAATGTAGCTGCAAGATTATCTGACTGGGACCACACAAGCTGTTCTCTGATATGTTAAGAAATATTTTGTGATATATTTGATGACATAAACTTTTAAACAATATGAAAGGAAATGATTTATTGCACTATCGGACAAAAGAAAGGTTTACAGTGATGCTTTGGGAAAAGTCTCTAAGGTTAAGATTACTACAAACATGATTTTGCAAGGATGTCAGAGATGAGAGTGAGTGAGTTAAGCTTGAAAAATATGATTATTCTTTAAGTATTAAGGGGAGAAAGGAAAATTAATTTAAAAAAAAGAAAAAGAAGAGAGATATAATATTAAACCTTTATGTTTCGTTAATGTTTTCATTGACTGTGCCACAAGAAGCCTGACAATCAAAAAGGATTGCTCCATTAGGGAGTGAGAAGGGTACTTAAAATAAGAAGGAAATATTTAAAAAACTAGACTTCCAAAGAATTTAAAGCAATACTCACAAATACAATGAGAGGTATTTTCTAAATTTTTTTTTTTTTAAGTATGTATGTGTCAGCAAGTTATAATCTTTATTTAAATAACTTTTGCTTGGTACTAGACTATGGGATATTACTGTTTTGTCCATCATCCAGGCAGTGTTTATTAACAAAGTGGTTTATGTTATTTCTATCAAAGAAATAAAGACACTAAAATGATATTTACTCAGCAGGCTGAAGTTAAAAGACTTTTAATTACTTGTTTGTTATCATTTTCTTGTTGGGAATTTTAGCACTGTTAAAATTAAATTCCCCAGGGTCTAGAATAGTGCTTGGCACCATATAGACATTGAATAAGTATCCGTTGAATGAATGGACAAACCATAATGGATTTTAGCCGGTAGATGGGCTCTAAACCTAATCTGTTATGATATACTTGACTAATAATCTCCATTATAAAGTATATTTATCAAAATATTAAAGGTTTTCTTGGAATATTCATTTCTTCAAAATTAAGTGCTATAATATTGTTTTGTTATATTTATCTAGTAGTTTTCTATTTTTATTAAACTTTTCTACATCAACTTTTTTAAACGTAGAAACCAGCAGTTTTCAAGGACTTTCTCCTATTTCTTAACTGGACCAAAATAGAACATAAGATTCCCAGGAGTTTCTTCAAATTTCAAATACCCAAATTCACATCGCTGTTTATCTTGGAAAATTTACCTCTGAACTTAATCAGAAGAATAAATTTATCATATATCTATGTTCAGTCAAGGTCACTGGTGATTTTTTTTTTTTTTAATTAAAGTACATTTCTAAGTCTAGGAAAACTGAGCAGACATTTGAGGGCTTGAGTTTTCTTCCATTTAAAAAGTATTAAATGGTATCACAAATGCATTGCAATGAACCCAATTATTATCTCATCCAAATAGGTAACTTACCACTTCTAAGAGGAGAGCTTAGGGAGCACTCATTTTACACATATAGTGAGGTTTCTTTTCTTTTTGCCCTTTACTCTGAAGTGTTTCTTCCTAGATCAATTAGCTTTCTCTCTAACAAACCTGGTTCTCATGAGTATGGGTGCCTAATGTTATCATTCAAAGGTATGCTATTTATTTTGGTCAAAATTTCATTCATTGAGATACTTTCTTTATAAGTCCTCCCCCCACCCCCCAAAAACCCCACAAAGTCTTATTAGATTAAAATGGTTTAGAGTTTTGGAAATAGAACCTACAAATTGGCTCATATTATTCGTTTGAACCTTATCAGATACTGCTTTGCATTCTAAAATCTCAAACATAAACTTCCACATGCAAAAATTAAAAAAAAAGAGTTAATTTAATATATTTTCCCTTAATTTAAGAGCTTTCTCTTTTGGTGTAGCTATTTCTTTTTTCTACTTTCCTGTGTCAGCAAAATAGAAATCAATTTAAATTTATATGATCAATATTCAACTAGCCCAAATACTTTATTTCCTCTGTGGCCACATGCTATTATAATGTGTAGAGATGTATGAATCTAGCAAATTAAATATATGTAAATAATGGAGGATGGATGGCAAAGTGCCCAAGGACCTGTAGTCTGCAAAATAAATACTGCTAAGTTTAATAGAGAGAAAGTGTAAATCTCAAAATAAACATTTTTGAGGGGCAGAAGATTTTCTATCAAAATGTAACACAGGTTTTCAATAATTATTTTGGCACCTAAGTAATTTTCAGTGGAATTACATTTCTCCTAGAAAATAGTGATGTGGAGTACCTTGCATGTTTTTTATCACCTGTCCTTCTCACCACACCCTTAAACGTACTGACTTCTTAGACATACAAGCTACAGAACAAAATATGAAATGATTTCACCAAAGGAGAAATGTGAGTTCTTTTTTGAAAATTGATCTGCTTTTATTTTTATAACTTAAATGTTATTGTTTTAAAATAGTTCAATAAATATAAAGGAATAAATGAATTATCTGAAAAGATACCACTTTTAAAAAGCATAAAGATTATTTTTGTGATATTCTAAAAAGTTATTGAAATCTCTCTTGAATATAATTCTTCATCCTGATGATGTGATGCATAAATTATTCACAAAGAAATATATCTTAATCACTTCTTATCAACATCAATATTTTAAGATTAAATCTCAAGGACACTACAGGTAAAACATAGTTTAAGAACAAATTCTATTACTGAGATTTGCATTAAGATTATTGGCACTTTGTGATTGCTAAAAGCTCTCATCTCTTATAACCAGCCCTATTATTGTGCTGTATTTAATGGAAACTCTTAGAATTAATATTTAGATGCTGTTTAAGGTGATTAACTTAAATCAATAGTTACAGAGACCAAAACAACTTCTCTTTCTCTATTTATTCCAACCTATAAAGTGAAATTCAGTTCACACTGAAATCATAAACTTGTTTTGAGGAATTCTTCAATATTACATATGTCGTATCAGTATTAGCATGCTTTCAACTTCAAGAAATGGAAAACTTTACCCCAACTGATTTACTGTATAAAGAAATGTATGCACTTGGCATTTCAGGAGTAGAAAAGTTTTCAGGCTCAGTGTAGTCCCATTTGTGTCCTACTCTCTTGAGTTGTTTCATCCTCAGATCAGCTTCTCTCACTGGAGAGAGGCTGTCACAGTCCCAGGCTTCACAATGTACAAAATAACTTCCACTTGCAGAGAAAGAGCATGTCTCTTCTGGGGGCTTTCTCTTAACAGCCAGGACTTTTCTTTCCAAACACCTAGAGTCTCATTGGCTCATACTGGCTCTCATGCTCATTTCTGAACAATCCTGTGGCCAGGGGAATGCCACAGCTGACTTTCCTGAGCCTTGTTTCTAAACCAGTCACTGTCACAAGGAGTTAAGATTACTATAAGCCAACCAGGCCTAGCTCTGAGGCTGGAGATGAAGCTGTCTTCTCCCAAAGCATATAAAAGAAAGTCAGGGTACAGTTAGGAATGGAGAAGAGAGTAGCGTTTTCAATGTTTAGCAGAATACAGTAATTTTTTTTTTTAATTAGGTAGTTGCCTATGATGTTGGTCTAAGTAGTCAATAAAAGGCAATGAAATATTATAGAACAGTAATTATCAAAGTGTTGAGGTGGGTATCAGAAGCATCTAGGAGTAATTTTATCCAAGTAAAATTCCCCTCCTCATTCTGATATGTACCTGTATGAGGCTTGTCTTCTTGTTCCGTAGTAAAGTAGTCTGAGGAACCATGTTAAATCTGATGGATCATGGAGTTAAAAGGATTGGGAACCATTGTCATAGAAACAGCCTTCTAATGTGAAAGGCCAAAATAAATGGCTGTAAACAAGTAAAATAATATATCTGGTTATTGATATTTCATCTTGGTATCAGCCTCTTTTTACTTTCTGCTTTAGTTTCACAATTCTGTGACAAAAACTATTATTGTTTTTTAATCTCTTCAAGGAAAAAAAAATTTCACCAATCTAGTGCTAAAGAAATCAGCCAAACTTATTTGGTTGACCCTGTGTCTCACCTAAGACCATGTCTCTTGGTAGAGAATGGTTCAGAAATAACTGTGGCATAACTATCCCTTTGTCGGCAGAAGGCAAAAAAAAAATTTCTTAAAGAGCCCTGGTCAGCGGTGGTCACCATTTTAGATGATAGAGACTCATCTTGGAAACATTTGAATAGGAGACTTTTTTTTTTTTTTTAACATGAGCTCTATTTTAAATCTAATAATTTTTTTCAAATTTTAAACAAAATAAAAATTTAATTCAGGAAATTAAATGAACATGCAGAGAAGCTTAAAGATTGAAATTTAAATTTGCATAATCTCTCCAGCTAGAGAACCATTGATAACCTAGTATATGTCTTTCATTTATATATGAAGCCACTGAAATACATACATTATATATATATATATAGCTTTTAAAAAGTAGTACTTTACCAGAAATCTTGTTTTGTTCAAATTTTAAACAAAATAAAAATTAAATTCAGGAAATTAAATGAATATGCAGAGAAGCATAAAGATTGAAATTTAAATTTGCATAATCTCTCCAGCTAGAGAACCATTGATAACCTTGTATATGTCTTTCATTTATATATGAAGCCACTGAAATACATACATTATATATATATATATAGCTTTTAAAAAGTAGTACTTTATCAGAAATCTTGTTTTGTAAACTGCTTTCTTTGTTTAACATACTATGATCATTTTCTCCATGCATTAATAATTCTAAAATTGTCCTGTAGTTATACAGTAGATTATTTAATCAATCTTGGTTGGGAAGATATTTTACTCTTGTGCATAAAACACTTTACAAAGCTAGAATGTTCAACACAAACAGAAGCCTAGCCTCCTATTCGAGCTACCTGATTCCTGAAGCTAGCATTAAATCAGAAATTTGGTAGGGAAGCAAGGAATAAAACTCTGAATTATAAAACAAAAGTGTGACAAACAGAGAGAACAAGCCTCGGAAAGATTTATGAGTCATATAGGTGCTGAGATTTCCCAAAGTTTTGAGATCTAGATCAAAAATGTTGCTTTGTCCACATGCGTCTTGATGAAACTTTTGTTTAGCTGCTCCTTTATTAAGATGAGAGCCTTACTCCTGTCAATGTTGGAACTGATGTAAAGGGAAAGGATCCAATGAGTAAGCCCCAGTCCCATGGGAAGAGAATTGTGCAGATACTTGATACGACTGCTTTCAGGAAAACAAAAGAGGAAGGCAGCTCTGCCCCATCTGCCTCCTCATGGGCTCCAGTGTGGAAAAGGTGCATCACTCTGGGGAGTGAGCCAGGGCCCTGTAAGCGACTGTCCACACCATAGTACTGAGCGTGGTGGCTCAAGATAGAGCTAGAAGTGGCATTGCTCTAAGGAGTGGACAACTCAAAAGTCAGTAAGACCAATATTTCTGCTTATCTCACACATTAGAACAGCATTTCAAAGACTTCAGATTCCTTGTAGACCACCTTTATGATTTTTCCATATCTGCCTACCACATGTGTTATCATTAATATTTATTCAACTTACTTTTTCTTAACTAAAATATTTCATGTTAAGTAAAAAACACATCACAATTTTAACTGGAAAACAGAATCACCACAAATGGAAATGGTGGGTGACCGCGTGAATTCAATGAAACACACAACAAACATACAACAAAACAATATTTAATTAAGGCTAGACGCTGTTGCTTGCCAAAGGCTTTTGAGCTTGAGGACTGATTTCTGTTAGTTTAGGGGGAAATATGGGGTGGGGAGACTGGGTAGGGAGAAAGTGTTAAAAACACTACCAGCAAATCCAGGACTTCCTCAAAGAATGGCAAGGGAATTGAATCAATGGTTGTTTATATCACCTAGCTTTCGGTTTGGTGACGTACACCTCTCTCTAGCAAATACTGCTAGAGAAAGCAATAAAACACTAGAGAGAAGATCCCAGTGCTGCCCTGAGGCCAAACTCAGCAGCTACTAGGAATTGAGGAGTTACCATAAACCTTTATAGTCCATAACTGAATGATAAACTGGACAGAGAATGCTCCCTTGTCTTGCAAACTCTCCTGCTATGGGGCATATTGTGCCCTGCCATCCGTCCCCACCTCTCCCCAATTCATATGTTGAAGTCCTACTTCCTAATACCTCAGGATGTGGCTATTTTTGGAGATGAGGCTTTTTAAAGGGGTAATTAAGTTAAAATGAAGTCATTAGGGTGGATCCAAATCCAATATGACTGGTATCCTTATAAGAAGAGAAAATAAGGACACACACACACACACACACACACACACACACACACACACGCAGAGGATCATATGAAGACACAAGGAGATGATAGCCATCTGTAAGCCAGGAAAGAGACCTCAGAAGAAACCAACAGCACCACCACCTTGATCTTGGACTTCTAGCCTCCAGGACTGTAAGAAAATAAACTTCAGTTGTTTAAGCCACCCAGTCTGTGGCAGTCTGTTATGGCAGTCCTAGCAAACCAAATATGTCTTCCAAGGAGGACAAAATTCAAAAGAGACAGAATTTTTACAATGCTTTGATTTCTTTCCTGAAATATTACAAAGGTACTAATATCTAGAGCACATGTGGAGACCATTCGCATTTGTTTTCTTGGTAGTAAGGGGTGTCGTTAAGACTATTAATGGAAATTTTATATAAGGAAACATCCAGTAATACATATATAAGGCAACTGTTCATTAGGTGTGTGCTTCAAGGGAGGAAACTGTCTTAGGTTAAAATGGAGCCCTGAGTGATTGACAATGTTCTAGAGGTGTGGCCATTGCCATAAGATGCAATTGAAACTTATTTCAAAATGAGCCACTCCTCCCAAATAATCATAAAATAAGCAATAAAGGAGATAGTAATCAGTTTGTTTCCATCACTTGATAGCCATCTGTTCTGCTGTACAAGTTTAAAAAATCTGACCCTGTCCACCAGGTGGGTATGAGACTGGCCACTTTGAGAAGTAGTTTGACTCCTGAGGCTGACAGCAAGCTTCTGTTTTGGAATGCGGCTCACACCTCCAGGCATACCTCCTCTAGCTTCCTTTATGGTTGGAGGGACGATCCAGCTGACAGGCATGACAGTAATACAAATCAAAGACTTTTCTGTATTCTATTACTTCAGCCTCCTTGAGATTGAGACAGCACAGGACACAGAACATCAAAGAGATGCTACTGCATAAACTAGTTGACCCAATGATGTTAGGGAGAACCACCTGACTCAGCAATACCCCATCCCAGGAGGTATATACCTGTGCTATAGAGCTTCACACAAGTATAATTGTTTTTGTCACTTGTCTTTTTAATTTTTTGCTGTTTGTCTCTCCTTCTAAGCCCCATTGAGATTAGAAATTTTCTAGTTGACTACCTTATTCTCAGCATCTAGCAGGGTGCCTGACATACAGCATATGTTCAAAAGTATTTTTTGAAGTAATGAATAATAGCTAAGGACATAGACTATGAGGCAAGAGCAGCTAGATTTGAATCTCAGCTGTGCCATTTGCTAGCTCTGTGACCTTGGGCAAGTTACTTAACCTTCCGAAATCTTTACGTTTCTTCATCTGGAAAATGGCCATAGTAATACCTACTTTGTATTGTTGTTATAAGAATACAATGAGCTAGCACAGTACCTGGCACATAGTGACTAGTAAGTATTAATATCATTATATTTATTATAAGATAACAGAAAAACTGAATCTATTTAATTGACAGAGAATGGACCATTTGGGCAAATGTAGGTCATGCAAATCAGATTTTACTGCTACTTTTTTTTTGTTTGCTATATGGGTGTGTATTTCAGGAACACAGTCACTCCTGGGTCCTCTGAATATAAAGGATTGTTGTTAAAAAGGGAGGATGACAAAACTTGAAATTACAATGTAGCCTTAGAGGTATGTCTAATGACAGCCTTTTACGGAAGAACAAATAGCTAATGATCAATTTTCCATTTTGATTGTTATTTTTGTGGGAAAAATGCAGGTTTCCAATAATATATTCTTACCTAGGAATAAACCTTATAAAATACTGTGTTTCTAATCTTGATTATTTACTATGTCTGAGACTAAAATTGATTTTTCACCATGCTAGGGAATTCACATACAAATTCAAATGCAAACACACATACATGATACATATAGAATATGTAATGGCTTATTTTCAGTGGAGATTTACTATGCTCTATGAAAAATATTAAACATGTTTTCATTTAATTATTTTGAAATAAACCTTGTCTTGCAGAATTCTTTAACAGAGTTTATAATATCTTCTTCAAGGCACAATTTTGTCATGAATAAATTGTGTCACCAAATTGTAGATAGTTTTCGCTCATTTTTCCAAAGCCTTGCAAAGCAATCTATAAACAAATACTCATTGTGTATGCTCTGAGGGAATACAAGAAAATTACAAGATAAAGTCCCTGCCCAAAAAGGGTTTGCAATCTAATTAGAAAATAAGAAATCTTCATCAAACCAGTGGAGAACATATGAACAAGACAAGATTTTATATACACACAAAAATTACATTTCATTCTGATTATATTACTCCAAAAGACTATTAGAGTTAGAGTAAGAAGAAATTCACACTTTTATTTATCATCCTGTGATAATTGTGGCTGGACCAGGGTGAATGATCCTATGCATTTCAAGAGCAGAGTATTATTGTGTCACAGACATACACATTGAGTTAAGAGCTCACTCTT
>NW_006436298.1:45138304-45164518 GCF_000325575.1 Pteropus alecto
CACTTGGAAGGGGTGAAAGGAGAGCCAAATTACATAAGATGCTCTGTGAGGTGTGTTCTTTTTGCAGGTAATAAAGGCTAAAGAATTCGATCATGGGTCTCTTTCTTGATGACCTAGAATTTAAGCCAAAGTCTCCACTCATTGTTTCCATGTAGGAAATCTGCATATCTTATATTACATCCTTGCTGGGTTAAAAATTAACCAAAAATATCTATACAATAGCAACAATTGTATATATGTTATAATTTTGCTCTCTAATATTTACTCTTCTCTGCAAACCTGAGAGGGTGGCACCTACTTATTTTCTAGGCTCAGAGAGAATAAGAAAATCTATTGTCTATCCTGTACATCACATATTTTAGAGCCTTCGGAACAGTGCGAAACTTGGAGTCTTAGTTGAGCAGATGTCTGAAATTTATCATGTTCCTCAGGAAACAATGGAAAAGCATTAATTTAGGGTGGCTTGCTCTTTCCAGTGCGAAGTGGAGTACCTAATTAAAATATAACTAGGGACACAGGTGGCTACACGATTTTCACAAAGGGATCATGCTGTGTGCTAATTTATTTCTTGAGTTCCAGTTCTCTTTTGTAGATGATACGGAGAGCAGACATTATATACTACCATTGTAGAGTGCAAAAGAAGAATTCACAGGGACTATGAATAGAAAGCAGTGTGCATGCAGATATAAATTTTGTATTCTTTGGTCTGCCTCGATTTTCACTGCTAGTGCATAACCGAACTTATCAGATGACTATTAGAAATTACTTTTTACAACTGTCATTTGAAAGTAGAAAATAAGGCTTTTGACTCATATTGTCTTAGCAATATACATTTTTTTTTTCTTAGCAGAAGTTTAGTAATTTGCCTGTACATTTAGGGATAAGATTTAAATTTTGAGACTTCCAAACATAAATGTGTTAAAAAAAAAAAAAGCAGCTCCTTTAGAAATTCAATAAAGTCGTTTTGCTTAGTCAAATGTATAGTGGGATCTTAAATCAATAAGAAAAATATTATCTAATAGAAATATAGGCAAAAGACAAAATAAATACAAATGATCAATAGGTAAATGAAAATATGCTTTACTTCAGATTTAAAGAAACGTAAATAGAAAGAACATTGAGATATAATTTTTCACTGATAGTAGTTTCTTAAAAAACCTATCCAATGCCCATGGTTAGTGAATTGGTGAGAAAATATCAACTCTTTTGTAATGTTGGTAGGAGTTAGACTGGTACAAATGTTTTACAGGGCAATTTGGCAAAATATAGCAACCTCAAAAAACTACAAAAGCTTTAATTTGATAATTATACTACTAGTAATGTATTTCAAGAAGATAATACATTTTCAAAAATATTTTATATGATGTTAGCATATCAAACCAATAAATTAGAATAATCTAATTATTAGTCAATAAGAAATTTGCAAAATATGTTATAAACACAGTGAAATATTATGTAGCCATCAAAAAGGATGATGATTAAGTTCGTACATAGAAAAAATGTACAGAACATAATTCAGGTTTTAAAAACAGATTACAGTACAACATATATAGTATTATCTTAATTTATAAGTCTATATGTTGAGAGACATCTGGAAGTATAGTATCCAAAATATTAATAGTAATTAGCTCTAGGTGCTGAAATCTGGGGTGGTTTTAATCATATTCTTAATATTTCTCTGCATTCTTAAAATTATTACACTGAAGATCATTTACTTTTATAGTTTGAACAAAAATCAATTGATCTTTCCTTATTTTTGAAGTAAAATCTCCTTTATTAAGAACAACGATACTTAAAAGCTAGAAAACACTCAGTTCCATTACACTCTGTAGAGGAACAAATGTGTTATAATTATGCAGTATTTTTAGTAAATCTGTGTGAATCTTTTGTGTCTGAAGCTTTGTCTAAGAGTAACCAGTAAAACAGGTGTGCTAGGCGGGGTAGACCATCTGTTTCTCTTTGTAGAGATTGTTTTTTCAAGAGGATGGAAAAGGATTAAAATCTATCCTCATTGACTGAAAAGCTAGAAGGAGAAATTAATACCTTCCCCACAATCCAGCATTACCTTCTGTTATTTTCAGTGAACATATATTTAGATACTATCAACAATATCGTTTACAAAGTTTTCGAAATACAAACTTTGACTCAGGCCAGAGACTCAAAGTTTACTTGCCAAAAGGATGTTAATTAATAGCTGCAGTTGAGGTGTTAACAACCAAAAACACTAAGTTCTCTTCAGAAATTCCCACTTATGATTTAGCTTTGTTTTGTACTGGAAAGGTTTGGGGGAGTCTCTTGAGTGGAGAAAATCTCTATCTGTTCTCCCTTCTTTATTATTTCCTTCTACTGCCTGAAGGGACAATCACATTTGGCTCCTTAATCGGGAAGTTGGTAAGATTTCCCAAAGGTATTAGTTTTGCTTTTTAAAAGGGCCACACAATAATTGTCTTATAAAAAGGTTATTGACGTGGTATAGCCACTTAGGAAGACATTTTGGCAGTCTCATTCAAAACTGAACATACTCCAGCAATCACACTCCTTGGTATTTATCCAAATAAGTTAAAAAGTTAAACTTAATGGTACTTGCTCAAATGAGTTTTTTTTAAAAAACCATCACATGAATATTTATAACAGCTTTATTCATAATTGCCAAAACTTGGAAGCTACAAAGACGTCCTTCAATAGGTGAATGGATAAACTAACTGTGGTACATCCATACAATGATAAAAATAAATAAACTTTTAAAATATGAAGAACCTTAAATGCATATTGAAAAGATATGGAGAATCTTAAATGTGTATTGCTAAGTGAAAGAAGCCAATGTGAAAAAGCTACATATTATATCAGGGGTCCCCAACTCACGGGCCGCAGACCAGTACCCATCCATAGCCTGTTAGGAACTGGGCCGCACAGCAGGAGGTGATCAGCAGGTGAGCCAGCAAAGCTTCATCTGCACTTGCAGCTGCTCCCCAGTGCTAGCATTACCGCCTCAGCTCATCAGGCATTAGATTCTCATGGGAGCACCGGTCTCTGGTGCCAAAAAGGTTGGGGACCGTGGTTCTGTATGATTCCAATTATGTAACATTCTGAAAAAAGCAAAACTATCAAAATAGTAAAAAAGATCAATGGTTGCCAGGGGGTTTGGGGGAAGGAAGAATGGAGGTTGAAGCACAGGATTTTTATGGCAGTGGAACTATTCTGTGTGATACTGTAATGGTAGATACATGTCATTATACATTTGTCAAAACCTATAGAATGCAAAGCACAAAGAGGTAAACCTAAATGTAGTCTATGGGCTTTAGTTAATAACAATAATGTATCAATATTGTCTCTTCGAATGTATTTACACTAATGCCACATATTAATAATAGGGGAAACTGGGGGGTGGGTGGGCAGAGAAAGGAGGGTATTTGTGAATTCTCTGCACTTTCCACTCAATTTTTCTGCAAATCTAAAACTGCTCTAAAACATAAAAGTCTATTAATTAAAAATAAACAAAAAATTCATTAATGGCTGCTATGTGAACATCTGGATTCATTATAGAGCTCTGAAAGTGTTCCATATCTTTGCTCTTAGAGGCAGTGCCAGACCTTGGTTATAACTTTGTGTCCAGCAATGTAGAGCTCACTGTATGAATAATAGACTCATAAAAGAATTACACTGGGTGCATGCAAACTATTGAATTCATTTTTATCACATGATACATTAGAATATTCTGGTCTCGAACCTTATTTTCAAACATTTTAGCTCTGAATTTCTTTAAAAATATCTTAGTGGTCATTTGTTGTCTTCATTTCTGAGATTTCTAAGTATGAGAAAGATGATTTGGAAGATCTGAAATAGGACGACACGTCTTGATAACTACACAGTATGAACGGGCAGAGCATATACTGTTTTGTAATTATGTATTTTACATTTTTGAAATCACTTGGTTTAAACTCCAGTAGCCATGAAAATGCACCACTCAGATTTGCTACCGCAAGGTGCATAGCTGACAGAGGACAGGCAGCCCTCTGAATTTACCTCAGTGTTTGAGCTGAGGCTGCACTTCCCCTGGGCTGCCCCTAGCCAGTGACTACGTATAAAGGGACTACTAATGCAGGCCTATTGCTGCCAAATGTGGGATTAATTTACAAGGCAACTTTTCACACAAGGACTATCCCCCTTGGAATGGCCCAAACTTAGACTCCTACAGTCTGAGACTTCTTTCCAATCCTCTTTCCTTAGACCCACACTGTGGTCTGATGGCTCTCCCTGCCTACTTCTATTTCCTCCCCTTTATCTTCACAAACATTTTCCCAAATAAATTTCTTGCATATCTAATCCTGTCTTGGCATCTGCTTCTCGGAGGACTTGAACTAATACAAAGACCAGTCTCTAACACGTGATCATTTTTATCCTTTGAAACATAATCACTAATGAAAATCTATACAGCTTATACCTCTACTTTTATGAATTAAACTCTAACATCCATGAATCACAAAATGCTTTTTGTTAATACAATCACATATTCTGAGTAATTTTTTAATTTGAAGAATATAAATTTAATTGTTTATCATTTGTCATGCAGTTCCCAAGCAGACATCGTATCTTTGGAATTCATGTGTTTCTCTCACTGGTATGAAGAACAAAATAGAGAGATTCCAATATAACCCGGGTTGCTTAGTAAGCATCACTGCTCCCTCAGTTATGTGCCATGAGAATATCTTACCCTTTCCATATAAAGGTAAAATTCTCTGAATAATAAAAATCATTTATTTTCAAGTTTTTAAAAAACTTTTATTTTGAAATAATTATAGACTCACAGCAAGATGTTGAAATAGTAGAGAGGTACCATGTGTCCTTCATCTAGCTTCTCCAACCACAAAGATTACTATCAAATTTTGCACACAAAAAAATATTTCAAGCTCTAGTCAATGGCCAACTTATTTTTAATTAAACAACATGAATCTTTTTGAATAATTTTAACAACCCTCTGGAATTCACTCTAATATTCTAATGGGATTTATCTAATATGGCTCTTTAGTGTGCATTAGAATTGCCCAGAGAGCATATGAAAACAGAGATTATTGGGCTTCTCTTCTAGAATTTTGAATTCACTAGGTTTGGGTGGAGCCTTAGAAACTGCAGGTCTAATAAGTTCCCAGGTGATGTCAACGATCCTGGCCTAGGGATCTCTCTTTGAGAACCAAAGGATGAAAACCACATAGAGTACAGCTAATTTCATGTTTAGAATGTAAGGTGAAGCAACCCAGAACCATTTGAGAGTGCAAACACAACTTGTGAAACTAGTTTGTAAATGTGTGACAGATTTGAAAACAACAAAGTCCAGCCAGTGTGAAAAGTTTGTATCTTCAACAAAATTAGATTACTAGAAAAAGATCGTGACACAGAAAGTTGAAACCTAATTAGTTGAATTGCAATCTGTCTGAAGGAAAAACAATGTTCACAGAGAGGAAGTAATCTGTGTATAGATTCTGGGAAAGGGAATCCTTCACAGTATAATTTGCATTTATTCAACTATATCCAAAAGAGAGAGCGTCTTAACTAACTGATATGAACATTCAACCTGGAAGATAACCTAAAGTAGTCATGCATGTATCAGACTTGATGACACTAACAATTGAGAACACTTAATTATCTCTAAATTATTATACTTGACTTGCATATAAGAGAGAAATGACACTTATCTTTATTTTCTGACAAATTTCTGATCTGCTTAGAAATGATATTTTTTCATATAAATGAACAAATCAGCATTATGGACTATCAGTCTCATATGATTTTTTTTAGTACTTTGAGTTGTATCAACTCTAAAGACCCAGACAATATACAATTTCTGGATGTGTAAGTCCTGGTACCTGTAAGGGCTTATTGGGTTGGTCAAGTCATCTGTATATCTTCTCTATAAGACTGTAAAACAATCATTTATACATTCTAAAAAATTATCCATTTTAAACACAATTTTTTCATTATTACCAAAACTCTAGAGAAGAAGTCACTATGTTTTCAAGGTGATTACGATATAAGTACTGTCAAGAACTGTGAAGGTTCTGAAATTTTTACCCTACTGGCTAGCTCACAAGTTAGCCTGATAAACTATCATAGATCCTGGTAGAAAACATGAAACACTTGGATCAAAGATGGACAGCAAAATAAATAGCCAGTGTCAGCATTCTGGTGCTGGTTTCCTGAGCTTCACCCCCACAGAACAACACGAAGAGGGCCAGGCGACAGCTATAGCACATCGTGTGACAGGAAAGAAACTCTGAGCCTAGAATGCCAGAATCTTTTATAATAGGCAGTAAGCATGCCAGCCCTTTGCTCCGGAGGGAAGTGTCATCTTTGTTATACTGCATAATAAGCATGCCTGCCCCTTGCTCTGGATGCTGATACCAGGGCTGTGTGCACACCTGCCCTTTTCTCCTAAGGGCAACACTTTCTCTATTTGTCAAGTGTATTCACTCTACAACATCCTTGGGATCATCGGTGCCTCATTGACAATATGTGCAGATGTGTGAAAGGCTTGTGAATTGTCTCCCGACAAGTATACAAGGCAAAAGTTCTCAGTCCTGAAAACATAACTAATAGATTCTTTACTTCTAGAAATCTTGTCCCTCCATGATCTTTTTCATTTAAATTAGAGCTAGATAGAACTTATTACTCAGACTGGTCGACTTTGAGATAAAGGCAGATTGGTTGCAATATGTAATATAAAATGGCACATATATTTTTTAATTCATGCCCCTTCAAATACTGATTTTTTTTTCCCCATAATATTTCTAATTATTTCCATCTTTGCAAGTTTTTATAATGAGTATTGGTTTCTGCTCTTCTCGTCTTTAGAAATGTTAGAAAATATTCTGATTCTGATTTTATCCTGCAAAACAACTCACTAGTTTAGTCACTCCTGAATCTTGGGCATTTTGAAAGGTTAGTAAATGTTATGTTGTTTCATCATGACTATGGTGGTTGCATTTTCTTCCTCTTTCTGCTTTCTGCGCTTTTGTTTATGTCAGGCTACAAAACACTTGATCCTCCCTTGATAACTTGTACCAGACATAATGTCTCCTATCAGAGATCTGAGACTGCAGAAGAAAAGAAAATCTCTATTGTCTGTTCATGCTAATTAGAACATACTGCTTGGTCTCTTTTTCTCGATGAGATATAAAAAATGAAAAATTTATCTCATTTACATATTTTTAAAAAGAGCATTTAGCATTTTACACAGTATAAGAAAGTGGTCGTCTTTAAAATACAGCAAGAAACCTTGAAGAAATTTCCTGTCACATATGGTTAAACTCTAAGGGAAAAATTATGGCAATCATTTCTAATTTTTGTAACAATAATTGTCTATGGCAGATTCATTCTATGTGGATATTAGGTTTGCAGGCAATGGAACACTCTTAACTTGGAGTCTGCTATCCTTTTGTTATAAGCAAGGTGCTTACTGTAAGAATAAAAAAAGTTTTAGCTTCTTCAAAAGCTCATTATTTTGAGGGACAGGCTTTGGCTTGATAACTAGAACCAATTCTGGCTCCTGGCCTGTTTTGTCTCCTTCCATACAAACATTCAGCCATTGATTAGAATCACAGAACCGTAGTATGGAAGATGCATTAGAGATTATCTAGTTCCATTGGTTCTCAACATTTCATGTTGTATAAATCCATAAGCTCCGGGGTCCCATCAAAATAGGAAAAAGCAAAACAAATACAAAACCCTCAAATAAAATTTTTCTCGGAGAAGTTTTATGCTTTCTGCCATTATAATACCTTAGAATTTGTTCAGAAGACTCAGGTATGCCATCTATGCTATATCTATGTTTTTCTTAATTGAGAGCCACTGCTAGTTTCAAGATTAGGAAATAGGCTTGGATCAGCCGAGGTCACACAGCTGGCTGGTGGTAGAATCAGGGTTAGGGTCCATGTCTCTTCCCCCCAGAAGTCTTTTTCAATATCTTATCTCCCTGTGGTCTTGGCAGATGTTCAATTGCCCTGCAGTGATCTAACCTTGTTTCTCTTTACGCCTATATTCTGGGCAGGACTTCATTTGTTGAGTGAGTTATTCTCAGGCATAAATTAGGCAGTTTTCATTAATGTTTAAAGGTCATTAGGGTACCATTAGCAAATTAGAGTTTTAGTTTAACTAAAAGGCACCTTAGTAGCCTGAAAGAATTTCTGTACCTCTAAATACATTAAACCAGAATTGAGAACATTTAATTTAGTAATTCAACAAATAATCCAAAATTTTTGTCCTCTCAAAAATTATTTCAGAATCTATACTTTTCACTTGAAAATTCTACATTTTCTTCATATATGCACCTTGGTGACTATTAATGAATCACTGATTGGCTGCATTATCATTTATCTCTGTCACATACCTTTTTTGAGTGACAGGACTTTGAGAATAAAGATAAATCCAATATTTCCTGAACTCAAGTCATTCAAAATCTAGAAAAGAATGAAAACCTGTATGAACAGAAAATCACTTGCCTTGAGTAGGAATGCAGAGTGTCATGTTACAACACCTTTACTTTCTAAAATATATTTGTGAAATCCCTGTTTTTGCTGCTAATATAGAATTCTAATATATGAAAATAATCAAGACTATTAATGGAAAATGATAACATATAAATATAAAACCATATATTTCAATAACTGCTTGTTAGTTAGAAACAAAATTAGTTATAAACAAAAATTATAAGTAAATGTACATCATCTTATTTAATCTTCAAAACAACTCTGGGAAATAAGAGTAATATATAATGCTATCACCATTTTAAAGGTGAGACACTGAGATTCAGAAATTTGGTACCTACCATATGGTAACCAGTTAATACACTGTGGAGTCATTGGGATTTATCTGCCTTCTGAACTCTGCCCTTGCTTAAGGTCCTGTGAGCTGGGGCCCAAATTTAATGCAGTTTTTAATCATAAGCAATGTTTTTGGACCCTGAATCCCTTGCTGCTTTGCTTGTCGTGGGAAGCCAGAAAGAAATGTAAATTCACTTTGCCTCTGTCTCTTAAGCTTGGAGTGAAACTTAAACAGAACGTAATCCATTGTGTGTTCTAAGCATCCGTGTCAAAGGTCATTTCATCTTGTTTGTGTGGGTTTATTTCTGGGCTCTCTATTCTGTTCTATTCGTCTATCTGTCTGTCTTTTTGTCAGTACCATACTCTTTTCAACAGATGAATGGATAAAGAAAATGTGGTATATTCATACAATGGAATAGTATTGAGCCTTAAAAAAGGGAGGAAATCCTGTCATTTGAGACCATGTGGTCGAACTTATGCTAAGTGACCTAAGACAGCCATAGAAAGACAAATACTGTCTAATTCCACTTATTTGAGGTATCTAAATTAGTCAAACTCATAGAAGCAGAACTACAGTAGTGGTTGTTAGAGGCTGGAGGGTGGGGAAATGAGAAGTTGTTATTCAATGGGTATACAATTTCGGTTGTGCTAGATGAGTAAGTTCTAGAGATCTGTTGTACAACATAGTGCCTGTAGTTAATATGGTATTTTACACTTCAAAAATTTTCAAGAAGGTAGATCTCATGTCAAATGTTCTTAACACACACACACACACACACACACACACACACAGCCCAGATGAGAGGCTTGAAGAAAAAGATTATAACCCCGATAGGCTAAATTCTCAAAGACCAGAACTTAAAGAAAACTACACGTAAAAATATCTGTAGCATTTCTAATGCTCAAGCAGAACTTTCTCTTGTTAGATGCAAATACCATCCTTAAGTTATCACGATTCTACTTTCTAAAGATAGATTGATTAAAAGAAAGGAAAGATGTCCCTGATGTTTCCCAGAGTTTGGTATTATTCTACTTTGTCTCCATCATTTCCTGACTAGCTTACTACTCTGAATACTGTTGGTACGTTTTGGAGATTCTTCTTTTCTTATCATCTACTAGAACCTCTCATAGAGGAAATTTGAGTGAATACGGTAAAAAGTGTGGCCGAAAGAGTCAACATGAAACTTGTTTTTTCCTCACTTCATGTTTATTCCAAACACTGAGCTCTCTCAACTAACTTCTTTATATTTTTAATGTTGCTTCACTGATTTGATAGTTATTCATGAGTATTTAGATATAATGTTCAAATTAAGAAATAATTCCAATGTTTTTATATACTGATTAGCTATATAAGTTAAAGAGCCGTTTACCTTTCAAACCAAATTATACTTAGAAATCTTTCAATACTAATTAATTTATAATGATAGAATCAGTCTCCAATTTTGACTTAGATTTATAAAGACTAGATGATGTTCCTAAAATAAGATGGAAAATCACACATGTAACCTAACTGTTCTCAGACCACATGGGGTTAATATGGAACAAGAGTGGGATCTGGAGTCAAACTGCCTAGGTGGGTCCAATTTGGGGCACTACCATTTATTCACTGTGTTATCTTGGGCAAGTCATTTAACTTCTCTGTGCCTCAGTTTTCTCATGTAAAAAAATGGGGATAGTCTATGGCCATGAAACCCTGAACATGCCTGTTTTTGTCTGATCTTGGAAGCTAAGCAGGGGTGGGCCTGGTTAGTACTTGAATGGGAAACCACCTAGGAATACCAGGTACTGTAGACTTAAAAAAAAAATGGGAATAAAAAGAGTATTTCATGTGGTTGATGATTTAGGACACGTAAGATGCTCAGAAGAAATGTTCTCTATGGTCATTATTGCACGTGAGCTAATAATATTCATGGGAGAACACTGGTTCATTCTCCTGACTGTTAATACAGGAATTCTGGCTCTGCTTAAAGTCTCACCAAATTATTTCTGAAATTTTCCAATTATGGTTCTCATGAGCTCAAAAAATTTTCATATTCTTCCACTTCGGCCTAAGCCAAGCCTTTTGGCCTTGTCACGAGGCTGACGGCTAACCATCTAGTCACTCCTAACACTGGATTTTCACTGCACCAGATCCAAGGTCTGTTCCACCTGGAAGGTAAGGGAATCCTTCTCTGTGTGCCTCCTGCCACGTTCTATGCTCTTGAAGGAATTGGCTTCTGTGCCTCTAATTTATTGCCTCTTTCTTCATAAGCTCCACACATGGGGCCCTGGTTTGGGGGTGCAGTGATATCTGAGGCTGAAACACTTTTTCTCTCTACTTTTTCCATGCTCTTCAATGAGAAACTCTCCTGCAAATGGACTCATGAAAATCCTGCCAAGCAGTTCCTCAGATGTGCTTGGGTGGGCTCAAATCTGACCTCAGGCTCGGTCCAGGACTCCGATTCCCCCTATCTAATGACATAAAGATGCTGATGAAATCCTGAAACCTTCCTCGAGCAACTAGCAGAGTGAATCTTCTCTTTGTACTCCTTTCTGGGCAGTTGTACCTTCCTGTATTATTTCCAGTAAATATATTTTCTAAACAAAGTAAAGCTTTCTGTATGTTTTGTGACTTTTAGCATGCCACTGGGCACAGTAAATGCCTGAAATGTGTGCATTACGGGTAAGACAGTCCCGTGTGTACATACTCCCTTAATCAACTTTCCATCAGAAGCACTAAATTTCTCCATAATATCAATGATTAACAATGGTGTCAGTTCCATGTTATATCAGTTGAGGCAATTAACTGATTTAATGTTACCTAGAAGGCTTTTCTTTGAGATTTAGAATGGCAGACAGAAAGGGAAATTAATATACATAAAGCTCTGGAAAAAAATATGAAGATCTTTATGATAATGAGTGTAGCAACCTATTTTTTTCTGCAGAGCATTTCTGATGGGTACTGTTTATATTTACAAGTATGTATACACACTGTTACTACAATCTTAGCAGAAGTGCAATTGTCTGAAGATAGTACATAATAATCTGAAAGCTAGTGTAAGCCCCTCTCTTCATCATCTACTAATCTGCCATACACTAATTAGGAATCCTTGATACCATCATTAATCCTTTCTGCTATGAACATACTGCCATACAATTTGTGATGGCAATTGCTGATATATCCCGAAGTATATCTAACCTCCAGTTTTGTGAGTTGTATATCTGAATCAACTTTCATGGAAAATAGCAATATCCTGAAGCATTACTAATAATTTGGTTCTGGAATTCTATTTGCCTGCATTTCAATAGGGCACATTTTTATTCAACTTTGGTTAGTTGGGAATGTTGAAAGAATGCTTTACACAACATTCCTTTTATCTGCATTATAGCAGCCTCTAATGATGTGCCATTCAAGTGTATTGTATGAAGGGGGATGGACTAGCTTGGCATGGAACAATTGGAAAGAAGGCAGCTTGCCTGAAACAAAGGCTAAGGAAAGATATTGAGTAGAGACACTTGCTTACCATCAAGGCTAGGCTCTACAAGGATCAGTGTAAGCTTGAAATGAAAAATTGATATGTACAAGTGGGAAAGACTATTGTTTATGCACAAATTTTTCAAAGTTACTACAATTGTCCCATTGTCACTGTCACCTTGATATCACCTTGAAAACATTTAAGATTAAAAAATAATCTGCATAGAAAAACTAGGATGCTTATTTTAACATAAAACCAGATTTTATGTTATAGTAAAGTAAATGTTATTTATAGTTCTAAAAGGAAGAAGAAAGCCCATAGAGGAAATACCCTAGTCATTCAGAGAATGCAAATGTTCCTGTTCTGGTCATCCATCCACTCTAATCCAGCTCACAGGGACTATTGGAAGCTTTTATTGCTGGGAACTAAAGCATGTAAACCAACATTCACTTAGCCCTCTGAAAATGACAGAGATAAAGAATAGCTTAAGTTTCACAATTTTAGAAGAAAACAGTCATCACCCTAGAATACTATACTTCATTCGAATGTATACAAAGGATGCAATTATAATCATTTTTCAATTTTGTGAAGCTACAAACAGAAACACTAAACCAGGCTCACTTTATTATGGTGCCACTAGGCTGTCCATCAGTGTCAAATTCCTCAGCATTTCCATTAAACAAGGAGGAAGAGGAAAGGGAAAATAAAGTGAAAGGACAAAATTCTTAGCATTTGAAAGTAGGCTTGCATATTTGCATTTAATATTTTCTACAAATTGATGATTTGACAGGTGCAATGGGAAAGAATAATGTCCAACTTTCTTTGACATTTATCTGTTTATCCTTTGTCCTAAGACAGAAACTCAGCTGGAATCACTGTGGAAAGCACTCTATGATGTAAGCACCTTAAATCAATGGGCTATATTGTATATGAAGATGTCTCACCAAAGGAATAACTTATCATTGAGATTCCTCCCCCACCTCCTCCCACAAAAGAATAATAGATTTTCACTTAATCATCTACATACACTCATTGAGTTCCTGCCGGTGACAAAGTCCGATCTTCTAGGTGATTACCTAGGGCATGGAGTACAATGTGTGATCACATGGACAGAGATTATTTTCCACCAGTAGGAAGAGACCATATAAAGAGTGAACTTTTGACCCAGGACTCATAAATACAAAGCACTTGCCAACTAAACTCATGGGCTAAAGACCAAAAAAAAAAAAAAGAATTTCAAATCAGGAAACAAACCTGGTTGCCCAGTAGCTTCTACTGAATATTGTTATCCTCAGCACTTTTGAACCAGGTTAAAGAATTCTACCACTTATTTGTTAACTCAGAAGGCTCTCATTTCCAGACTAATAACCAAGCACATTTGTGAACTTCGATTGGATCCTGATTTGAAAAAAATATATGTAAACACATTTTGAGCTAATTGGAGAAATTTGAAAATGATTACATTAGAGAATTACTGTTACTTTTCTTAGGGACAATATGCTAATTATAATTTTACATGAAAATATCCTTATTCTTAGAAGTTACAGATGAAATATTTATGAGTAAATGTGGTATCTCTAACTTTCAGATGATACACATGACACAAACACAGAAAATACTGCAAATTATTAACAAGCTGGTGGGTATTTTTTATTTATTGTACTATTCTTTCAATTTTTCTATATTTTTGAAAATTTTAATGGTAAAAATTTGAGAAAAATAATTTCTCTTTCACAAGTTAGGGAAGCTTGATAAAAACAAACATTCCAGGCAATGACAATGTTAAAAGTCCAATACAATAAAATAGAGATGAGAAGTCCTCCCATGCTTCAGGTTACAAAGGAAAATAAATTTGATTAAGTCTGCTTCATTCATTCACTTAATCAACAAATATTTATTGACTATTTACTCCGTGCTACATAATGTGGGGGTAAACTGATAGTCATAAATTCCTCCAGAAATTTGTAATTCAAGAGAGAAATTTAAGAGTTATATTGTCTTTCTGCCTCTATTATCTTTCTATCCCCATCAAAAATTCTATTTAACTATTACCTAATGCTAAAAAATCTTCATCATCTTTCACCTGGACCACTGCAATTGCTCCAGACTTGATCATACCATTCCCTTGCTTAAACCCTACTGCCTGTCCATTGGCTTCAGACCTCTATGATTAATTAGGTCTCTGCTTATCTCTCAAGGCTTATCTATCACCACTTCATACCTCAAAATCTGTACTCACTATTCATAAATTAAATTGCTTTCTATTTTCCAGATTGCCATGCTTCCTCTTGCTTTTAGTGTTTCCACATGACATTCCCTCTGCTTGAATCATATTTTCCACCCCACTCCTCTATCTTTGCTTGTCTACTTCTTATAAATCTTTTAGTTCTGATATTACATGTAACTTCCTGCATGAAATTTTCCTTGACTTTCGAAGTCATCACCTCGACAATACCACTGTCTACTTTCCCTGTCATTCCACTAAATACGCCGTATTGTAGTTGCCAATTTAATAGCTAATCAGTGCTTAAAAATTAGAATGGTGTACTTCTCACTAGGAACTCTGGCATCATTGATAAAATAAGGATACTAACATTGACTGGAAACATCAATTGAGTATTAGAAGAGTTTTCAGTTAACCTAAAAGTAATAGTTATTATATGTTGCCATGGGGAAATTGTCTAGTTAAGAATTTCCAACAGAGACTAAATGCCATATATTTGGTCGCCTTTTGTTTGGAATTATTATATCCTTAGGAGCATGTCGGAAGTAAAATTTCAACCCCATTATAACTGCCTGGTATAATAGCATGTGCCTTTAAAAGGTGCTTACCCGCACGCGCACACACACAAACACGCTCACACACACACACACACACACACGAATGCAATTAAAATAAAATAGAATAAGTGAAAACTCATAATCTGACAATATGGTTATCAGCCTTCCTAGTTATTTGTTAAAATATTCAATAGAAAGTCTTTTCTGGGTCCCCTGGTAGTATAAATACTAATTCTAATTAGGGCACTTTATGCTTTACTGTGTATCTTGTTACTGAATCCTCTTTCTTAGATTTCTCTCCTTCCTTTCTCTTTTTCTTTCTGTAATGGATTATTAATGATGGCTGGCTGTGATTTATTAGCCTTCTTGCACAGTGTTTCTTAAGTGTATCATTGACATTAGCTAATTGCCAATGCCATAACCCCGCCATAATCCCTGTTACATTGTTTCCCATTTAAACACTTGCTGTTTTGCCCAGCCTTCATTCATCACTAATATCCTTCTAAAGACCAAATACAAAGCTGTCTACTGTGCTCTATTTATAGTAGTGCTTTGATTTAGCATATTTAAAGTTTGAAATTTGGCTTAAAGGAAGCTCAAATATAACATATATTGTCATTCATGTGTCTTTAAATATTCCCTTTATAGCCTTAAAAACCAACTAGTATAGTAGTTATAAATAATAAAATATAGTAGTTACTAGGCTGAGTGATAATTCGCTCTTATTTGAAAAATGAGAAATCACTCTGATTTATCATTTGTACCATATATTTATAGTGTATGTATCACAAAGCATGTCTACTCAGCTTTCAATCCTCTGACATAATTATCTACAGTAAATGATGTTTATAATGATGAACTTGAAGAGCCTACATGATTCTAAATATTAAATTGTGGTCAGTGTATTTTTAGTATTGAATACATTCAATTGTTAAACCCCTTTGAAATGTAATCCATATGTTGTCTTGGTGTTCTAGGTGAGTATATATTTTTAACTGTTAATTGTCATTAGTTTCTTTTTCTTAACAGAGTGCCCTATTTGCACAAAGCTGTTATGCATTCTAGCCAGGTATTTACCCAGTTCTCATTTAGATGGGTTTTTTTCCCCCATATGGGAATGTTAACTGAGTCATTTAGAAATCCAGGAAAAAACCATATAATACCTAATTATAAAAGTTACTTTTCTCCGGTTATCACCAAGAAGAGTCTGACTTTGAATTTCTACCAACTACCCTTTAGTTGTATAGTTTAATGGCAATAAATGTAAGCATTGCTCAAAGTAGCTTTAAACAAAGACTCCCAAACCTACTTATATACTCTGGTGGCCAATCCCAGTCTCAGCCTACTTTCTTTGGAGGAACCAAGGTACAAAGTGTTCATAATTTCTATATAAGCAGAACATAAAACATAGCCTTGAATCTTTGAGTTTCTTAATTAGGGCTTATTTTCTAGGCCTCCCATGAATCTATCCTTTAATCCAAATGCTATTAGGATGTCCGGGATTGGATAAAAATCAGCAACTTCCATTGACTAATCCAGAAAAAACAAAACAAAACACGCAATGTGCCTTAGTTTAGATTTTAGTGTTTTAAAATAAGCTTTACATTTCTGAAGTTGTTGATTAGAATTGCAAGAGGTGAAGCAGTGCTAAAATGCTTTGTTTGACTTTATTCAGTCAATGCTCATTACATCTTTTCTAGTAACAAAAGTATTGTTTGAAACAGAAATTTTGAAAAATAGAAAAGGAATAAGAAAACAATGTAAAATCACTTGTAATCTTCCTTGATTTCCAGAAATAACTTCTATTAACATTTTGTATTGTGTCTTTTCAATCTCCTGTTACACATCCCCATATCATCAGATATTTCCCCCTTTGTAATAGTCATCACACTCATAATATAAACTTATAATAGTTTAATGCTTGCTTTTTCCTATAGACTGCAATCTTCTGGAAGCAGGACTGACTTTGTCTTAGGAACGGTCATATCTAGAATGCCTAGTATAATGTCTGGATCACAGCAGGTACTAAACAAATATTAGCCATGGAAAGATGGCTTTTTAAATGCATTTTTATATACATATTTTTTTGCTTCCAAAAAATAGTAGTACACAGTACATATGGTATGTGTTTTCAAATAAAAGTTCTTTTTATGCACTATTTGAAATATTATCTCAGATGATATATTGATTGGCATCTTACTTCACTTCTAGTTTGAAAAATATGTATACTTAACAAATCTTCAAGTAAATACTCCACAGTACATGTTCCAAGCCAGATAACACTTACACAGCAAAAAAATCAGTAGAGCCAAGTGTAGATATTCAGCAGAAGACATTTATCTAAATATTGAAATGCTGTAGTGGCTTTTTCAAATTTATAGTACCACATCTTTTTAAGTTGTGACAATTTCCCAATAGGAACATAGTTGAATTGCAATGCTCTTGTGAGAATAACCTTAGCTTCAACAAGAAAAAGGGCGGGGTGTGGGGAATAAGACAGAACAAATCATTAGACTATCCAGAAGAGACAGAGTCTTCTAAGAAATTTTAAAACCAATGCATAATTATAATTCTGACAAGTACTTTAATGTGAAACAAAATTATAACACTTCTCATCCAATGCCTAATAACTGTATATTTCTGAGATCTGAAACAAGACTCGAAATTGAAATTTTAGATTTGACGCCTGCTATTTACTCTATAACTCCCTATGAGTACCAAGAACTCGTTAATCACCAAAGATTATCATCTCTTTTCAACTCTGTTCTTTACTGACTTCTTCTTCTTTCATATTTTATATATGCAAAGCACTGTTCTAGATACATTCCGATTGCCATTATTATCTTTATTTTCAATACTTTGTATTGGTTTTCCTCATCCCTATCTGGCCATGATTTCCTGTCCTTTTAATGCACTTGGTTTCCTTTCCTTGCTCTGTAAATGTTGGTGATCTATCATTTTCTCATACTATGAGCTCTCCTCAGGCAGTTTTTAATAGTTTCATAGTTTCAACTATAGCAACCTCCAGAGCCATATTTCCAATATCCTGGTCACTTTCCTTGGAGTGGTCTGACTCCTGCCTCCCACATTTTCTATGAACTACATCATGCCACCTCAGCTACCCACTCCGTGGTCATTCCTTGCAACTTAAAATCAGCTGAAAATATTTCACTATCAGAATGATTTCTATGTGCTGACCAAAGCTTCCTCTTTCCCCAGTTTCTTCTCGAACTGTATTCTCACCACAATTTTTTCTAAAACCTCATTAGATCTCCAGGACATTTTGAGCAAGAGAGTATATGATTGGATTTTGTTTGTTTGTTTGTTTTAAAGAAACCAAAACACCTAATTCTGGGACTTAAAAAAGATTGTTCAAAACTGGGTGGCGGAGGCAGTTGGAGTAGGTAGCGAGGAATCTGGTTTGGATTGTACTGAAGAGTGAGTGCGAGAACAGGAAATGGATTAGCCAGAGCATACTCATCTTTCTAATTTGGTTACAAAGAAAAAGATGATTACTGAAGGAGGACATGAAATCATAGGGAGGTTTGCTTTCATTTAGGACACATTTGAGTATGAATATTGTAGAGAGGGCAAGAGGGAATTTAAGACAGATGTTGCATTTGCGAAGATTCAGAGAAACCTAAGAAATCAAACTTTCCTTAGGAAACTTACACTATAATTAGGTCTGTGTACCCTTGAAAAGATCCCTTCTTATACCAGGAAAGACATACGGCAAAATATGGCAGATATAATAAATTATATTGTTTAGTGCAAGGGAGAGACTGGGTGGGGGGATTAGGGAGGGTGTTATATAGACTCAGCCTTGGAAAATGGGTAGAGTAAAGACATACTGAACTACAGTGATGGAAATTTAGATGCAAGAGACATTTCATGGGAAGAATCTATCTCACTTTGTAATTAAGCCAATTGGACAATTAGGACTGTGGGAAAGCTCCAAGGTTTCCAAACTAGATGCGTGTGAGCTGGTGGTAGTAATTTTTGAAATAAAAGGGCTGGTGTTCTGCTGTTCTCGGAGATTGTTTTCTCTTCTAATGAAATAGGGAACAAGAATCAGGGGATATAGGGCAAGGGTGAAATGAAGAAACTGACCAATATCCAGAAGCTATCAAATTAAGTCTCCATTTTGTGGCTTCTCTTAAACTTTCCCCAAATGGCAAATGCACGCACATTCGAGTGTAAGTTCAAAGTTATTCAATTTTGTCTGTCAGTTGGCAGAACAAGAAGAGAGTAATAATATGTCATATTGATGATGATGAGGGAAAATCGGCAGTCTCATATACTTGTAGTCAGTCAATCAGAATAAACTTTATACAATCCAACAATAATTATCGAAATTATTTCCTCAGGGTAAATTCCATTTCTAGATATTTATCCCAAGGAACGAATTGCAAAACATATAGGTATGAGAATTTTCATGGCAGAGTTATTAATGGGTGAAAATTTTGGAAAAAACTACATGTTCATATTCTGAGTAATAATATTCTGAGTAATTGAAGCATGGTATATCTATACAAGGAAATACTATGGAGATAAAAAAAAGATCTATACGTATCAACATAGAAAGATATTCACAAAACAAGCAAAAAATAACAAGTTAATGAATATATGAATGTATGATCACATTTATGAAAAAACTATTTACTTACACACAATAAAAGTCTGAAAACAGACACAACCAGAGACAAAAAGTTATTTTGGAAAGACATATAATCTAGTATTAAATGTGATTGAGAGTAGGATTATGGCTGCTGTCTAGTTTATTTTTGCTTGTTTATATTCTCTTGTATTTTCTAATTATTTGGTGATCGATATAGATTGTTCTTATAAGGAATATGTTTTTAAGACTGAAAGTTAAAGTCTAAATAGTTTGAAATAATACACTATAATATTCACATCCATCTTCATGCTCTATGGGCTATCTATGATTAAAGGGTCAAAATATAAAAATTTTGGAGCTAAAATGAGTAAATAAAAAGCCATGTCATACTTGGACACCAGAGATATTTTTCTCCTAATGTGATACTATGCTAAAAGTTTCTCTAGAGACTTAAAAGTGCTAATGCACTTAAGTACCCAGCAAAAAGTAAGATGCAGCAAGTAAAAACGGCCTTTCAAAATTGAATAGATGCTCGAGTAAAATTCAATTAGTGGCAGCCTCCTCCAGAGTTGAGAGTAAAAACCCATTTCCAATCGTGTTGTCCTTGATCCAAATCAGAGATCATTCTTTTAGGAATTCAGATTTCTCCATAATGGACACAGCTTAGTTTAGGATTCTTGGGACTGTAAATAATGCATAGTAATGTACCTATGAAAGTGACTTTTACTAGAAGACTCACTGAAATCAATGAATTGATGGAAGAATAGTTAAATAATAACATGACCAACAGAGCAGTCAGAGCACAAGAAATTTTGAGAGGCTGAATGTGACAAAATAACAATGATATTAATAATAATACTACTAATAAAAACAAAATAGTGGTTGCTATAAAGTAAGGCAAACACATTGCTCTTAGAGTCTACTAAAGTGACACCAATGAATGATACCAGAAAAAATGCTGTCTTCATTAGTTCCGGCTGCTACAACCATACCATAGACTAGGTGGCTAAAACCAGGAGTCCCCAACCTTTTTGGCACCAGGAACCAGTGCTCCTATGAGAATCTAATGCCTAATGATCTGAGGTGGAGCTGAGGCGGTGATGCTAGCACTGGGGAGTGGCTGCAAATACAGATGAAGCTTCGCTGGCTCACCTGCCGCTTACCTCCCGCTCTGTGGCCCAGGGGTACCTGTCCACGGCCGATGGGTTGGGGACCCCTAGCTTAAACAACAAGCATTTATTTCTCCAGTTCTGGAGGACAGAAGTCTGAAATCAGGGTGCTAGTATGGTCGGGTTCTTGGTGAAGGCCCCCTTCCTGGTTATGTCTTCACATGGTCTTTCCTTGGTGTATGTACATACAGAGGCAGACAGATTTTGTTTTTTCTTCCTTTTACAAGAGAATTAATCTCATCATGGGGGTGCCACACTCATGATCTTGTCTAGACCTAATTCCTCCCAAAGGCTCCAGCTCCAAATACTATCACAATGGCCATTAGGACTGCAACACATAAATTTGGGGGGGACACAAACATTCAGTCCATAGCAAATGCCAACATAACCCACAGAGTTACAATGTCTCCTTAAACATATTATTGCTGGCTACCCAACAATCGATGCCATTATTTTTACTTAAAAAAGTGGGTCAGTGAAAGTTGGTTAGTTACCATGAATGCTTAGAAAAAAGGAGACACCAGAGAGAAAACTTAGTACCCACTTATCACATCCAGTGGAGAGGAACATTCTAGCCCTATGACTGCTTTAGCTAGTCCCTGTGGCAGGTGACCCTAGTTTAGAGGTGGAAAAATTGGGTAATTATGGGGTGATGCCATTAGGCATTTAAACATGATAATTGTCCTTCCTCCTCTCTCAGCCACCATCATTCTTTCTCGTATTCCATATTCACCAAATAGCTTCTGATTGTAATGTGCTTTCTCACACAGATTTCCTGGAGGGAAAGAATGTGCTGCCCTTGCAGACTTGGAAAGTCCATGGGATAGCTACATTTCTCTTCTCAGCTAGATTTCATGCTCATTTACACAAGCCATCTTCTATGAGCTCATTTGGTGTATGCTGGATATCTAGAGGTACAGTCCAGTAGTGCTGATCGAATGAGATGAAATCTCTTAACAATTTACTCATTTACAGAATTTGGCCCCTTGCTCATAGTCTTCTCTATCACAAACTCTTCCATCCTCCTGCATGGATACCCCATCCGACATTCTGGCATCTTGATTCTTTGACATGCACATATTCCATTAGCTTTTTCCTCACTCCACCTCACCCACCTGCTCCCACACCGTATCCTAGATCTTGTCACCACTACCTGAAACTTGTTTTACGTTCCAAACCATTAACTGATATTTCTTGTTCTCTGACCACAACCTTTCCAATTTCTAGCTTGCCAGTTCACTGCCCTGTTGTCAACTGCTTCTTAAGTTTAAGGCATCAGAGAAATCCAGCATTTCTTACAGATTTTTGTAGTCGTTTTATAAAGATTTTTACTCATTCATCTTTCTTTATTGCGGTAAAATATACATAATTTAAAATTAACCATCTTAACCATTTCAAAGTGTACAGTTCAGTGGCATTAGGTGCATTCACATTGTTGTGCAACCATCCATCTCCAGAACTCTTTTCATCTTGCAAACTCTGTACCCATTAAACACTAACTCGCTGTCCCCTTCACCTCTCCTCACCCCCAGGCCCTGGCAACCACCATTCTCCATGTATTTGACTGCCCACTTTCTCTATGTATTTGACTGCCCTAGGTACTTCATATAAGTGGAATCATACAGTAGTTGTCCTTTTCTGATTGGCTTATTTCACTCAGTATAATGTCTGCGAGTTTCACCCATGTTGTAGCATGTGTTAGAATTTCCTTTCTTTTTAAGACCAACGAATATCCCATTGTATATAGAGACCATATCATGTTTATCCAATCATCCGTTGATGGACATGGGTTACTTCCACCATTTACTTATTGTGAATGATGCTGCCATAACCACATGCGTTCTCATTCATCTTTCTTTTTGCTATCAATCTCTGAAAGGCTTTATGAGTTACATGTACTCATTTATAAACCAAACTAGTATTAAAATATTTCTCAATATTAGCCATTTATCTTCCACCCTTGCTTTTCTAAAAATCGTAATGATAATTCAGACCCACTTTGTGATGGTACTTTTTAAAGCTATTTTATACTTATCACATGCTGTTCATTTATTGGCTATTCTGTGAATGGATATGAGGACTCTATTAATGCTGGCTGGCTAACAAAAGTTTAGATAAAGTATGTGGGGTAGTTCTCTAAGAGGGTTCAGACTAATAATGTGGCTTTCAAATATAATTTTTCAAAGAATTTCTAATTAATTGCATGGCCAGCTCTCCTCTCCTTCAGGTACAGAGGAGAATTTTACTTCACAGCTTTCTCTGTAGTTAGGGGAGGCCATGAGACTAGCTCTGGTGAATGGCTTGCAAGAGTGTGTGTGTCTCTTTCAGGCTGAAGCAGTGTAGGTTTACTTCCAGGCCAAATCTCTCTCTTCCTCTGCTGCAGCAACTAAGGATACCACTTGTTCCAGATGGTACAGCTATACGATGGTGGAACTGCTAACAAACGATCACTGAGAGCCATATGGAAAGCATTTATTGGACAGTTGCCCAGAACCTCAACAGACATCTTGTAAGCAAGAAATAAACCCCTGAGATTTGTGGGATCATTGTTTCTGTAACATAACCTCATCTATCCTAACTAATAAAATACTGGACTATTTAACCTAATAGTGGGTTGGTATACCTCCATTAATGCAGCTATTAAAAATGCATGAGGATGATACGTGTTGATATAAAAAGATCCTCCAAATACATTAACTTTAAAAAGGAAGATACAGAATAGAGTGTATAGTATGTCACCATTTATATAAAATGCAAATAATCACCTACATGTGCATTGACTATCTGTTCAGATACACAGGAAACTGGTAAGAGTGGTTGTCTCTAGAAAGAGGAAGGGAGAACAGACAGGTGTGGGAGAGAGACATTTTTCACTGTTTGGATATTTTTATTTAATATTCAATAATATTTAAAAATAATAAATGTGCGTGAATTACTTGGTTACAAATAAATAAACATTAAAAGCAGTTATGGAAGTCTGCTTTTATTATATAAATTAATCCAGTGGCTAGGGTATCAGAAAGAAAAGAATAAATTTGAGAAAAAATACAGAAATCAAATGAATGAGATTTGATAGCTCGCAAATCTTAGAAATTTGAGGAAGAAAGGAGTCAGAGATAATTGTGATGTAAGTTCTATGAGGGCAAGAATTTTTGTCTCTTTTGTTCATCAATAGTAGGTATGGAATGACTGACTGCATAAGATATCAATTATTGTTATGTTCATAAAATGTTTTTGTCCTTAGCGATTTACATAATGCTTAGAAGTAGGTAATGTCTTTCATTTTGCATGTAATAAAATTTCGATAAATGATTCCTTTATTTTTATTTTGGCCTGCTTGTAATCTTCAGCTGCAGGTGACTATTTAATGAGAATATGTTAACAAGAGATAAAATAACACCATGAAAATATGGATTCAAATGATTCTTTCAAGTTTATCAGATATTAAAGGATTGAGACTTAGAGGTCTTTATGGGTTGATGGCTACCCAGAAAAACGTGAGCTGTTTTAGAACTCAGAAATCACATTATAGAAAATAACTTTGGCGTGAAGGTATGATAGCATTTATATAAAGCTATTATTGAATTTCGTTTATATTGTTTTGTTTAGAAGCTTGAAAACAACAGTACTCATTTGTTTCAAGTTACATGTTTTGCTTAACAGATCTAAGGTTTTGTTCCTTCCTCTTGCGATTTCTTGGAATTTTGCATTGATACACTATAAATAGCATTGCCTATGAGAACTCTTGCTTTCATTTTCTTGAGAATTTTGAAGATATTTTAATCATGTAAAACCAATGATAGTCTATCATGTGTCATAGAGCAATTTCTAATCTCTCAAATACGTAAAGGTAAGACTAATTGCTTGGAATAAGGGAAAACCTTTTAGATGTAAGCAGCCCACTTTTTTTCTCCAAATAAAAGTAGAAGAGGTGCTGAGAGCCCGTATGTAATTCGATGAGGCAGAAGGGATCACCTTTCTTCTTCACAGCCAAAAGTAGCCCAGTGACCCAGAAAAGGATATAGGAGCCATCTCTTAGTCACAGAGCTGCACTTCCCAGCAACATGCTATGGTGCAGGCGAAAAGCCTACATGATTCCTTTAACAACTAGATTTGATAATCGCTGATGCCTGGGCTAAAATCAAGAGGTTTTAACAAGTTAAGCCGCTACCTGTAACTCAGTGTCCCCACTCTGGCCCAGAAGATTTCTGACTAGTGCTTAATGCTGTATAGCCTCAACATTTTCTGGGCTGTTTCCATACCACACAGCAGATACTTCAGCATCCTGTGTGAACTCTATGCAGAAAGCTTTTCTCTGACCCTTCCACTTTCAGACTGATTTCTGCTTTCCCAGCATCTGGCCTCATTCACGACTTTTCCTTTTCATGATTTATATTCACCCCCTTGATGTTTCTACATCTGGCTGCTCAGGGGAAACATTTCATCTTGTCCTCTTTGTGTCCACCTCCTCTCAGGCTTCTACAGGCAACACCTCACAGTGTACCCTGATTCTTCGAATGGAATCTGGACAAATAGGAGATTTTGAGAGACTGCATCCAAGAAATCATGTAATTAGTTGCCTCCAGTATCATAAAGAAATACGAGTCAACTCGTCACTCATTTGTCAGCGTTATATGATATTGTGCCCCCAAGTGTTAAATCTTATTTCAATAAATTCTAAGGGGTTGTCAAAATTCTTTCGCAATTTTGGAATTGTGTTGTCTTGAAATAAGGCTGTTTTAAATATAAATTTCTTTCAAAGAATCATAGTTTTCTTTTAAAAAGGTATTTCTATTTATTTTACTTGTAGGTTTATTTAATTATTTTTATAAACATAGCACATACTAATTATAATGATATTAAATAGTTGATTTTTTTTTTTTTTTGCCTTTTTTGTGGGGGTGGAAGGAGGGCTTCCAGTATCTCTGTTCTCTTATTATTTGGGAAGAATCCCAATGAGCAATCTCTTCTGTTATAGAAGGCACAGTTGTTAAATATTCCATTTTCATGTTCCTGGAGGCTCTCATTCAAGCATGTGACTAAGATACTGTTAATCAGAAATTCTTTTTGAGAAATGAAGGAACATCTGAAAATCACTCATGGTGATTTATCTAAGGGATTTATCTTAAAAGAGGAAGGTGATTGTCTTCATGCTGCATCCTTATCTAAACTCATTTCTCCAGGCTTGTAAAGAAAGTAAAGATTACAAACGTAATGCCCCTTGTAGATATTTATAAATCCGTAAGAATAAAAATAATTTTAAAAAAGGGAATCACATTTCAGAATGCTTTGAGGGGATTATAAGGGCATACACGGAAGGAAAAATCCAACATAACAAATATTTGCAAGACGAGAATGCATCCCAGATACCCTTTGTG
>NW_006436298.1:45164533-45196136 GCF_000325575.1 Pteropus alecto
TTGCCCCTGAACCCCCTTGTCCCTCTGCTGTTGTAGCACCTCCACTTTCAATAGTTGGATTCCGTTGCCCTAACATTACTGTAACTAGGGGCCCCACTAACCTATATGTAAATTAGGAAATGATGCTCTTTTAAGATACTTTACAGGCATTTGTTAGAAAATTGTTATACTGATTTTATTAGAATAAGACTATAATACCTTAAGCAAAAAAAAAAAAAAATGGCATAATATATTAAAGATTCCATAATGTAAAAAGCATACCTTATATGTGGCAGACATGAATATAATCCCTTCCTTAGCTTGTTTTCCCATGACATGAGGTTTCCCAAATGGCTAGGTGGAGATTGTTACTTCCTATTCAGCGAAACCATTATTGTTTATCAGATAGAAGAAATCTTTGAGTACCAAGAATTCTAAATTAGCAGAGCCCCAAGAAGGAAGGACAAGTGGATCATTAGGTTTAATACTGAGTGGTGCCACTCCCAGTTCCACTCACTGATTCTTAAACCCATAAATTATTGCTGTAGGAGAAAAGCACCAAACATTTGTCTCTGGTTCATAGCACCTACTGCATCTACAGACTAGCACATCAGATTGGCAAGATATTGTTTCCTAAGCTACATAACTGAATATTCAATAAGCGTTCTGCTATTCTATAAGGTAAACTGCTTTCAGATGCTGGCACATATGAGAGCAGTGACCCTATGGGCATCAGTATATTGCTTTGTTTTATGAAAAGTAAACTTATTAAAAGTAATATTTTAAAAGAGAAGTTGCTAGTGAATAAAGTGTTCATTAAGTCCACAGACTGTGATGCTTGCAGATGTATGATAGTGAGGAAAAGTAAATTCAGATCCAAAATAAAGTCTATTCCAATGTAGACAAAAACTGCCCCTCCATGAAGAAATGTAATCAGCCTGATACCAACTGCCTTTCTGGCCCCTCTGGAGTTGAGTACCACACCGGAGTCTCATGACTGGTGACTGCAAATGTCAAGTTGGTCATTCAGCTGTGGCAAGTAGGCAGGCCAGCCTTGGTGAGGCGAAGTCCAGACAGTTGAGCCCATGCATAGGTTCTATTTTTCTTAGCGTGCCCACTTTGTTTATGAGCTCATCAAGCCAGCACAGAGTGTTTCAGGGAATGCCAGTTTAATCGCAGATATCTCATTTATGATGGAAAGCTCATGACAGAAGCCTAAGGGCAGGTGTTCAATGTCTACCAGGACCCAATAGCAAGCCAAAAGCTGTTTCTGAAAAAGGGAATTATTTCTTGACAGAGAGGATGTGTTTATGCTTAAACATCCTATGGGCTTTGGCTGTGATTTATTTATTGGCATTTTCATAGGGTTTAGAGAGCATTCCAATTTGCTACAGAAAGTTTGAGTACTGTCGGATTCACTTGGTCATAAAAGCCAAGTAGCACAGCTGCCTGCAGTGAAGCTTAGACTGGCTAGCTCTCTAAGGTCCATGCCAGATCCCACTCAGGGCTTGAAGCCATTTGAGTCATCCTATAATTGAACCAAAGAAACATACCTATATTATATGTTGCTTGTAAAATCCAATGAGGCCTATTGAGTGTTATGCCTCTTTCTTTAATGATATCAGATGCAAAGTGCATTAACTTGTCCTTCACATTGTGCTTCAGACAGGTGAGAGGCCATTTACAGTCAGTCATCGCTACTTTCTATTCCTGGGTATTTGCAGCACAAAACAATAATGTATAAGACTAGCATGATGCCCTATAAAATGATAAGACAGTCGAGTACTCTATGGTCCAAATCATAGCATAGAGTTCAAGAGCTGTTGTAACCCTGAGATAAGATATCTATGCTGCTGTTCCTGTCAAGTGAAAATAAATTTCTTAGATTATTTATTGAAATAGCATTTCTCAGATCAATAGTTGTAAACCAAAAACTGTTTCTATTTGCTCCAGTAAAGAAACTATATCTAAATTGGCCACTATGACTTGAAAAACAGATTAGGTTTATAATTATCAACTGGATGAGAATTTTGGTCTAGGTGATTTCTGCATAGGCCAAACAAACTACTTCTGTAACTTTTAAGTCTTTGAACGTAGCTTTTAACTTTGTATCTTTGTCCCACCTCTCCCAGCCTTCTCCCAAGGACACGATATGGCTTTTGGTTTACTTTCTGACAGAGGGGGAGTTCTAACAATTTTCCTTGGTTCTTACAACAGTGTTAGCTAGGGTGACCATATAATTTATCATTAAAAGATGTATATTTTTGATAGTGAAAATAAATGCTATTAATAAATATGCTGGGGGGGAAAAAAACAGATAAAAAACTAGTATTTTAAAGGTCAGCAATCCAGTATGAGGATTTGGTTATTTGCTATATCGATATTGCATTCAGGAACCATGAAAATAAACATCAGATAGTTTCAGAAGCCCAATGGGCCTTCACAGCTGGATTTGGTTCACAACTATATTCATTACCTGATCTCTTTTAGCTTCCATTCTAACCTGCGAATCACATTAATAGTCTATCCCCATTCCCTGGAATTAGTGTTTGCTCATCTCCAATGTACGATAAATCCTGAACGGTATGGGTATTCCTTTTTCCACAGTTACTGTGGTAAACAAATAGTTTTCTTCGTGGAAAGCTAGAAAGAAAATCATAAACATACTGGGTCCTTTCTTAAATGATTCCTCCCTCATCTCAGTGCTCTAGGGATGTCTGTGTATGAGCTCAGTTTCAAGAACTAGGTGACGGCTGTGACCCTGTTGTGACAGCTGAAAGCAGGCTTCTTCAAATCTAAAGGGGTGTTACTGCATCAGATAGAACCCCCAGGTGCTGTTTTCTAGGGAGGCTAATTATAGGCCTGGAGGGTCAGTGGAGGTCAGGCACATGGACTGATTTCTGTTGTTTGATAACTTCCTCAGGTAAGGCTATTATTAGATCTTCAAATAAGGCAGTTACAGCCTTATCCAAAAAGGGAGAAGAGGTTACCCTTTGAGACATTCTATTCCTTCCCAATATCCATGTCCCTATTCTGACAGATCCATTCTTTTTCAATAACTGCTCTAATTATCACACAAGAGACTAGGAGAAGCTGTGGATTCAGTTGACATTATTCATCAAACCACCGGATCAAGTTTTGAGTTTTATTTTAGCCATTTTAGCCCAGCAACTTCAAGAGATAAAAGGTTTTATGTGTTTATTTGATTGTTTTTTTTTTTTTTAAGCACCACTGTAGAAGTCAGTTGCCATTCACTAACTTTAAGCTGTTTGGAACCAACAGAAGCAACGACTCCATCCAACTTTTCTTGAACTCCTCACCTTAGATTGGACATAGGATTCATCATCCACACCAGGGCACTTTGTAGAATGAAAGTGGATACTAATGAAAATTATGATGGATTAATAGGCATAAAATCTCCAAGAGAAACTGGACATTTAATCACTCTACTCATCCTCTTTATATTGTCTTATGGCATTAGCAATAGTAAAAGTCTGGTCAGTGGTTATTTAAATCTATGTGATAATTTGATTAAATCTGAATGAACAGGCTGTCCGAGTAGCATGTCTTAATACTAGCTTAATTTTATTGTCTTTATGTCCAAGCACACCAGATAACCAATCCCAGATTCTCTTCATTTCCATCAGGGTCTGTTCCCAAAAGTTTCCCTACTCTCACTCATCTTATTAATTTTTTATCAGTTAGGATTCTTAGTATCAAATAATACCCAGCAGAAAGTATTGGGTCACCTGGATACCAATTAGGTAACTTTTTACTTTATAGGATGGTATATTTCAAAGTGCCTGGAGAATCTGATGTAAGATCATCTAATTCATTGTATCTAATACTAACATCAGATCTATCACAAAGATCTTTTTCAATTATATTTTTGACATCTAATTATTATCATGTGTTCTAATGGGCTGTAACCTATTCAAAAAATTTATGCTAAGCATTCGTCTTCTACATTAGTGAGCACATACTACTTAGTCATTTAAAAAGGTGTTTTTGCCAAGGCAATATATTTGTGTAATTTTCAGTGTTAATTATATACTTTAGAATTAAAACTTTCTTTTTTACTCAGAATAAATGAGTGATTCCAGGGTGTGTGATAAGACAATAAAGAGCAATGCCAATGGAATGGCAAATATGGCAAAAAGCAAACATTTTCATCCTTTGTAGAAGAAGGGGACCAAGACCAACCCTCTGGCTCTAGGACAGAATTTTGTCTCATCAATAGGAACTGGATTAGGTAAACTATAAAGTGACTTCCAGCTCCATTATTCTATGAATTTATAAAATGCCAGCATGGAAAATATCTGAAAAATTGCGTATCACTCACTAATAGAAAAAGATAGCTAGTGTAGTTAATTAAAATGTGTATGCTTATAAAATTTAGGGGTTTTGTTTTTGTTTATTCTGCTCGCAAGAGAGATGGGCTGAAGAGAAAAGAGCTGTAGAACTTATTGCATGCTTTGGCAGAAAGAAATCAGTGCAGGCATGGTTCAGGAAGTCACTCTGTTACTAGTCTGGAAGATTCTGAAAATAGGTGCTTGACAAGAGGGTCAGCATTCTGGGGTAGAGAGAACCACCCATATGGACACTGCAGGTTTCAGTTTGCAATGGTGCTGTTGGCTTATTCCTTTTTGACATGGATTATCCTTTACATACCAAGTTGGATTTCAAGCCTTTCTCACTAGGGACTCTCTACAATTTGCAACAATGTACACATTTTCTATGTGGTTATAAGAAGTTTTGCTTTGTGCAGATGAACTTGACTCATGCCTCAGATGTTGCACTCCAGAAAATTAAATTGTCTTTTCTTATTACTATTTTGAAAAGTCCTTTGACAGTTATTTAAATGACACATCTTAGTACCTTTGATGTTGAACAATTGTTTTCTTTTTAATGTGAGACTTGTTAGACAGTAAATGCTCCCCCAGAAAATATATTTTTTAAAAGAAGCTGAAGAAAATAAATATTTAAAAGCAAACATCTTACAACTGCTTTTATGATTTAAAGGCAACAAGGTTTATCTTCTACCATGTTTGCTTTGTGTGTGTGTGTGTGTGTGTGTCTCTTGAGTTTGATTAAAATGATGAAAAACAGTACTACAAGATCAAGAACCATAGATTTGTCCTTTGAAAGTCATGTTTATTGAATTGCTCAAAACTACTGAAATTATACTTACCAAGTAAAATTGTGATTGGACGTTCCTTTATTTTGAATCTAGTTTTCCCAGTAGAAAATTTGAACTTTGATCTTTATCTTTGAATTACTCAACATAGGCCTCAACATGTTCAATTTTGTAAGAAAGTATTGTGCTCCACTTCTGGAATGAATTTCCCCAGGGCTTCTTTAATGGTTTGTATCCTTAATGCATGACAGTTTAAAATTTTTCCAATTTGATCAATTCCTTTTAAATGTGAATGAGATTCTGCTTTTCATCATGTACTCAGATAATGCTATTAACTCATGGTCAGTAAGGCATGCATTTTTAGTAGGTTTTGTAGTAGTGGTGATGTGCATTCATCTAGACCAGGAAACTCTTGGCCACTTCTCCTTTCACTAAACATGCTTCTGACTGATTAGGATACTGATGTAGTCTTTAGCTATAGAACACAATGAAATCTGGAAGTTTACCCTGGGCCTACTCTCAGCCTCAGTCACCTTGGTACCACCTTCTTGTCCAGCAGAATTAACTGACAGCAGACAGTTATTTCATCTCTGAAGTGTATCCAGGCTTTTGTTGTCTTGTTTTCTCTCTCCATTTCCTTAAGTTGAAGTTGCTTTATTTGCTAATATTTCCTAGCACAGGTTGAGTTTCAAGCCAAGGACATTACTGCAACAGTAGCAAGAATAGAAAATCAATACCATATTGATTGCCAGTGAAAATGATTTTGAATAACTTCACTTACTTCGTAGTTTAAAGCTCATTGTTCTATCTTTCTTATTTCTGGCTTTCTGAGTTTTTATAATGAAAATGTTGTGATTGAATCAAAGACCTAGAAAAATTATGTCCATACAAGTTCGTAAATTCTTGAAAGGTATGCTTTCTTTTTTAAATCTTTTATCGTGAACATTAAAGGATTATTTCCCTTTTTAGCTTTTTAATAAGAAAAGTATCATTTTCTTAGTCACAATAAGTTAGTCATATTTAGCCTCATCTATTATGTCCACAAAAATAGTCACTCGATTTCACTTCATTGAAAAATATATTGTTTGGATGATAATGTATTGTTTTAGATCTGACATTTCTTTCAACTTAGAGCATGAAAGAAAATATTTAACAAATCTTTTAGCTTAGAAATCTTTCAAAGTTTAGAACATCACAGAGAATTAGGTCATTCTTTAAGTATTTGGGAGCTTAGGAAAATATTTTCATTACCTGTCAGAAAGTGGGGTGGGAGGAATCTGCCTCGCTTGGTAGGGCAACTTTTGGGGGCTCTCCAAATTCTAGACTTGGAGACACTGATCTTGACTCTACTTTTGGGAAGGCTGATTCTGAAAAGAACTAGAATCTTGCTGTCATCTTAGATACTGAATCATTTACAATGTTTTGTTTACAGGCAGCAGAATGAACTTAGCTAATTTAAATGAAAACGGTAATTCACTATAGGAATATAGATGCTTATAACACTTAGTAAATACTGGAGACACAGACTTCTGGACTGGAAACAGAACAGCTTTGGTGATCTAGGTGTTCATTGAAGTCCAGACTAAGGAATGAAATAGCATCAGTTATTCTCCATCCCTTATTTCTTTCCTTTGAGATTCAAATTCTGACAGGGAGGGAGAGAATGAGAACACACCATGCTTCTTTCATCAGAACACTTAAAAACTTTTTCCCAATTAAAGTTGACATTTAATATTATTTTATATTAACTTCAGGTATATAGCAGAGTGGTTAGACATTTATATAATTTACGAAATAATCCCTTGATTAGTTTAGTATCCACTTGGCACCATACATAGTTATTATAATGTTATTGACTATAATACCTATGCTGTACTTTACATCCCCATGACTATTTTGTAACTACCAAATTGTACTTCTTAATCTTTTCACCTTTTTTACCCAGTCCCCAGCCACCCTCCCATCTGGCAATCACCAATTCTCTGTATCTATGAATCTAAAGAACAAAATAAGAGAACAAACAATAAGGAAACAGACTCATAGATATCAGAACACTTTTGATATTCCTGTTGGGATCCTGCTGATGCCAACTGACCTTCTGCCAGACTCTCATTTTTAAATTCAGAAACACCTCCTTATATAGTTCTGACTTATCCAGTCTTTCCATTTAGTTCTACCTTTTAAATTCAGTTTAGTAAATATTGACTATATACAAAATCCTAATGATAACATATATATAAAGTTTAAATAAACACCAAATTATGTATCTAATGTAAACACCTCCAGTTTAAGAAACAAGATCCAATATCATTCTCTCTTAAAGTAACTCTCTGCCTGACTGGTTAGAAAAGGGGCATCCCATCTTAGAAGTCAGGGAAACTGTGTTAGAATCTCAAGCTCTAATAATGCTTGTTGATCTTAAATAGGTTACTGTGTCCTCTTTGCCTTGATTTAAACCTCATAGGTTTAAAGTAGATGAAAACATAGCATTCCAGAGATAGAAATGTACTTCCTTTATCTGAATGCTCCCAGTGAGTGTCTTGCATTCTGTCCCTCCTCTTATGCCTGCTCCCCATGGCTGTAACCAACCTGCTTAAGCCCACTTTATCTCGAGGTGGGTTGCTCACTGGTAGTTAAATCAGAGGTCCTTAAATCCTTTTCAATAGAAAACAAGAATTGGCCTTAGAGCCCAAAAGGGACCTCAGGGTCCTGACTACAGGAAAGAAGGATATACAGGGGCCACACTATTTGAAGATTCATTATCCACAGCCCTAAGGTACAAGGTTGCATAAGGAAAAAAGATACCATAACAGGAAATTTTAATGCATACCCTGACCACTTAAACACTGATCCCATTCAAACATTCCTATAGTCTTAACACCAGTGTTTACACCAGCCTATTAAGTCATCTTCTTTGTGGGTTAGTCTTTCCTGGAGTACATGTCTCAGTTATAAAATTTATCTGCTGGAGTTTATAATTTGTTTAAATGTTTCTCTTCACTCTAGACAGAGCTCCTCAAATGTAGAGATGTTCCTTGTTTTGGTTATCTCATCATCTCCCTATACTCAGCACCATGACTGACTCTTAAGAGGTGTTCGATGTTTGTTTTGTGAGAGGTGAACAGGCAGGGTTCAGCTCTGCCAGTCTTTTTAAATATAACTTTGATCTAAAATAGCATTTAAGATTACATGCAAAAAACTAGCTCTAAGATTTCTGCTTTGTTGCTTAAAAAGAATCAATTATCAGATATGCATACACGATTCATGAAAACATTCTATAGTGTCAAATTGACTTCTTGTATAAAAGTAAAAACCCTTAGCTTATATTCCGAACTTCTATCTTATTATTCTAACATTATCTGCTTCCCAATTCTAATTCTGTTTCAGGCTAGGCTTGTCTGTTCTTGAGTGGGCAGGGAGAATATTTTATATTCAGCCTAAACCAGTGAACAGGAGCTCTTAATGGGAACACTGAATCTCCCTCACCCCCATGCCATTTACACCCAATGTTCCCCACCCCCAATGTGCTAACTATCACATTACGAATTTGGGGAATGCTCTATAAATGTTGGCAGACAGAAACACACTAGCAAGTTAGTTAATTTCAGCTTAAATGAATATGTCCAAGTGAATTGCCACCCACGTCTGAAATTCCCTAGTTTTGATAGTACCAGTTTTTTTTCTTCTTAAAAGAAACCCTATGCTGTTAGCAATAGAAATTAGTCAAAATTTTAACAATTGTGACATTGTCTTGCAAAGATTATTAAAAGTCTTTTAAAATCCAACTTAGGAAAAAGTCTGTAAATATGTAAAATGTTGCATTGTATTAAGAAAAACAATAGAATTCAACATATCTGATTCTAAGGAGGTCATAATAAGTACTTTAACAGTTACTGTGTGTGGGTTGATTCTGCAGTGGCTGAACAGCTCAGAATATTGAAAGAGCAGTATTTCAATGCGTGGGTAGTAGGCGGGAAGGGATGTCCCATATGCAGGCAGCTAAGCGGCAAACATATTTGTGATTGCAACGCAGGGCAAAAACATTGGGAAAGCTTAAGAGCATAAAACAATTACAAACAGACTTTGTATCAGCCCACTTGTATGAAAGTAAGGGTCAGTAACTTAGAACTCATGATCTAACTCTGGCTTACTTAAGAGTCCTAAAGAGTCCTTTGTCCTGCTCTCACCAGCTCAAACCAGTTCTGGCCGGTCACACGTTGGCAGTTAGAGGTACCGTAACTTTCCTTTTTCCATAATGCTGTTTGGACCTAACCAACTGAACTCCATTTCAATTTCTACATTTAGAATTCGATCAACTGGGGTTGGTTTTATATAACAAAGAAGTAGTTAACTGACATTTCGAAGAATAAATTGCAAAATTTATCACTCTTTAGAAGATACATTTCTAGGCTTTGTAGACATACTGTACTTTTAGTCTTTCTTCTATTATCGGTTCTTGTGTGTTTAAAGGCCTTAAGAAAGTGAAACCTACTTGTTTTGGGTAATGAGGAGGATAAAATCGCATTTGAAAGCAATTCGAATCTGGAAGTCATTTTTAAGTGAAGATAATAAGTTAAGTGTGGTAGAGAAAAGAACAATATGAAAAATATAACCATCACATAATAAACACCAATCAAATAATAGCTTTTAAACATAAAAAGTGCTTGAAAATATATGGGGATGGGACAAGAAGAGGATTATCCAGTGGGAATAGTGTCAGTAAAAGACAAGACTCTAAGAAAAGAGACAATAGTTTTAGGAAAAATACAATTTGGCAAGCCAGGAAACTTATTCATGGAGGTGATAAGAACAATTCAGAGTTTGATCCCAGGGGTTCTGGCAAGGTTTGTTTGCAATAAAATTCTCACTGACCTTTTTGTATATCTTCCTCTTGAAATATCCCCTAGAGAGATTCTTGGTGGCAAGGTGTATGAGAGGTCGTGTCCAATAAGTGTCACCATGTAAGTTGCAAATATCCCTGGAAGTGATGATGCATTATGTCATTATTATTGTTGAATAGTTTTATCTAATATCTAAAGAAATAGACATTCATCGAGAATTAAGACAGGATAATTCTGGGCCACTGCCCTGGGAGTATGAAAGCACTTGGTTGGGGTGGGAAAGGTGGGAAAGATTCCGATGCATTAAGGAAGGTAGAAGTAAAAACGGTGAAAGTTGGAGGAGTGGGAAGTGACATTTTATTTAAATCACATTTTTTTCCCAGGATAAGACAATTTTAGTCTTAGTTTTCTAAAGTTAGGACAAGGATGATGTTTTATATACTATTCAGTAGTTTCTCTGAACACGATATAATCGAAAGTGGTAAAAACACAAGCTTTAGAGTTAGAATCTAGTTTTATACCACTTTCCACCTCAGGCAAGTTATTTAAATTTTCTGAGACTAGAGCTAATAATATAGGTCTAGCAGACATATGCTGATGACCTACCCAGCTTTGAGTTTTCTTGTTTACTCTCCTAAGAAAATCACATATCCCCCAGCCAGTGGTAGTTTATCAAGGATTAAAACCAATCCTAACTTCTAAAAGATGGTTTCAATGTGTGCGAATCAATCATTTCATCCAGTTTAGGCTAAAGCTAGCTGTAATGGAGAGACATTTGGGGCGAACTTCTGGGATACATGTTAAGTCTTCTAAGACATCTACTATAAGAGACACTATCCCATGTATAGTGCTTTGTGCTGATTTGAGTCTTGAAATGCATATATCTATCATACTACCATGAATGACATCCATTGACATTAAATTTGACACACAAAAAAGAACAGAGCTGAAGGAACTACAGAGAATTTCAGCCAGAGTAGTTTTGAAATTGTATCTGAAACCTCATCTACTGCTTAACTTTGTTGCTCTACAAGCCAATACATCCCTTCATTGCTTAAGCTGGGTTTTGATGTATGCTTTCTGTTATTTGCCACCAAAAGATTGCTACCCAATACATGACTCTCATGAGTTTTGTGAGGATTATGACCCAGCACAGTGCTTAGTATATAAATATTAGTTCAAGTAACATTTCTTCATCAGTACCTTAAAATTAAACAAATATATGATGAACACCCATCACACCATTATATAAGACATAGTGCCAAGTTCTAGGGCTGTGCAGATAAGTAAGGCTGGATCCCTGCTCTCAAGGAGTTCACAGACAGCTAACTGGTACATACTAGTCTTTCAATAATTCCTTGGCTGTCACTAGAAAGGTATAAGCAAGCAGAGACTGGGTTATTACATCTGGAATAGAAAGTTAGGTTACTTAAAACTTAAAAAGTTAATTCATGCATATGGAAATATTGACTGTGTTAAGTTATCTGAATATGTTAGTATTAACTATAAGAAATAAGGCAATCTAATTATTTTTTAAGAAAATGACAAATAGCATATAATTAATGTTAGATAGGCTTTAGCTGTGCTTTTCATTTCATCACAAATTCCAGTAACTTTTAGGGCTCCTCCTGATATTATTTAAATATATAAATATTCAAAAAATAATTTTGTAAATACAGCACAATTTCTAACATGTCCTGTTTAAGTAAATTTAATATTGCTCTAAAAATCTGAAGATCTTTCATAATACAGAAAAACATTTTTTCCCCCAAGATTTCCAGTTGAACTTATGCTTTTGCTGCTAGTATTTTCTGAAGAGGATGCTATTTTTAGAGTCAAAATACTGTTGCTATTTGAGAATTTTCTTAAGAATACTAATATTCAATGGCAAGTACTACTTAAAATCCAGTTGGCTTTTATAGTGATTTAGATTTGCTCCTTAATAGTTTTGAGAATACTACTTGGTCTATTGCTATGTTTCTACCTAAAGTACCTCTTACACTACCATCACACTGAATTAGGTATTTTAACAATTATTTGCATAATATAACTTTGCAAAGTTAATCACAGTAATTTCCCTCTGCTATGTCATTCTTTGCAAATGGGAGCACCTACCCTGAAGTGGGGGGATCACCCTCAAAAGTAAGTTAGAATGCACCAATAATGAGTTTAAAAATTATCATTGATGTAATAACTGGACTAATTTCAAAAATAATAAGCACGGGACACAAGCTATGTCTAAAATCATTTTCCCTATTATTTCAGTGCTATCCATTTTAGCTAAAGAATGTTTCTCTGCTCTTCCCTGCTATTCTCTTTAAGAATCTCAAATTTGGCTTATTTAAATTAAATTTCAATAAGAAGTTTTAATAAATATTATCTGGTTTCACTTTCACGGGCAGAAGTTGATCAATAATGAATATATGGAATCAAAATAATTTTTCTTCATGGTAGGAAATAATATCCGTGTAATGCTTCTTACGGAAGCAATATGGCTTTTCTACAAATTATGATTAAAAAGAAAAGAAGGAAGATAGGATTGTAAGATAATGAACAAACACATATTACTGCTAATCCCTGCTCTGATACCTCATTTAATCTATGGCTAATGAATGATAAAATGTTCTGTACTTGCCCAATAGTTTGAGCTAAAGATCTTTTTGAATGGACTATTTGATTGATCACTACAGTTGCTCTACAAGTTTCACAAGTTATCCACAATCCAAAATGTTAGATATAAAAGCTTTTGCTTTACATTAAAACATGAAGCTGATAGGTGAATGCCAAGAAAGATAAGCAGGCCAGCAGCTATTGTAAAGAATAGATCTTTGTTCTCTGTTGCATGTTGTTGGTTTGCTTTTTTCCCTCTTTGTTCATTTTTGCTGTATCAGCTGGAGGTCAATTCCAATGATGAATGGAATTTTCTTTTCCCTTTTCTTCATTTTAAATCTTTGTTTGCTTATGCAGAATTCGAGTAATTCGAGACCTTTTGTAATGGAGTCAGTCCTTATGCACCTATGATTAAAAGTGAAGGCTGCTTCCAGACCAGACAAGGTAGATCTAGTTTTCTCTGCTCTTTCCTGCTAAGTACAACCATAAACCCTGGACATGGTGCAAAACACAACCAAAAGAGAAATGTAAAATGTGGTTGGAAGACTTCAAGGTGGTTTGGAACCCCAGAACTGTAGGAATGAACACAGTGCAGGGTGTCTCATGTACCCCTACCCAACAGAGGAAGGTCACCCAGACCCAAAGTTTCTTAACTTTCAACCTAGCAATAGAAGGCAGCCCAGGTAGGTTCATTTCTTCCCCAGAATCACACTGGAGTTCCTCTAATGACATCAGGTGAGCCGGACACCATCAGCAAAAGGGATAGATTGGGAACATTGACAGAAATAAGTAATGAGAAGAGGTACTCTTCTACTCTGCTGTGTCTGAGACTTCCCCTTTTCCCCTGGGAGATACTGAGATAGGCAGGCAGTGCTAACAGGAGAGACCCAGTAGCCTGGTCTGGGAACCCTCTTTGTCTCCACAGGCCTGGGACTCTCCTCCCTCACTCAGAAGCAAAAGGGCAGCAGATGGTGAAGGGCGTGGGGAGGGACCAGTAGTCATACCTCATTTAAAGATAAATTAATACCAAGTTTATACAATCTCTTCCAGATAATAGAAGAGGAAAGGAAGTAAAATAATAATTGCATACTTCATGATGCCAGTATTCCTCTGATACCAAAACCAGGCAAAGGCAGCACCAAACAAAAAACAACAAATGCACAGACCAATGTTTTTCATAGATGCCAAAATCCTCAACATAATACTAGAAAACCAATTCTAACAATGTGTTAACATATTATACACCATGACCAAGTGGATATATTCTAGGTATGCAAGAGGCATGTAAGACTGGTTAAATATTCAAAAATCAATCCATATAATCTACTATATTGACAAGCTAAAGAAGAAAAATCATAATGTCATATTAACTAATGCAGAAAAAGCATTTGGCTGCAAGCAAAATCCTATTCATGATCATAACTCTCAGCGAATTAGAAATAGTAGGTAATTAACACAATTGATAAAGAGCATCTATAAAAAACCTACAATTAATGTCATATGTAATGGTGGAAGACCAAAATCAAGGTAAAGTTGTCCACTTTCACCATCTTAATCAACATAGTACTAGAAGTTCTAATCACTAAGATGAGGCAAGGAAAGGAAACAAAAGACTTACAGTTTGGAAAGGAAGAAGTAAAACAATCTCTGTGGGCAGATTGCATTATTGTCTACATAGAAAACACCAAGAAATCTACAAAGTAAAATCCCATAAGCTACTAGCACTAAGGGAGTTCAGCAAGATCACGGGGTATAAGATCAATGCACAAAAGTTAAACACATTTACATGTACTAACAACGAACATGCAAAAAATCACAATTTAAAACACAATACCATTTATAATTGCTCTAAAGAAAGTTAAATACTTAGATATACACTTAAGAAAACATGTGCTTTAATCTCTATGTTGAAAATTATAAAATGCTGATAAAGGAAATCAAAGAAGACCTAACTAAATGGAGAGACATAACATATTCATAGATTAGAAGACTCAGTTGAGTAAAGATGTCAATTCTCCTCAAATTCATCTATTGATTTAATGCAATTCCTATCAAAATTCCAGCAGGGATTTCTGTAGACATAGACAAGCTTATTTTAAAATTTATATGAAAAGTCACAGGCATCAGAATAGCTTTAAAATAACGACAAAAAAGAATAAACTGAGAAGAATTACTCTACCTGATATTAAGGCTCACTATTTAGCTATAGTAATAAAAAATATAGTATTGGTAGAGGGATATGCACATAAGACAATAGGATAGAAAACCCAGAAATAGCCCCACACAAATATGCTCAACTGGATTTTGACAAAAGGGCAAAGCCAATTCAATGGATAAATGATAGAGTTTTCTATAAATAAAGCTAATGCTGTTGAATAAGCAATAAATAAATAAATAAATAAATAAATAAATAACCTTAAAATGAATCATAGTTTAAATGTAAAACTTATATTTTAAAAAATCAGGAGAAAATCTTTTGGATTTCAAGCTAGGCAAAGACTTCTTACACTTGACCCAAAACACTTTTATACAATATCAAATTGATAAATTGGACTTCATCAAAATTTGAAAATTTGCTCAGAGAAAGACTCTATTAAGACTATATAAAGACAGCATAAAGACTGGGAGAAAATATTTGCAAATCACTTATCTGACAAAGGACTGGTATACAGACAATATAAAGAACTCTCAAAACTCAATAATGAAAAAACAATTAATCCAATTAGAAAATAGACAAAAGATAAGAACATAATTACTTATATGGATAAGTAATTTCACAAAAATATGTTCAAAATCACTAGCTTTTAGAGAAATGCAAATTAAAACAATAATAAGATATCACTACACACTTATCAGAATGGAGAAAATAAAAATATTGTCACAACATCAAATGTTTGTGGAGAAACTGGATCGCCCATTGCTCATATACTGTTGATGGAAATGTAAAATGGTTCAGCCACTCTGAAAAACAGTTTGGCAGTTTCTTAAAAAATTAAACATCTAACTACCATACGCGACCCAGCAATGCATTTCTGGGCATTTGTTCCAGAAAAATCAAAACTCATGTTTACACAAAAATCTGTTCTCAAATGTTCATAGCAGCTTTATTCATAATAACTAAAAACTGGAATCAGCTCAGATGTCTTTCAGTGGGTGAGTGGTTAAACAAACTGTGATAACTATATAGCATAGAATGCTACTTAGTAATTAAAAAAATAAACAATACATGCAACAGCTTGGATGAAGCACCAAGAAATTATGCTAAGCAAAAAAGATGAATCCCGAAAGGGTACACACTAAATGATTCCCTTTATATAATACCTTTGAAATAACAAACTTTTAGAAGTGGAGGACTGATTAATAGTTGCCAGGGGTTGGGGTGAGGAGGGTAGTTTTGAAGGAGGAGGTAGAAGGAAGGTGAGTGTGGTCATAAATGGGCAACATTTATATATATATGAAAGGTTGTGGGGGGAGAATCCTTGTTATGCTTGCTATAAGAACTGTGATAGACATGTGAACCTATATAAGTGATAATATTGTATGGAATGTCACACACACACACAAGTGAATACAAGTAACACTGGAGAAATCTGAATATAATTGGTAGATTTTTTAAAATGTCAATATCCTAGTTGTGATATTATACTATAATTTAGCAAAATACTATCATTGGAGTAAACTGGGAATAGTATAAAGTGATCTCTATTTCAATAATGATTTCAATTAGTAGAAGTAAAAAAACAGCATTGTACCTTGAAGCCTGAAGCTGGTAAATTTAGGACAATTAAAAGGAATGTGGTTGCAAATTTATAGACATTATTGGACTTATTTCAGAATCTGGAAAACATGAACAGAATAAAATATTTTGAGATCATTTTATATAGATGAGCCATTCATGCGGGATTCCTCTACGTAATTAGGATATTCACACTACACTTAAACTTTATGGGAAATCATGCCCTTCCCAAAATGTTCTTTGGTGCCTCTGACAGAGGTTTAATATAGTATTTGGAAACTGGTTGATATCATTTCTAACATCAGTGACTGGCATTTTTTTTTGAGGTGTTTTTGAGAGAAAAATCCTTGTATAAATTCAGGTTCCTTTGAACATTTTTAATTTATAAGGAATAATCTTTCACTGTATTTAAATTTATATTCCAAATAAAATATATTTTTAATTAAAAGTAAAAATTATAAGAGCATAGCATATACTACAACTATTTTCCATTTTTGTACTGAACAAAGTCATGATGTAATCCATTGAGACATTAAGTTCTCTACACTGCCAACTTTATTCTTTTTATAATAATTAAGGTCATTGTAAGGAATGTAGAATATAAATCCAAGATATGCAAAGTATCACCTGTTCAAAGTTCCTTTCAGCACATTTTCAAGTGTCTTCCTACAAGCAACTTTCAAACATGAATTCCTGGCATGACGCTTTATAAAATATCTTATCTTCTGTTGTCCCCGTTAGTATAAGCTGGAAGAGAGCTGAAAGAGGATAGACTAAAATATCAATTTGTGCTAACATTTTTTTTCTGCAGAAGATAAATACATAGTACTGCTTAGGCCACAAATAAACTTATACTTGACAGTATGTCAAATGGCTTGGTATGTTTTATGGTTTTTACCACTACGTGGTAATCTGATTTCCATTTGGGCTTAGTTCTGAGGTTCTGATCTCGTTTATAGAAACTTATTTCGGAGTTTAAGTCTAATCTGGGGTAGGTCTAGAGTGGCAGTAAGAATCCTAAAACAACAATAACAACAGTAATAAATTAATTTATAAGAATGCAGTGGAATTAATTCAAACCCATAAGCAGACCAGAAATTACACATCTAAAAGCCCTTCAATTTGGAAATGGTCTGAGTCAGCCAGAATTCCCCTGGTACTCTTTCCTCCACAAGTCAGTGAAACCAGATCAATTCTCAGAAGGATGTATGCAATTGAGGTAGTGGGCACATTGCCAATATAATCTCTCCGTGGTGATCATCTTGTTAGAATATCAACCATAAGAGAATTATAAGCTCAGGAAAGACCAAGCAAATGCAAAGGGATGCTTCAGTATCCAAAATGCAGAGACTTTAGTTATTTTTTAAAAAATATATATTAATATTAGATATTTTAAAGTTGTTACTAATTTTATAGGCCTTGTAAGTTCTATTACTATAACAGTCATTACGTGTTAATCTTTCCAAAATGTATTGCACAGCCTTAAACTGTTGAGAGTTAATTAAATTCAGATTAAATGGTATCTTCAGCATCAGAGAATAATTTCACTAATAAAGACAGTAAAAGAAGGATTTTATTTTCAGGAGTTTTGCTGTCAAATGGGATGCTATTATGGACAAGAGTATTTTGTGTTCCCTAACTGCTAAAGGAAAAAACTAATCTTGCTCAATATCAATATCCAGAATTTTTTTCCTAGAACGTATATTAACACCAGGAGATAGTCTTAGTATGGTAACAAGGCAGATAAACACAGTAGTGGGCTGGATAGCCAATTGTTAACTAATGAGAAATTTTATAAGATAGTTGATGTCACATTGGCAGTTTGAAATTGGCTATGATAGGGATAGTCACACCATGGAAACTAGCAAATTCTACAGAGCATAGCCCCCTTCACCTCCCCAGAGAGCTAGTTGTTAAACATTCACCAGCATACCACTGGAATTTATTCATATTGATGGATTTAAGTGGCCTCTTAAATTTGTGATATTGAGAGGAGGAACTGAGGAAGGTCCTACCTATCTTAAAATAATTTTTAAACTAGTTTTCAGCATTTATTAGGTTACTGTTAGAGGACTGTATTCGCTATCTGTCTGATAGTGAGCTATGACTTTGAAAAGTACAATAAATTGCTTATGTATAGTCTCATATAGTTTACAAAGCTCCCAACATGACTGGTTTCATTTAATCTTTATAACAATCCTAGAAAGCAGGTTTTATTATTATCTTATTTTACGGGTGTGGTAACTGAGGCTTGAATAGATTTAGTATCTTGTCCAAGGTTATACACTAATGGTAGAACTGATAAATAAACTTAGGTCATCTATCTCTAACTTTAGAATACCTTCCATTATGTCATGTTTCAGAAAGAAAAGTACACTAATTGAGCATACAGGCTGAATTGGTTTGGGTTGGGAAATTTGGGTTTGAGAAAGATGTAGAGCATAAACTGCTGCTCCAATAATGGATGAAGTTGTTCTAAGCAACCAGGAAACAATGAGATGGTACCCAGTACCTAAATATTGAATTGTCCAGAAGGAGAAACTATAATATCAAAAGAAAGACTTGGAATTGTGCCAAAGGCAAAGCTTCTCATTAAAAAAAAAATAAAAAGCCAGTTTTCAATATCAATTTAGCCCCAAGGAGTCGCATTCATCTCAGTGCTGCTTTAGACCTCTACTGGTCAGTGCTCCATTGGGAAAATAGAAACCACTCTAGATATTTCAAATACAGATGATTTAATGAAGGCATTTTAAAAATGAAACTATTATAAAATCTGGAGGTTAAGATAGGGAAAGTGATGTTTAGAAATTAGTAATTGCAGGAAGTTACTCCTACTCTTAACCTTGAAGATATTTAGAGAGCTAGCTTTATTCAAGGGTTACCTTAGCAATCATATCATTCTAGGTTATTGGGTGGTTTTTGTGTGCATTGGGGTGGGTTGGTTTGGGGAATAAGAAAGGTGAGTAAAGAGATCAGGGAGAATTATCCTGGGGACTTTGTTCTAGCGTAGGTGGAGAGACCCATGATGAGAATAATTTGAACCAAAGAGTGATATTGAAATTAGGGCAGATTCTAGAGGCAGGATTAAAGTACAATTAGTTTCAGAACACTTATATCTGATTTAGCTTCTAAAGACAGGGGTACCTTGCTTTATTTCCAGTACCTTTATCAAGTCAGTCATTATAATCCAGTATGAGAGCACATGAGATTCTTCAGGATCTGCTTCAAAGGAATCTGGGGAGTCTACGGTTTGAGAAAAGAGATGAAATTAAAGGTGAAAAAATCCATTTACTTCACCAGAGATTAACAAAACTTTACTCTGAAAAGGACCTGGTTCCAGTAGATTTATAAAGGTTAATGTATTAAATTTGTTTACTTGTATGAAGCAATATAGAGTCAATGTCACTAAAAAATGTGTGTGTGTGTGTGTGTGTGTGTGTGTGTGTGTGTGTGTGTGTGTGTCGGGGTAGTGGTGGTGGGATGACATACAAAACAACTATATGCCACATAAAACAACTATAATCTTTTACTATATATTATATACATAAACATATTTACATTTTATATACATACATATTATATACACTATAACCACATATTATATACACTGTATATTATCTAAGGGCATATTATATTATACACACACACATTTAGAAAGACACCCTTTATGACTGCTGTGCCCCATCCTGGATCTTGGTCAAGCTAGCCCAACTGTATGGCAGCAGTCTCATGCCACATTAGAGAATCTGTAAAGCATATAATCTACTTGCAGACAGTAGAGAGACATATGAGAAACTCATATTAGTGAGACCACAATGAAGAGATCATAAAGGGAGAAAATACGTTTGAGGCCAGAAGAACAGGGTAAGAATTAGAACTTTGGTGGGACTGGAATGTCTATATCATGCTAGGTCATTTTGAAACATTTTGCTCTTCACGAACATGGATTCAGTAACCCACAATAAATTTGTTTTAAACCTGTTCCTTAGGCTTGCGACATAACAAAGATTTAAACTGATTCTGATATTTTTATCTTAGGCTTTCTGGGCTGTTTAGAATCCCTGCTGCTTTATTTACTTTACATATGAAAACTCCGTATTAAGTGAGAGAAGGTATGTAGAAGGAAAAAGTCAAGAAATAGCTAAGAAGTCTTGTGATCCAAATTTATATTGTAGGTTTTGTCTCCCTAACATCTGTTCCCTGTGTTCTTCAACAAAGTGGGTATGATGATCTGCTCATAGGAGAAATGACGTGGCATTCACCAAAAGGGAACAGAATAAGGAAGGTGGCACTTTTCTCCCACTCTCCCCACAACTAAATCATACCCCTTCAGTGGAAGGGAGCCTTAGATGAGTAATACCAAATTATCAGAAAAAAAGGCCCTGGCTTCACCCTCAACATGGACTAGAACTTCAAATTCGGATTATTTGACATTTGATAACCTTCATTTAGAACTTCATGGGAACTTCAAATTCGGATTATTTGACATTTGATAACCTTCATTTAGAACTTCAGGGGAACTTCAAATTCGGATTATTTGACATTCGATAACCTTCATTTAGCCTACTAAAATGCTGTTGGCTTTGAGAAAGAAAAGTGGTATGCCACAACACACGCACACACTCACACATGTTAATTAAAGTCTATTCTGAGTCTAACACCTCTCAGCACTTCCATTAGTGCCTCTGTGGTCTCAGCCACCATGTTACGTCTGTACTATTACAATAGCCTCTAACCATTACCCTCACAGTTTCATCTCTTCAAAGCTGCCAGAGATCTTCGGCTGTAAATCAGATTATTTCAAACTCCAACTTAAATCCTCCAGTAGCTTCCCTTTACATTTCTCATTCATAAAGTGGATTTAACAAAACTACCTACTTGCTGGGATTCTGCAAAATAAGTGAGATAAGTATTTGGTATAGAACACTTATCAAGAACTGTACCAAGTACTATAGTTGGCATTCAATAAATGTTTGTTGCTTGCTATTATTATTATATTTATTCAATGTGTAGTGAGTTGACAATTATTTTGTCAACTTGTACTTGTCATTTTTTTTCCAATTATTAGTTATGGTTCAATTGATATTAGGAGAATCATTAACCATGGCTAAGTAAGTAAGCCTCTGCTTATTACATATTTATTATACATTTTGGAGCAATATAAAATGCCCATGTGAAAAGCAGCTTCATATGTAAATGGTTGCCTACCCTTGCTTCTTTCCAACTTGGGCTTATATTTGAAAAAACTGTGTTTTGTTTTTTTTTTTCTGAGCAAAATATCTTAATTTTACAGCACATTTCTCCTGATTAATGGTCATATGGGTTCCTTGTACCTGAGTTTTGGCTGTTCCAGTAGATGAATTCATTTCTCCTTGAGGAGCCCCTCAGGAACCTTTAGTATGAAATTCAGGAGTGCCATATTTAATACAGAATAACCCAAAAAATCTCTCCAAACCTTTGTGGAATGTGCTAAATAGACAGACAGAAATTAATTTTTTTCACATATTTTCTGTACTCTGTGTCATTATCAAAGTGATCAAGGCAGTTTACAGGAATACTTATAGAATAACATGATAAAATAAAAGGGGGAAATAAGAATACATAAAACAAGATTTATGAAAAGATGAAAGCAAGAAAGATGAAAACAAGCTAGTTATTTAATAGAAGCATAGCTCTTCCCAATACTGTAATTTAAAAATAACATATTTCTTAGGTCCTCATGTAGAAGATATGATGTAGTGTAATAAATATCATCCTAAAAAATATCTCTACAGTAATTGCTATAATGAGTTTCATAGGGCTATTTCTTAAATGTCCTTCAGTGTAAGCAGTGTCTTAACAGAAAGGAACAATTTGGTAAAGCAAGTCTAAGAAGGCCTATTTTGGGGGGTAGTGAAGGAGACACAATTAATGCAAGCCAGGTATATTGGACAAAATCCAAGGATAAATTTAAGAGTATCTGTAGAAATTAGATGGCATATTTTTTAGAAAATTTTCCAAAATATTTTAAAATGAATTTTTGGTAAGTATTATGCAATAAGGCAATTTAAAGTTATATTCTCAAACAAATAGCTCTCTTGCTAATTAATGGCAGACCCATTAATTAGATTGACATTCTCTTAAAGCTAAGCCTAAACAGAACATGTTAGAACAAATACTATCTAATTTCAAGCACTGCAACTTCCTATTAAGTCCTCAAGGATAAACTAGTTGAAGAATGTCTGGTATAGAGAAGAGTAAGTAGTTAAAAGCTGAGAATGTTTCCTAAAAATAATTTTCAGTAACTATTTATATACATATATGGCCGAAAAGACCAACATATATAATTAAACCAATTGTATGCAAATAAACATTGGTTCTTTGGTTTAAAGCACCTCTCATTCCTTGGAACTTGACCTTTAGAATAAGAGTTGATTAAGAAGTATCTGACCATAGAACATAATGATTCTTTGGCTTGCGCTGCTTCCTACGAGTTCAATAGTCCTTGAAGCTGTGATTAAAAAACGGTTTTTAGAGTTTTCCTTCAGCCTGTCCTCCAACCTGCTCCCATATGCGGACTTCCAGTTGCTCTGATTCTGCTTAGTATTAATCATTAATTTAAGATGCTACTTTTCCTTCCCCCTTTTCCCTCCCTCTCTTCTTTCTTCCTTTACTTAAGGAGATTAAATCTGGAGGAGTAGTATTGTAGTAGGTAATCCCTTAGCCTGATTGTATGTACCAGGGTCTCCTATTCACCTCTTCTGCTGCATCATGAAAAGCAGCATAAGTACATGGACTTTAGAGTCAGACACATCTGTATTCAAATCCCAGCTCTGCCATTTACTAGCTGAGTGACCTGAACGCTTTGCTTAAACTCTCTCTCACTCTTACTTTCCTCACCTAAGGAAAGGGAAAATAAAATGATACTTACCTATGATAATTAAGAAAATTGTTTTCTAGAAAGTACCTGACTCTATTTAGGTACTCAGTAGTTGTTAAGTTTCACTCTATCCCATTTACTATTATGTAAGGCTTATAAGCAATACTGGTAAAATTATTCTGAGTGACATTTCTAAGTATTGGGTCTTTATCTCAGCAACTGGAATAGGCTCTACCCCCTTTCTAAAACACTAAAATTCTTCTAGTTGACTTGGTATGTGCCATAGGCAGAATAATGTTGCTCCAAAGATGTCTACACACTAATCCTCAGAACCTGTGATTATATTATCTTACCTAGCAAAATTTTGAGACAGTGAGTTTAGCCTGGGTTATCCCTGGTAGACTCAGTGCAATCACAGGAGTTCTTATATGTGAAAATAGAAGGCAGGAGAGTAAGAGTCAGAGGAAATGTGATGACAGAAGCGGAAATGGTATGATGTGATGCTGACTTTGAAGGTGGAAAGGGGCCATGAGACAGGGAATGCAATAAGCCTCTGAAATATGGAAAATACAAGGAATAAAATTCTCCCCTAAATCCTCTGGAAGGAACATAACTCTGCCAACATTAGGGTTTTAGCCCAGTGAGAACAATTTTGGACTTTCGACAACCAGACCTGTAGCATAATAATAAATTTGGGTTGTTTTAAGCCACTATAGTTGTAGTAATTTGTTACAGCAGCAATAGCAAACTAATATTGTGCCATTTTCTGCTTGTCTTTCTTCCAAAGGCTGTTATGTGTAAAGTGTGGGCACTAAAGGTATTCATTGCAACTGAGCTGGGTTTGTTTCTGGGCCTTTTCAGTTGACTAAGCTAAGAAATATCTATACAAAGTATCTGTGGGTTCACGATGATGTTTCCAATTCAAATTCAGGATTATAGGCTATTTAGTTGGTCTCTTTTTTTATCTGTATCAACATTTGGGATGATAGAATTAGCATATACCATAATTCCTCATTTTGCTTTATACTACATCCATACATAACAGTCTGAGAAAAACAACATCAACATTACCACTAAAAATATGATTACTAAAAAGTTAAAAAACATTTCTTTGCAATTGTTTTGTCTATAAGATCTATCCCGTGAATATATAGTCAATTACTATATTTTAAAATCACTTGGAATTATAATCTTTTAACAAAATATTTTATATGTGCAGGATAAAACCATGATTCTTTCCTTCTATTTATAATCATCATCTCCATATCTGCTAGATAATTATTTTTATTGCTTTGGACAATGTTCAAGTCTATTGAGTTTAATATAATAATAATTAACATTTATTATAACAATCATATACCTTTGGATTTTATGATATCTGGAAATGATTTTGAAAGCCGGCATCTATTTTTTTTTTTTTTCGTGGCTTGATTGAGAATCAGTAGCCTGTTCAATAATCCTAATAGATTTCCAGGGAGATGTCACTGTCTGTTTTAAATGCATACAGGAGGAAGTTGAGGGTTGCAGCTTTGGTTTGTAGCCCAAACACCACACAACTAGATTCTCTTTAATATTCCTAGACCAGGACTATGTTGCTTAGGCAGCTTGTAAACAAGGGCTTCTGACCACTAAGTACTCAAATAGCTATAGTAACTTTAGAATTTATTCCATTGTAAAGAGACCAAGTTGATGTCTCTTTGTTGATATGAGGCATCAAGGCACAGGTACTATATGGAAAGGAAATGAAATACAGGACATTATTGGCTTTTATTTATTATCATGAATATAAATTGGCAAACATACACTAATATGTATCAGTAACAGTTCTAGAAAGCAGCAAGTATTGGCATTTGGGTGAGGTTTCTTCTCAGTTAGATCAGGTCACCCAAGCTGGCAGAACACAAAGCATTAAATCACTGTCCAAAGGTTTAGGTCTGCATCTGGCAGGGTTTCAGCCAGAAGCTGAGGTAGGGATGCCTTTGTATTGCAGCTGCACTGAAATACAAAGCTTTGGCAGGGTGTGGCTGGCTTTGTCAATTAGGAGACTACAAGCCTGAAGCCAGGGAGCCTCACAACAATAGTGTGATAGTCAGAGATTATATTAGGGTGAAGCCAAAGAAGTGAAGCAGGACTGAACTACAGCTTCGAATTCAAGTATTCACATGTACAGAGCCAGGCTTCACAAGAAAGGATACAAGTAGAAGAAAAAGCAATGAGCTGAACCAAAAGCCAGGAATAAAAATGATCAGGATTCTTCAAATGCAAACAATAGAAATTTACTCTGGGTAATGCAAGCAAAACAATTGAGTGAAAGGCCATTGAGGCGTGGGGGTCTCACAGAACCAACAGGAAGCTAGAGGCTCTGGTTTGGGCAGAATCGAAAATGCTCCAAAGGCTGGGGGGTAGGATCATAGTCACTGTCCTATGACGGGAACCCTGTGGTCAGGCTGCTGCTCTTGGGATGGAATGCCATTCCCACTGTCTTCTTTTCTTTTCTTTCTTTTTTTTTTTTTAGACTGCATGTCCCTCTGTTCAAGATTCAAATCTTGGGAGAGAGCATCTATTTGGTATCGTTTAGGCAACGTGTCCCCCTTTACTCCTCCCCTACCTCATATCACACCTACGGGAAGAAAGAGTCCCTGGTCACGGGATACAGTGAGATGGAGAAAATTCATCAAAGAGGAATCTGGGTGCTATTAGGAAAGGGGTAAACAGATGCTAACTAGCCAATACACCATGAATGTCCAAATATACACGGTAAAATCAATAAAAATCGTGTCAGGAGCAAATTTAAATAACATTTTGCCTCAGGACCACACATCCAGTTCCATAAGTCCTGGACTTTTAAAGCTATGGAACAGCTTGGGACCTAGGAATTTCAACTTTTGATTACCATTTATGTTGGACTGGAAAGTGCAGGTTCCTAGGGGGTCACATGGTAGCAAACAATGCACATATACTTAGTGCTTACCATATGCCAGATACTGTGGTAAGTGCAAGAAAGATGTATCATTGCATTTAATCTTCTTGACACTGATGCGATGAAGGTATTATTGACTCATTTTACATATGAGCCAACTGAGATTCAGACTACTTAAATTGTGCAAGAAAGAAAACAAAAGGAAACTGAAAAGTGGTGTAATCCTAATTATAGGAGAACTAGAATGAGAACTAAACTGAAGTGACAGTTCTAACCAAGGTATCCCCCCGCATCAGTTTTAACTTCTGTTGACCTTGTGATCTTGTTCAGTCAGATATGACATTGATAGCATAATAGGAACAGGTGGGAGGATGAAGACATGTCAGAACTTCACTGGTTGGTGAACAGAGGGATGAAGTTAAGAAAAAGCATGACCAAATATGATAAAGACTAAAGAAATAAAATTAGACACAGATGCAGGCCCCAACAAGGTAGTTCTCTGTTCAAAGTCCAAAGGGCACATGAAATTCAGACATGGCTTAGACGATCTTTGGCCCACAATATGGGCCTATCTGGAATAAGAGTATTGTAGTCCAGTACGTCTAGATAGGAGCCGGGGGTCTATTCAGAAACTGGGACTAGAGAACAATTTTCTAAACCAAGTTTATACCTTCTCCACACTGGATGGGGCTCTGGGAGAGGCTGCATGATTTCTCTGAGTGGGAGTTGATGAGACTCGCAGTCTTGGTCAGATTTCGCTCATGAGCTGGAATGGGCTCCTTTTGGTAGATATCAGGAAATAGAAACATGGGGAGCAAAAGAAGACCAAGGGAGGGAAAATGGAGTAGGGACCAATTATTATGACCATCTCCAAACCTTAGAATCATTTATTATCCTGAATTCAGCTGTTCTTGAAGCCATTACAAAACAAACAAACAAAAACATTACGACTTTAGCTAACTCTTGCATTTTTCACAAAATAGTATTCTTCAAATAGCAAAACTTGCTTAAAAGCTGCCCAAATTCAAGTCTGCTAATGGAAAAAACAAAAACAAAAACAAAAATTAAATTCGTTTAATTTTCAGCTAGAGATTTAGCCCCTCTTTTTGGCAAGACAGCATTACACTTTCATGGTGCTTATAGCTTTTCTCTATAGACAGTTTTCTTTATGCAAGTTCTTCCTTTTAAGAATGTATTCTTTTCTTCTATGACGCTTTAATATTATGTTGACCATGGTTGTCTTCCCTTATTGACATCCTGTCTAACCTGCTCTTTAATTTATAGATGAGATATTTTCTACATAGAAAGAATTCCTTTGAAGAGTGCTATGGACTAAATTGCGTCCCCCAAAACTTCATATGATGACTTCCTAAACCCTAATGTGATGGTATTTAGAGATGAAGCCTTTTGGATATAATTAGGTTTAGATGAGGTCACAAGGGTGGGGCCTTCATGACGGAATTTGTGCCCTTTTAAAAGAAGAGGAAGAGAAAGAAATTGCATGCATTGAGTAAAGGCCATATGAGCACACAGTGAGAAAGCGGCCAGCTATCTGAAAGCCAGAGAGAGAAGTCTCACCAGAACCCGGCTCTGCTAGCACACTGACCTCAGATTTCCATCCTCAAGGACTGTGAGAAAACAAATTTCTACTGCTTAAGCCAGTCTATGGTATTTTGTTATGTCAGCCTGAGCTAAGACACAGAGCCTTAAAGATGTGATTTTATTAAATATTACTGAAGATTATTATTATTAAATACAATAAAGCTTCTCAAAAAAGCTTTGATTCTTTTACTTTCATTTTTCCATCTCTATAATAGTTAAAATCATCCTTCTAGAAATGTATAAACCAGTGTCTTGATTCTTTCTAGCTGTACTCATAAGACAATGTGAAGGAAAGGTTGCTAAGAGATAGCTAACCCAAAACGTAATTTAGCTGCATTTTCCCAGAATCCTTCCTTTCCCTCTCCTTGACTATAGGCTTGACTGGGAAAGAGGTTCTTTTCCTGGTCCTAGTAAAATATGTTGTTTTGCTTCCAGCGTCTGGCTTCTGTCATAATGTCTCCTTTAGCATTCTTCCTGTTTCTACTTGACCATTTACTTTTTCTTAATTACATCTTTCCTCCTTAAGGATAATATTGAAAAAGAAAAACATAGTTTAGTAATACCTGATGTGAACCAGTAAATCACTGTTATAGTTAAACAAAATATTTGGAAGAAGATGTTTCTCTGTTTTTAGTTTGAAAATTTTTGTAAATATCTTAATCTCATAATTTTATATTTAACAGCATATCATTTATCATATCATCTTGGACAAGTCAGTTAACCACCTTGATATCATTATTCCTCATTCCTAAAAGGGAAAAAGTAATAATAGCTGCTATATTACTTCACAAGGTTGTGGTCAGAATCAGATGGAATAATAAAAACCAAAGTTTATACAAAGTTTCATTGTTACATTGTTAGTTGGGAAATATCTGCCTGTATTTAATTCAGCCAGATTGGCCACATAGTAGATACTCTGCACCAAAGTAGAGTGCTAGATTAATCTTTGGTGTTTATTTGTATTGTGGGGTATTTCATGACCGATTTTGCAAAACGAGTTTGGCTTAGGAGAGTATTTTAATAGTATGAGTGAGGGACTGCGTGAGAGAATGATTATAGCACAAATATATGTTAGTACTCTCAGAATCTTTAATGGTACACTAGAAACTTGCATTTATCAAATTTCTGTTTTGACAGAATGCTTTCATGTCCTACAAGTGCTTTGTGTGTGAGAGAGAATGGTAGGTAAATTTTGAGGAAAGTAAAGCTGGCTATTTTCCCTTTTCTGTAAGCTGTAAGACTTCAAGTGAGAGAAAGAAGGAAATGGAAAAGTTTTCCTGCTTATAACTCTAATTGAAGGCCTTAATCCTACACTTTCTCCACTGCGTGCATGTGTGTGTGTGTGTGTGTGTATTGCATGTTGGCAGGGTTGGGTTGCCAAGGTGAGCATGCATAGCGGTGAGAGGAAGAGAAATAGTAACGGAAGTAAAGAATCAAAAAGATGTATAGGAGACATGGGGACATTTACACTACCTTGGATGTGAGATTAAAGGCACCCAGGAATTTTCCTTTTTTTTTGCTCTTCTCAAGCTCCCACTTGCTAAATTTTTTTTCCCCTGAAAAATTCATGGTAGTCTTAGACTGAAATCATTTTGAAGTAAATTTCTGCTTCATTTTAATAGAAATATATGGGGAAAGCTTGTTGCTCTTTATCCTGGTTTTTTTTTTTTTATATATAATAATCATTACAGTTGTTGCATGCCTAAATGGTAGAACAAATATTTACTTATATCTATAGAGGTATAAATTCAACAGAATAAAGTTTCAGGTAATAAAAAATGTGATAGTGCTTTAAAAATATAAAAAATATTAATAGACTATAAATATCCGGAGTGGCAGAGCTCAGAAATATGGTGTGACACAAAAAAGTAACTGTATTTAATATATAATAAAGCAAATGAAAAATGCTTACAAATGCTCGTTGAGACATCATGCTACAAAACAGTTTGAGTCGAGATGCCTGTAGTTTGGTTTTTCCTTTAGTAATGTATGCTGTTTTGATATAGCCAATTTTTTCTTTACAAGTTAATAGAATGATATGAAAATTTCATTGTCTTCCTACTTAGGTTACCTGCCAATTTTAATCTATAGGAGCTTCTAGTTCAAATTCTAACAACCAACAATCTTTACTAAAGTGTTTAAAGATGTAAATATTTATTCTAAACCATATCTAGTTTAAAAATGTGATTCGATCATAATTATATACATGTATTTTTAAATATCAGAACTTTGAGGGGTGGATAGGTGCTCTAGATCAAAACTGCTTTTACTTGCTTTCAGGTTTCTAACAGAATGATGGTGATGTGATAAACACAGTGCTTTTGTTATTACTATTCTTTTAAGACGTGATATCAATCACTTTTTAACCTCCAGTTGGGAAAGAGGGTGGAGAGAGAGATAAAAAAAAAAAAAGGGCACTGTTGTACTACAAAAACAAAACCAGCGTCTTTGTATACCAACTACTCCTCTCAGGGGTAGTTAAACCTATCATTCGTCTGGTAAGGCAGGGAGGGAAAATGAGATAAATTCTCAATTATTTTAAAGTGTATGTTTAATTGGAGACTAAAGTTTTGGAAGCGAGAGTGTGCGCTCAGCTTCTTGATTGTTCCTTTTGTATATTTTTATATAAAAATATTTTTAAAAGTTTGATAAATGAATATATAAACATAGCGCCAGGCTGATTTTTCTTCATGCACACCTTTATATCTGACTTTCGAAAGAACTTTAGACAGTCATAGTAATAACAATTTTTTAAAAATCAAAGTTTCAGAGTCCTCTACAATGTCTTCATGGTGGATCGATTTCTATAGAGGTCTACCAAAGTGACATATCTTCATCCCAGTTAACCAACTATGAGAAGAATGTAGCTTTCTGCCTTTGCTATGTGGGCAGAAAGGAATAGAAAGTGGAGTCAGAAAACATCCGTTCCAGTTTGTTCTACAACCTGATGACTTGAGTGATGTTTGACCTCTCAGAACTCCAGGAGGTTCATATGGAAAACTGAAATACTCTCACATTATGTAGTTCAGAGGATTACATTAGCTCACAAACGGATTAGCTGAACCCTAATATAGCACTGGGGTTACAAAAAAGTGGGCGAGATTAAGCCAGTGATGTCACGCTCATAGACCAGGCCCTAAAATTCTTTTGGCACCTGGAGGGCTGTGCTCGCCACACTCGGGAAAAGCCTCGGCACCCTGACTTGAAACAATGGCGCCCTTAGGCTCTTTGCTTGCTCAAGCGGCGGAATTTTTAGCTCTCTTAAACCAGGGAGCGTTTTCTTCCAGCTCTCCTCACAGATCTCGCCAACCGTCTCCTCCCAAGGCGTCTCTCAGAGAGACATAATCGTATTCACAAGCACTCCACACTCCCCCTCACGCACCGCTCGTAAGGTAGGGAGGAAGGAGTTGCTTGGCTTTTATATGCCTTGCCAGCCAATGAGCGGGCTGCCCTTTTTCCGGTCGGGGAGCCGACCAATCCGAGTAAGTCGGGGTACTCTTCGGCTCCACTCGGCTCTTTTCGCTGATGCGGGCAGCGTGGGGGCCGCCGCGGCTAGAGACGCTTTCCTTTTTTTATTTTTTTCCATGTGTTCACTTCCGGGTCCGGCGCCGATCCGGATGCCTGAGGCAGAAGGATGTTTGACCTCCGGATAAGCGAGGCGCGCTGTGCATTCATTCCCGGCTGCATCTGTGGCGACAGCAGCGGCCCGGGCGGCGACGCTTCGGCCAGAGGCGGCGGTAGGAGGCAGCAGCAGTAGTGCAGGAACCGAGTCCGAGCCGCGTTACCTCCCTCTCCGGTTCCTTCCCCCCCTACCTCGTTCGCTCCCTCCCTGCGTGGCTCGCTTTCCTCCTCCGGCCGCCGGCGGGTGTGATGTGCCGCGGTCGCTGCCCCCGCCGCCGCTGACTGACGGACTAGGGGC
>NW_006436298.1:45196434-45203659 GCF_000325575.1 Pteropus alecto
CGCCGGACGCGGCTGGCTGCAGAAGTTGCCCGAGTGGTGCGGCGCGAGTGGGGACAGGCGGGAGGTGGGCGAGCTGGGAAAAGGTAGAGGCTTCTTTTGGGAGGGGTTTTGAGGTCCGGAGTGCAGTCCCCAGCGCTCCTTGATTGTGTCCAGACAATTACCTTCGGAGTGGGGGTTTTGGGCAGGAGGGAGGAAGGCATCGGTCTCCTGGAATGAGGTGTCGGGCAGCATTCATTTCAGGGATAAACTTCCCGTTGGGGTGTTTGTTTTTAGGCGGAGGCTGGGGATTTACCTATTGATAGAGCTTCTGACTTAGCTCAAAACTTAACCGAGGCATTAGTCGGGGTAATAAAATTACTCTGATGGATACTGTTACGGTGCTGGTTTGTTTGTTTATCTCATGCAGGGGAAGTGACATACAGAAGCGTCGGTTCTCTTGGTCCACAGCTCCCACATTTCTCTTTTGTAGGGTGATGATGGAGATGCGTATGTTCTCGTGGGGTTGGGGGAAGTTAAGTCTGTGTTATGATCATTCCATTTCTCCCAGGGAAGGAGGAAAAGTTAATGGGTGGGAGAGCGTGTGGTAGATGGCTGCTGTTGCTACTCTGCGAATTAGTTTTAACTCTGTTGTAATGAGTACCAAGGCTGGTTAGTAAGTGACCCCGTTTTAACCTTTTGTTTCAGAATATCTACTTGAATTGAAAAATTAAAAACCTACTGATTTTTAATAAGTTAAGAAAATAAGTCAATATTTCCATTACTCTTGCAATTACTTCTTGTGATATGAATGACGTTTGCCCACAGATAGTAAAAGATGTTGAACTACATCTAAGTTGGAATACTTTTTAAAATTAAAAATATCTAATTTTAAAGCAGTGTATATATATTTGAAGAATGTTTGCTTTCTCTATAAATAAATTGTGGAATAAAACTGTCACAAAATTATAATAAGAATGATTTAGAATTAGAAATATGTGAGGCTAGTTTAAGAAAACATTTTCTACCAAAAATTATATCTTGTTTGTAACATTCTTAATATTTTTTTGGGAGGAGGGGGCTGGAGAAAGGTGCTTAGTGCATTTTATAATTTTCCCCAAACTTTGCTTCAACTGTATTCTGAGCTAAGATAAATTATTTCCATATTTTGTACATGTTAGCCTTTATAGTTGCACAAAAGATGAAAACTATATTTACGGGCATTAGAAGAAAGATGTTATCAAATAAATTGCATGGTTTTAGCATAGATTCCTAGCAGTGTGTAGATAACTTTTACTTTAAGCGAGCTTGCATTTCTGGATATGTATCAGGTATAAGTAGTTTTTATTAGAATGGGGGTCCAGAAAGGTTAATTTTAGTATTGACAACATGAGACTTTTGAGTGACTCTTGGAAAATAATTATCTTTACTGATGCCTTATTGTGCTCATTGACCTTTTCATTCATCAACCTAAAAAATTAATACATTATTGACATTTTTATCATCACATTTGCAAGCATTACTGTTAACAAAACTTTTAACACATGAGTCATTTATTCCTTCAAATAAAAGGACTGGGATTAGAATCAAGAACAGTTTAGTTCAACCTAGATCTTTACTGTGTGCAATGGACTTTTATTGTGTGGTGAAGACGCAAGAGTGGGTAGACTATGAAGATGAATGAGAGCCAGTAGCTGCCTTTAAGGGAAAAGCAGACTTGCACAGAAAAATTGCAGACTCTTGTGGGCTTTATTAGAGATGCATGGAAGCATGCTCTGTGTGTGTGTGTTGCTAATTTTTGACTGGGGAGTTATGAATAAGTTTAGAGCTGGTAAACACTCCATTTGGGCTTTAAAATATTTTAATGGGCAAAACGGGGGCTGTGCGTGTATGTGTGGAGGGTAGTTTTCTAGGTGAAGGGAACAGCCTGAGCACAGACATATGGGTTGGGAATTATGGGGCCTGTTGAGCTGGACATGAGGCTGCTGTGCTAGGAGGTCTTTGTGGGAGAGGAAGCTGTGAAAGTAGGTGGAGATCAGTCCAGGGAAGTCTAGAATGCCTTGTACTTAAAAATGAGTCAGTTTGAGGTATGAAGGTCTAAGTATATAGATTCTATGCTGATAGGAAGTAGGTAGGCAAAAAAGGATAGTAAGTTTAAGGAAATAAATTATAACAGGATAGTCAACCTGTTATCATGCTAATGGAGGAAAGCAGAAAAGCATAAAATCTAAAACAGCTCACACATGGCTTTGTCATATTTCTTTACTTGTATTTGAATATGGGTGTGTCTGGTAATCTGGTAATTGGTTTTACATGAAATAAATCCAGACTGTAAAAATGTGACTCAGGAATAAATGGAAAGCACTCCATTTACTTCTCTGTGTCCCCTCTGTAATCCCATCTATGCAGAGACTAGACCATTATTCTGGTGTAGTTTATTGGTTCACATTTTTTTCAGACTGGAACAGGTGGTTTAGTTTCAAAAAGCTTCCCAAAAGGATGAATCAGACTAAACAGAGGATGCCAAAATATTAAATAACAAAACAAAATACAATTTATTGGATAGTTATGTTATTCTTAATACATTTGAAGGTGACATTTGCTATGGTTAAAGTGAAATGTAAGAAATCTACATACAAAGAGAATTGACTATAACAGTAGGATGATCAACTGAGAAACTTCTACAGTTTCAGATAAATATGTATAAGGTTTTCAGTCATTTTAATACCTGATGACCCTAAAATAATTTAACCCTAAACTTATTCATTATCAAGGGGTGGTTAGAAAAATATCACCCTTACAAGGCCAGTCTTTAAGTCTGTGTGGAATCATGTTATAGGAAGGAGTGTGTGATATTTTTTTTTCTATTTCTCTTAGTCTTTTAAAAGGACTTACATTATAACTGAATTTGTGTTATCTTGAACTTCCAAACAATAGCAATCAATACCTGTTACAATTTATTAAGTTCTTACTTTGTGTAGGGACCATACATGCTACTGTTCAGCAACTCTGTGAGTTAGATGGTGTAATCCCTCACTTTTGACAGTAGGAAACAGAGTCTTGAAGACTTTAAGCAACCTATTTAAGATGTATCTTGGAAGTAGCATGGTACATATTTAAATCAGTTTTTTCCTGACTTCAAAGTTTGAAACCACCAATGATCCGTTTTTTTTTTTCTAATTTTCCATAGTCTTTCTTTTTTGTCTTTTCGCAAGCAATTAACACTTAGTTGTATTGATTAGTGTTTATTAGTATGTATCTGGGTGTTGGTTTTTCAAGATGTGATTTCTTTGGAAATAGCAGTTTGGAGTATCTGTTCTCTAATTGTAGACATTCTATAGCAGCAGACAGTATGGTTCTAGAAACTAAAGCTGCTTCAGAATATCACTTTTGTGACAATCTACAGGACAGAACCATACTTGAGATTCTTAATGTGTAAAAAATCTAGTGTGTATTATCCATTGATATAAAGTGATTTTGGAGAGTCTCTAAACTACTAAGAAAATATGGAATGATAGAGGCATGTGGGGAACAGATAGTTTTAGAGACACAGTGGTGGCTGCTGTTTGCCATTTTTTTTTTTTTCCATCTCTCTTCTCAAAGCTGAAATTTAGAAACTAAATGTTTGGGTTTCCTCCTATTGTGGGTTTTAAGGAAAGTGTGTAGTGATTTGTTCTTAAACTATAGTAAGCGATTGGTTATATTCTCTCCTGCCACTCCCTGACCATCATCTTAGTTACCACAAAGAATTCTTAACAATGAAATTGAAGTGTTTATATATTTGGTAGAGAAGACTGCAAATTTTGGTCATTTTCTTTATTAATGATATATTACATAGTTATAATTTAATGTAAATCTATAGCTATGTCCACATATGGCTAGATCACATTCACATTTTTTATAGCGTTCACTGGAATTAGTTAAAATCCCATAATAAATATTTTACTTAAACACAAACTTCTAATGCTTTTCTCTTTAGGGAAGTGATGTCAGACTTTTAGCTGTATTCAAATTTATTGCATTTATTTAGCTAATTTGTGTTAAACTACTTTGTTTAGGTCTGAGGACATTGTTCTGTTTGGTGGTGTAGCTATCTCTAGAACAAATCAACAGTAACACAAAAGAAAAAAATAAATTTTTACAATTTAAAAAGGGAGTTACTCTGAGATGTTCACCATCAAGATTGAGAAACTTCACATAAAGTGCCAAAGTTTGATGCCTGGCACATAGTAGGCACTTTGAAATTTTAGAAGCAGATTCAGAAGTTGCTGATATATATGAGCTGTTAGAAGGTTGTTCGATGAGAAAACTAAGCAAAGACTTTTAGGAACAGCCTTTTACAGTTGAATCTCTTTTAACTCATCTCTGCTTATTCTACTCAAAAGATTAAATGATACTCTTCAGTCATTTTTGCTAAGATGCCCATGCTACGTCACTGAATGACAGTGGATGACTCTATAGTTTATCTTGAACATTTAGTCCAGCCAGTTATTGTATACTTACCAAGAATCATTTGTGTTTGTACCCGACAAATTATTAATGACAGATGTACTTGATCTTGTAATTATATAGTTTAATGAAACATCATTCAGTGAAGGCAAAAAGATGTTTGTGTAAGAACTGGTGGCCACTTTGAAAACAGGCGAATAGCTAAAATTAACAGTAGAAACAGGAGTGGGTGAAATAACTTTAAATAATTAAGGGGAAAAAACTCTAAAAATTTAAAAAGATTCTGCAATAAGATTGCTTTCAAGGGTTTGTGAGATGTCTTTCCATATTTAAGAAACAGAAATTGCAAGTCACAGGTGATGTACTGTGGGTGTGGTTTTAGAAAAAGGTAACATAGAACTACAGTCCATAGACTCATACTTGAAGAAAAGGCCGTGGCCCTGCACTAACAGATTGTCCTGAAAATGTACATTTTTATGTTTTAATTGCAATAAAATGTTTAAGGTATGTAGATTTTTTATGATTCCCTTTTTTAACTTAAGAGCTGTTAATAAAAATATATTAAAGAGAGTATCTGCTTCTAAAATATCACCAAGTTTATGCTCTCTCTTAGAGATTTATTTAACGGCATCCTCTTTTAAAAAAGGAATATATCTTGGTATTCCTGAACCTATAGTCATTTATACCATAGGGTGAACTGTTTAAATATCTGGTTACATGATCAATCTATGGTTCTCGCATATTTTCTGATATGATCCTTCATCTAATTTCATATGCTACCTTTCAGCTTTTATAAAGCATCAAGTTTGGAGAGGAACTTTTTATAATTCTCGCATCTCCTCAATCCGAGTAGGGACTGCTGGAGTGAACTGGTAGAGGAAATGGTCCTTTGGAAGAGGAAACGCAGAAGCGCTTTTGCTTGTTGCAAAGTATGTTGGTGTAACAGCTTAGTTTAGTTCAGCCCAAGTGGAAAGGAGAACATTTAGGTATAGAAGAAAGAGGTCTAGATTGGGGAAGGAAAGTTAGATGGGATATACTATTTATCTTGGTGTCACTACATTACAGTGCCTGCAATGCAGTAGCTACTGAAATGGAACACTAAAATATGGAGGTAAGGCTAGTTTTTCAGAGCTTTGGTCTGCTTCTCTGTGATTTTCTTGGCTCTGTTCTTCTCTCTGTGTTGGATTCATCCTCAGGCTGGTAGCAAGATCACATCTAGACATGCATTGGCCAGGAAATCTTTTGCACAAGCCTACTGGCATAGTTTTCCCTTCATGTTTTATTGACCAGAATTAGGTCGTGTACACTTCCTAATCAGGTATGACAAGGGGAAATGGGCTATCATGGTTGTTTTTTATATTCAGGATATAGCCCCTGCAATTGGAGGTGGCATCACATTTCCCTGAGTTACATGGTGGAGGGAGACTATTTAAAAACTAGAGGTAAGGAAGAACATGGGGGAAATGGATGTTTGAGAGAAAATCAGTAGTGACCACTGCATCTGCTTGTTTTGAGAATGAAAATAAATAATGCATATAAGTGCACTTTTAACTTTAAGCTTTGTACCAATGTAACAGATGAAAAATTAGAAAGCTGGTTCTATGTTACTATTTTAAATATCCTCAGGTTTGAATGTTTTAGGAGCTAAAAACACTGCTGATTTTTTCATTGACTAACTTTAAATCAATAAAATTTGTTATTCCGTGTTCATGGATTGGAAGAAACATCATAGTTAAAATGACCATATTACCTAAAGCATTATACAGATTTAATGTAATCCCCATCAAAATCCCATCGGCATTTTTTAAAGAAATAGAACAAAAAATCAGATTTGTATAGAAGCACAGAAGGCCCCGAATTGCCAAAGCCATACTGAGAAAAAAGAATGAGGCTGGAGGCATCACTCTGCCCGACTTCAAATTATACTACAAAGTGACAGTAATCAAAACAGCATGGTATTGGCAGCAAAATAGACACATGGACCAGTGGAACAGAATCGAGAGTCCAGAAGTAAACCCATATTAATATGGGCAAATAATTTTCGACAAAAAAGGCCAAAAACATACAGTGGAAAAAGGAAAGTCTCTTTAAGAAATAGTGCTGAGCAAATTAGAAGGCCACCTGCAAAAGAATGAAACTGGACTATTGTCTGTCACCACACACAAAAATTAACTCAAAATGGATTAAGGACCTCAATATAAGGTCTGAAACAATAAAATACATAGAAGAAAACATAGGGACTAAAATCAAGGACCTTGGACTTAAAGAGGATTTTATGAATTTGACCTCAAAGGCAAGGGAAGTAAAAGCAAAAATAAATGAATGGGACTATATCAAACTAAAAAGTTTCTGCTCAGAAAAAGAAATCGTCAACAAGGTAAAGAGACGACCATCCGAATGGAGAAAATATATTTATGAGCAACGCCTCCATAAGGGCCCAATATCTAAAATATACAAAGAACTCATATGACTCAATGAGAACAAAAAACAAATGATCCAATCAAAAACAGACAGAGGACCTGAATAGACACTTCTCCCTAGAGGACATTCAGATGGCCAACAAATATATGAAAAGATGCTCAATGTCGCTAGCTATTAGGGAAATGCACATCAAAACCACATGAGATATCATCTCACACCTGTTAGAATAGCTATAATCAACAGGACAAGTAATAACAAATGTCAGAGAGGATGTGGAGAAGAAGGAACCCTCATACACTGCTGGTGGGACTGCAAATTGGTACAGCCACTATGGAAAACAGTATGGAGATTCCTCAAAAAACTAAGAATTGATCTACCA
>NW_006436298.1:45204096-45232350 GCF_000325575.1 Pteropus alecto
GGGGAGAAGGAAGGTGACGTGGGTAATGGGAATCAAATATATGGTAGCTGAAGGAAACTGGACTTTGGGTGGTAATCACACAATAGAATAAATAGATGTCAAATTATAATGTACACCTGAAAATTATATAATTGTATTAACCAATGTTACCCCAATAAACTTAATAAAAAAATAAATTAAAAAAAATTTGTTTTCTAAGTTGTAAGATTATACATCCCCCATCTTCCCCTCATGGAACTCATAAAGCTATTTTAACTTTAAATTAAAAATTTGTATATGTAAATTTATTAAATTTGTTTTTCTGAGTTGCTACCCTCCCTTCTCACTGAAAATTGCCCCAAGCTTTGATCTCATCAGGTTTCTTTAATTGTCACACTTAGAGTGGAATAAGTGCATGAGGAAATGGGAGTTTATCAGAGGAAGGGTTTAATTTGAATCATGGAATCCTAATGAGATAGGAGGAAGGGAAGGTTTTTACATATCTTGAGAGCAGCTGAATGAATGAATGAATGAATGAATGGTAGGAGAATGGAGAGGCAGAGGAATCACGGAATTTTAGAATTGAAATGAAATGCTTATTCACACATGGGTTGTAGGTCTCTCATAATTGCCAGAGTGGTGCTCTTCCTGACCAAGAAGTGGGAGGTCTTGAAAACATATCATTTACTCTGCTGTTTTGCTCAGGATCATGGGCTTGTTATTTAAATCAGTCAGCCAGCTACCTTTAGTACAGATAAATGTGTTCTCCGGCTATGAAAAATTGTAGCCTGTTTTTTTTTTTTTAAGTGAAACAAGTAAACACAGATCTTTTAATTTTCCCTCAAGCAGTCAGTGACAAACCTCCCCCCCCCCACAGTAACCTCAAGTATAAGAATAAATATACAGAATTAATTGTTATAATTGTAACTCTTGTATCTGTTGCAATTGTTGTTATAAATGTACAAAATAAATTCATCCATCCTTTGGAAGGGTATTTATGTTAACGATATTTGTAAATAGTGAGATTTGGGATGATTTTTATGTTTATACTTTTTATATGTCTCTGTATTGTTGGGATTTTCAGCTATGATTATGTATTTTACCATCAGAAAAAATAATAAATAGTAAAAATAATAAATCTGTTTTTTTTTTTTTTTGATGGTAGAATATGGAATCCTGCAGTGGGATGTTTTCTGCTGTCTTAGATTTTAACAAATAATTCTGCTTTCATGTGTATTACCTTGAATAAAGTGTGCTTTGAATGCAGTGATACTTTGTAATTATCTTTATTTTTAAAATTGGACTTATTAAATTATTTACTTTAAAATTTAAAGTTGAAATTGGTCATATGATATCTTTTCATATAATTAAGTAGTGAAGTTCTGAATATTTTGTAATTATTATCTTTTATCTTTTAAAACTCGTTTGGTTTTGGACAGTGGTAGTATACTTGGTGCAATGTGTATTAGAGTACGGTATGTTAGATTCAAAGTTATAGTCAGAGTTTCCTTTAGTAAAAAGGGAAGTGAAAATGGTTTTTTCCCTTCCACCCAGTCTGTGTCATGTTTATTTTCTATTTCTGTGAAATACTTATTTTATATTCTAGCAATGAACACTTTCAAATGGCAGGCAGATACAGTAGGTAATGTAATCGGGAGAAAAGAGGAAATTTTCGGTATTCCACTAGTCTTATGGTGTGCAAATACATGGCTACAGGGCCTTTTAATAAAATCCTAATTTGGCATGCAAGAATAGCTTGGTATTGTTTTGAAAGTGCGACTAGTAGGTATCTGTTGTTGATGACGCTTGAAAAAAAACCTGGTATTTGTAGATGCTTATTTTTATAATACATTATTTTCTTTTTATGGTCTAGGGATCTGAAAACAATATGAACAAAAAAGAGAAGTTTAAATCTTAAAGATGTGGAATCTTGTAATACCAATTTTTATTTAAAATATGGATTTTATTTAAAATATGAGTTCTTTTTCTATCATATGAGTGTTGACACATTGTGGCTAATTTAAAAAATATATTTGGGATTCTGAAAATATTTGTAGTTAATAAAATATAAAAATGTAATCAGCTCTAAAATTATTCTTTTGAGTATTTTTTGATAATCCGTTGAAAGCTGATAACTGGAATGCATATTGTGTGCTTATTGTATGATCTGCTGTTTATCTAAATATGCTGCTAGAAGATTGTCTTTTGAATACTGACTGAAAAATAAAATTCTGAGCAATGGGAATGAGAGAATTAAATAAGCTAAAATAAATTTTATTGTATGCACTGGTTTAAAATTTTCCAACTGAAAATTAGTAATTTTTTTTTTTTTGACAGTAAATGAGAGAAGAAAAATGGACAATTTTAAAGATAGTTCTTACAGCCCTTGCTGTAGGGCTGAGAGTGCTACCACTTACTAAAAGTAAAAGGGTTTGTGGAGAAGGCAGCTCTTACCAGGGGTTCTCAGCCCTGACTTCACGTTAACATTTTCTGAATAGCTTTAAAAAATGGTAGATATTGGGATTCTATCCATGCTAACTTATATTTGAATCTGGGGCTGGAGCCAGGGCACTGGTATGTTTTAGGATTTTCACAGGTGATTCCAGTAAAACTGATTTTGCCTTCTCTATATATATCTGTTAGCTATTTTTTGAAAAATGACTTCCTTTTACTTTCATGTTCTCTTTTTAATTGATGGGGTTGTGAAGTTGAGGCAAGAAATGCCTAAAAAATATTTGAAAGGGGAGCAGATTAATGAAGTGATTTCTCTTCATAGTTTCATACCCAGAATCCATGGTGAGGTCACTATATTTATTGCTCATCAGCAATTTTTGATAAGCAGTTGACAATTTTTGATAAGCAGTTGACATTTGGAAAATTGATAAAGTTGACATTTGGAAAATTTGTTAAAGGGAAATTTATCAAGAATAAATTAAGGCATCAATTTAGATGACCCTGGAAATCTTAAAAACAAGTGACAAAAAATCATATCTTTAAAGTTATTACAAGTTATAAGAAGGCAAGAAGCATTGTTACTAATCAAAAGTTTTTTGTTTTAGGTATATTTATTATATTTACAATGTCATTGAGTTATCTTTTTCTTGGAAAATAAGGACGGAAGGGGCTTACTGGTTTTTAAATAACTATACTTCTCCTGCTTTGTTTTCTTTTATACTGTTGTTGACAAGGAACTATCTCTGTTTTCCCCTTCAGTGGAAATAGTTTAGTTCAGTTATGGTATATTGTGTATATAGTATATTGTACATCGTCAGTGAATGTTTACATATAAATGTACTATGATACTAAGGTTTATGATTATCGTATCTTGTCATTTATGACAAATCAGTGTCCTTTTTTATGACTCATTTGATGTTGCTTCATAGGTCAGAAACACCCTTACTAGTGGCAGCTATTTTCTTGGGACAACATGAGAGAAAACCATTTTATGACAAGTTCAATATGTTAAATTTTATTCAGTGAACATTTTTTTGCATGGTGGCAAATTGGATTTGGCAGTTCTATAAATTTCAAGGTTAGATTTCTGCAAACTGCCTTAGTAGGAGATTTTTGTGGTAGAGAAATTTAAGAGTGGTTATTAGAGGATATGATATGTATGAACCTATGGAAGACTTTTAGAATTATTTTTGATTTACCAAAATACCACAGTAAAACCTGCACATGATAAAGAGGTACTAGGAAAATTTGGCAAGTACAATTAGTAATGGAGTAATAGAGTAAAGGACCATAATTCCTATCAATAATTCTAACATCAGAAATGCTCTGAAAGCCAACTTTTATGTTTAGTATAAACTGATTTTTCACAAAACATGTTTTGAACTAGTGTGCCTTTATTTCATGTACTTGTAGGTTTCACTGCAGAAATAGTAAATGTTTGATTATAGTGTATTATCTCAGACTTTATGCCATCTTCGCCTTTTCTAGGGGTATTACAAAATATATGGTGTATGCACATTGTATCACCTGTCAAAAACCTAAAATTCTGAATTGCAAAACATGTTTGACTGCAAGAACTTTGGAAAAAGAACTGTGGAACACATTAATTTGCTCCCCCCCCCACCTTTTTTTGATAGAAACTACTTAGCATCTTACTCTTTCAAGATTGAGTTTCCAGTAAAATGCCGGTAATCTCTATTGCTTATTTTCCGTTGCGAATATATACATACCAAGAGACACTTTATTTTAATCCGTGTTTGTTTCTTTAATGATTGTTGAATGTTTTTCTGGTTTTTGTCACTGTTATTAACCCTGGTCCTTGTGAGCTCCAAAAGCATTGTGGTCCCAAAAGCATTGTGTAATTAAAATGCTTGTGATGGAAAATGTTTCGGGTAACCTCAGCAAAGCTGAATATTCATTACACACTCTCTTTAGTCCTTGGGGTTGTATAATTTTACCTCTGTACATGATAACTTCATGCCAAAGCACCTGCAGGCCACTCTCTTTTTACATATCTTGGCTTCCTTTTTCATAACAGAAAGAAGCAAGGGTGTGGTTCAATACCTCTGTTTTAGCTTCCTTAAACTTCCTTAATTTGTTTTTAAGATTTCACTGCAAAAATCTTTATACCTACTTTGCTGCAAAAATATTTATATCTACTTCCCTTTTTTTTCTCTTTCTTTATTCTTTTTTTTTCCCCCCCCCCCCCCCCCCCCCCAAATAACATTCCTTAAGAAAAGTTCATAATTATGGTTTTCTGTATTGGAAAAATATATTGTTTGCTGTAAAAGTGATAGAATTAAATCTGAATATTCTGGTATTTCTCTAAAGAGGACCTTACTGTAGGGCGGCAGAGATTATGCTTGCGTGGGAATAGTGTTCTGTGTATGTGGTCTTTGCTTTGTTTCCATCTGTAAATACCGAAGGGTAATGGGATGGTGAGCTCCGTGGTACATGCTTTTTACTGTGTTTTTGAGTTCACCAAGATACCACACACTTTAAGGTATTGATCCTAATAGGAGATTTAGAAATTGGATGGTTAGGTTATGTGCAATTGCTATGTGGTCTGAAAGCACTATAATTATCTGGTAGTACATATCACATTTTATATTATTGTTTAAGTTATGTTTAAGTTATGATATCAGCAATTGTGATTGTCTTGTTTGCCAGTTATATTTCCTGTTTGGCACATAATAGGCCTTGTTTGTTGAATGAATGGATTAATCATTTTATCTTTTTTAAATCAGGGATAACTTTAATTTGGAACAACCTTGATTAAATACCTCATGAGGTACCGTGCTCACCACAAACCAATTTAGTTTGTATTATCACAGTTGTATGAGATAAATTTCAAACAAATAAATTGGCCCTAATTTAAATAAAATAATAAACACAAGCATCTGACATAGTTACTCAGGCTTAAAAGTAAAGAAATAAAAAATAAAAAGATTTTTTTAATGGCAGAATTTGAAGTTAAATGCATCTATGGGCTAGCCAGAAAATTTAGTTAAAGGAAATATTTTGTTTGTTGAGCATTTCAGTTAATTATGATTTTGTTGTAAGACATTTTTTATATTAAACAGTTTTTCTTTTTTCTGTTTTTAAATTTTCACAAACTAAAAATCACTCTCTCATAAACAAGATATAAAACAATCCTATCACTGCAAAATATTTCTTCATGCTGCTTCTTTGTAGTTGACCCCTTGTAATACTCCCAGCCCTTAGCAACCACTGATCTGTTCTTTGTCCCTATAATTTTGCCTTTTCCCCAATATATAAATTGAATCAGGTTGTATGCAGCCTTTTGAATCTAGCTTCTTCCACTTTGCAGAATGCATTTGAGATTCATCCATGTTTCTTTTTGCTGCTGAGAGAATTCCATTATATGGATGTACCTCAGCATGTTTATCCATTCACCAGTTGAAGCACTTGTTTCCAGTTCCTGACAGTTATGAATAAAACTGCCACAAACATTTGTGTGCAGTGTGTGTGTGTGTGTGTGTGTGTGTGTGTGTGGTGTGCTCATTGATGAACCTAGTGTTCATTTCTCCAGGGTAAATACTAGGATTGGAATTGTTGGATTATATGGTATGTGAATGTTTAACTTTATAAGGAACTGCCAAACTTTTCTGAAGTAGCTGTACCATTTTGCACTCTCGCCAGCAATGCAGAAGAGTTCCAGTAATAAGCAGTTCCTAAAATTTAAATTGGCCGTATCGAATGACTTTTTAGTAATTAGTTTGTTAGTTTGATTGCATACCAGAATATCATGACAATAACATTAATTCTGAACATGATACCCCATTTCGAGGATTAATATGTCTTTGGATAAATTCTGTGTTTCTTCTTCACACTACAGCACTTTCTTTGGGGAAGAGTTCTCTGGTTTTAGACTGGGCAGATCGAAATCCTTCTTCTGGAGAAGTGGTACTTCCAGCTCATTTCTATTACTTGTTTCATGTTTCATTATAGAATTTTTTAGAAATCAGCTTGGTTATTTATGATTTACTTGTCAGTTACACTGTTAAGTTTTTTTTATGATGAGAGTTGACAATATTAGCTTCATAAGTAAAATTCCCAAATGTTAATACCCTTGAATAAACCTTTTAAATTTGTGACCTTTGCCTACACTGTTACTTAATTATTTATTTTTATAAATTAGGAAATTACACTGTAGTTAAGAAAGAATGTAACTTTTTAAATGAGAATCGTGTGAAACAGTATTGACTTTTCTGAGGTACTTTCTCATTTATCTGGCATTATTAGGGAATGACTTGTTAAATTAGAAGATTGAATTTATATTAAAATAGTTTCTTTAAATTTTAGTTTTTTTTTAAATGATAAACTTTACAAGGTAGTACTGTTTTCTCAGTGTTTTTAAAACAGGTCTTTTTTTGTTGAATTAGGGCTCTCATTCTGAACGTCAGTTAGAAAGTATGCTGTTATGCATACATGTCTATGAATTTATTGAGCGGTGTAATGTTTGTCTTCCTCTTCTGTCATATTTTTACTGCCTCATTTTTTCCATTTTAAGTTTGATTTCTAGTGTAAACTTGAATTATTTAAAATTAAAGTGGAGTTTAGAGGCTCTTATTCTTTAATTAACAGAATATGCATTTTGTGACCTTCATTAGTACATTTTTTCCTTCTGTTTCATAGCTATGTTTTGAAAAGTTGAAATTACAGCATAAATGACATTTGATTTGTGAGGTGTTATTCCACTCCTTACAGTTTCTCTTTGAACTATAAATTGTTTGTGTATACCTTTTTCTTAACTCTTTTGTCTGAAAAAGAGATGATCATATAAATTAAAATCCCTAAACTTCCAAGAGGTAGTTCATTCATTCATTCATTCATTCACTCTTTTATTCAGCAAACTTTTAACCAGTATTTCTGTAGATTATAACAGATAAATGGGGGAGACAGTTGAATAAAATATGATCTCTGCCCTTGAGGGCATTAAATTAAAAAATGGGCTATCTTAAAGTTAGAGAGTCAAAACATTGTCCCACGTCTTTCCTGTAAATTGGTAGTGAGATGTGAAGTTTTGATTTCAATTCTTTTCTTTCATTAAGAAGATCAAAGGTTGTCTTTTTGTGATGTTAGCAGCAATTGATGATCCTTGCTTAGTTCCTTTAATTCATTTGGAGTTGCATAATGATGATATTTGAATTCTATCATTTCTTACTCATTTATTTGACAGGAATACATATAAAGATAAAATTCCTCTCATTAATTAGAGTTGATTCTCATTCCCAAATTCCATATTTGCAAATTTGTCTACTTGCTAACATTTATTTATACCCCCCAAATCATTATTCTTGGTGCTTTCCCAGTCATTCAGAGACATGTGCATGCACAGAATGGCAAAAATTTGAGTCACCCGATGTGCATGTTCCCAACCAAAGTTGAACAAGGTGATGCTCTACCTCCTTGTTTTACTTTTGGGGGCATATTTAGTGCTATTTTGGGTAGTTTTGCTGTCTAGAATGGGCCCCAAATGTAGTGCTGAAGTGCTGTTTAGTGTTCCTAAACTCATAGAGGCTGTGACTTGCCTAATGGAGAAAGTATGTGTGTTAGAAAAGATTAGTTCAGGTGTGAGCTATAGTGCTGTTGGCCCTGAGTTCAGTGCTAATGACTTTATACTAATTTGTCTTTAAACAAAAACATACGTTAAAACAAGGTTATGTATTGATCAGTTTATGAAAATTTTATAACTAGAGGTTTTAGGAACCTAATCTTGTATTTTTTCTAGGAGCAACAGCTCACTGTTGGCTATTTCAGTGTTTGCAACAACTTTATAGAACATTGCTGTGAATCAACAGTTTTTGGTTTCCCGAGGTCAGAAGGATATTCTTTTTTATTGATATAAGAAATATACTACAGAAAGTCGGGAGTCATGGAAGTAAGTAGTCATTATGAGACCTTTTCTGGAGCAAGTTTATTGCTATATCCCCAGTACCTTGGACTATACCTCATACAGGGTAAATAGTCAAATATTTGTCGAATGAAAATAAGTGCCCCCAAACGAAACATAACTTTCCTTTATGCCCTGGAGTTTAATATCATTCTTGTAGTTGGGGTTTGTAATCAAGTTTGTGTTTATAGATAGTGAGATGATCTGCTCGCTGAGAATGATATGGTGAATATTTCAGTAATATAAATTTAGCATGATCTCTACTTGATTTTTGATTCCCACCATGCTTAAATGGGTAGGAGACGTGGGTGATTTTCTGCTTTTCTGGATATAATAAATGCTTAGGGCCCTGGACATTTTCAAATTAAACATTTCTTCTTTCAGCTGTTGAGACTCATCAGCTATGACAGGGGTATTGTCAATGGGAGTATAAATTTACCTGCAAAATTGAAAAGAGGAGGCATGAAAGATATTTTGAGGACCTAGGACCTAATTACTAGAGAACAGTCAGACTTAGAAAATTTATTTAATTAGATGTTGAATAATATTTATGCATATTAAAGAACATTAGGCTTAATAAAATTTATCATTTAAAAGTTGATTTAGTTATAACTGATTATAATAGTATGTTTTGATACTCCTATGCTATTATATATTTTACGGTAGCTTTCAAACTTAGAAACATTTTTGACCACAACTCATAGAAATAAATTTACCAGAACCTATAGAAATGTATTTTACATTGTGACCCAGTGATACATATATTTTGATATAAAGAACCAAAACAAAATCTCATTAAACAGACGCATTCTTACTATTATTCTTACTACAGATGCATACGATACTATTTCATTAAAAAAACTGCTGCTTGAGACCTATTAAATTGGTTTAACAACCCACTAAAGTGTCATGATCCACAATTTGGAGAACACTGCTCTAATTGAACTGGTGGTAATTTTTAAAGGCTAGAATATTCTAGATCTTAATAGGAATATACAAGGGACATCACTCAAATCAGGTTTCACAAATGTAAAATGTTTTAGATGATAGTTACTAAATATTTCTGAGACAAAATAAGTTTCTGTAGTATGTAATTAGAGAAATTGATTTCCATTTTTGATATTACAGTTAATGATTTAGCTTTTAAAAATAAGTGTTTAGTCTTTTCTTAGACAACCACAGTTGAGCTTATGCCAGAAACCAGTAACTGGGACACTTGCTTCTAATAGAAGCATGTGATGTAACAGCTAGCCATCACATCACAAATATCCTTACTCATTTAAATTTCGGAGAATCCTGGGGACATGATTGTAATGTAATTTTTTAATAGAGACTGAATGAGGCTTTGAAACACTGAATGGGTCATTTTGTATACTAAATATGGACTTTTTCATTTAAGATAACAAAACAGTGAGAAATCAATGCTGTAACAGGTAACGTGAAGAAAAATTTGAAATTTCTATTTCTTATAATTTTGTATTTGCAAAGAACATTGAATAACATGCCGAAGTTATGAAGAGATACCTATAAGAACCTTTAATACTTAATGTTAAAGTACATGGAACAATTCTGTGTTCATTGCAACAATATTTTAGAAGCTAAGTAGAATATTAATAGTCATTTTTAAAAATTTAGAACTGCCCATTAATGTTTACTTGAAAGCTTTAGCTAGCTCTGGGTGGTTTTTCAAGAGGTGGAACAGCTATACTGATATATTCTCAGACTACTTACACTGTTTTATCTAGTTCCAGCTTGAAGGAGGTCAGTTGGCTCTGTAATATCCTAAATTATTGGGCCATACAGATTAGAGAATTTAATTTTCTATTTTATGTTTCAAAGATTTATCAGTGATCATGAAATTAGAAGTATGCCAGTGGCCTACATTTCTGCTCATATAATCAGATTATATCTAATGTTTTTTTATATGTTGCAGCTCATTTTTATCTTTATTAGTGGATGTTACTACATCAAAATTGTAATTGTTTATGAAAGCAAAACAATTGATTATTCATATTTGTTCATCTAGTCTCATGAATAATTTAAATATGCATATTTTTGATAATTCAGTTTTTTAATATATTTTAATAAGTTAGTATGCTGAGAATAATCATAGAATCAAACAGTTTATAAATGTCACCATTTATGTACATTCGTGTACTTTATGCACATTAACTAAATTCATATCCATTCTTTTTGATCATAGATTTAAGGTTTCAGTTAACAGTAATAGCTCCTGTAAAAAACTCAAATATCCTCAAGCCCGATAAAATCATTATTTTATTATGGTATAAGAAATTATAAACCGGGAATATTTCTATGAAACTTTTTCTCTCAATAGTTTTTATTTCTATAGTTGCCTAATTTTTAAGTTTTCAAGCTGGATTTTTTCCATTCTCTTCCTTGTAATTTTTGAATTTAACACTACTAAGAGAAATTAGTGGCTATTGCTACTGACTGCATCTGTAGGTATAATACAATATTTGGATTATTTGTGGGCTTTTTAGCAGCTGGTGTAATTTTAATGAACACTTAATCTTTTATCTCATATTTCTGTTTTTACTTGACTACTGGAAAGCAGAAAAATAAATTTGTTAAGTGCAGGTATTGAACTGCTATCTGCTTTGTGTTAGTATTATATAGTTTTATTTCTAACATTATTTTCCTTTCTTCCAGATTTCTTTACTTAAAACTTTTCTCAATCCTTTCGTACTACGTGCCCTAAATACTTTTCTATAACAGGTTGGCTTTTAAGTAAAGTACGGATGTTAGTTTTTAGGATAGATTGTTTCTAAGCATGTATTTATAAAATAATTTAGTGGGAAAATAACAATATGCTTTTCAATGGTTCTTAACATTTTTAGGGTCATACAATATTTTGACAATTTATTGAAAGCTATGGATTTTTTTCTTAAGAAAATGCTCAAGAGGCCCATGGATTTCAGGTTTAGAACTCTACAACTGTCTCCAGTATTGGTGGACTCTATTTTCATTCAAAGCAAAGCAAAGCAAAGCAAAGGAAAGCAAACCAAACTATGATTTGTAGAGACACTTAATTCTTTACTATGCAATTGTTTGAAATATTCGTATCAAGATTTGATAGTATTTTCTAGTTATTTATTTTAGGATGAAGATTACCGGGTTGTTCATAATAGAATTAATATTTTTATTAAATTAGTGCCAATATATAGAAAAATATTGAATAATACAGAAATATGTATAAGTAATAGTCTCTTGCCTCATATCTCCAGTCTTTGAATTTTTCAATAGGTAAAACTACTCTTTTTTTTCTTGAGGAAAAATTAAAAGCCTGTTATTAGGTCATAAAATGAGAAATGCCTACATTAGGAAAAAAATTAAGATCTGAAACAAACCTAACTTTATACCTCAAGGAACAAGAAAAAGAAGAACAAACTAAACCCAAAGTAAGCAAAAGATCGAAATTAAACTGTTTTTTTAAAAGATAAATTTGACAAATTCTTGTCTAGATTAAGAAAAAAAGACAAAAGACCCAGATGAAATCAGAAATGAAAGAGGAGATATTAGAACTGATACTACAGAAATACAAAGGATCGTAAGAAACTACTATGAGTAATTATATGCTAACAAATAAAATAATATGGAAGAAATAGATAAAGTGCTAGAATATACAGTCTACCTGTTAGGGCGTCTGGTGATATGTAACTTGGAGGACTCTATATAGGAATCATACAATAACACCTAGAAATGTTTAGAGATGGAAAGAACTCTTATTAATCTATAATATCTATTGACTGTTCTAGGAGTGTGCTAGGTTCAGAGATCACAGTTACATATAATGAAAGTCCTTGTCATGAAATACAACAGGCAATTATAATACTGTGTATAATATAAGAATATCCTTAGAAATCTCCTAGTCCAGTCCTTTTATTTTACAATTATTAAATAAACTTAGATTAAGCCTTGACCAAGGCTTCATTACTAGTTGGGAGTCCAAGACTTACTTTTTCTAATCCTGCGCTCTTTCTAGTATATAGGCAGGCAGCATCAACGAGTTCTGGAAGCAGATAGTGAAGATCCTGAGATCTGAGAGAACTGGTGTATTGGAGCAAGGTACAAAGATGGGGACTTAGGTATGAGAGAAGATTGTGTTACCTTTATAAGACTTACTCTTAGAAGATTGGAGCCAGATTCTTCTTGGGGGCTTGAAGAAGTAAGTGGCCATGTTGGAGAAGCCCATGTAGCAAGAAACTGTAGGCAGCTTCTAAGAACTGCAGGTACCCTATTGACCTGAGGGTGGTTTCCATCTGAGAGCCAGCAAAATGCTGGGCCCTTCAGTTATACACTGCAAGGATATGAATTCTGACCACAATCTGAAGGCGCTTAGAAGTGGATTCTTTCCCACTTTAGCTTCCATATGAGAATACAGCCTGGCTGACAGCTCGAATGAATCCTGTGAAACCTTGAGCAAATAAATGACTCAGATGAGTTGTGCCCAGACTTCCGATCCACGGAAACTGAAGTATAAATGTGTATTACTATAAACTGCTAAGTTTTTGATAATCTGTTACACAGCAATAGAAAACTAATACTTTTGGTCATGTCCAAATATATTGTATTCTTTAGTATAGTGTCATTATATAATAAACACAGTGCCTTTCCATATAATTTGAAATACACAATCCACAATATACTGTGCCTTAAAAGCATGACAGTCATTGCAGTTTGTGGTGTGCTAGGCAGCAGTGGACATGGTAAGAGTGCCACGTATGGTCTCTCACCACTATTCAACTCTTCTCTTGTAGTACAAGGCAGCCATAACAATACATACATAAATAAGTTCGCATGAATTCATTCTTATAAAAATTTATTTATAAACATTAAAATTTGAATTTCACTTAATTTTCATGTGTCACAAAATATTATTCTTTTATTTATTTCTTCAACCCTATAAAAATGTAAAGACCAGTGTTAGTTTACAGCCTGTACAAAACAAGCAATAAGCTGGATTTAGTCTGCATGGCTATAGACAAATTTGTAGGCAATTCTGAGACTGTTTAATAGGTGCTATGATAAGGAAAGTCCTAGCATTATTTGAGATTCTAAATAAGAAAGTATTTTAATAAAAAATTAATTTGTTAAAAATATTTTAAACACTAAAAATCTGTTATTACAAGTTTATGATCAGTTTTATGAATGTGGTGAACTGGATGGAGTCAAATAGAAAACAGCTTCATTTCTCACTAACCAGTACAGTTGACCCCTTGAACAATGTGGTTGGAAATTATATGTGAATTTTTCTCAGTTGACCTTTGAGTTCACTTTCTTCCACACAGTTCAAACCTGTGTTGTTCAAGGATCAGCTGGCAGTTGGGAATTTGTGTACATGGAGGGCTGACTACAGTTATACATGGATTTTTGGCACCTCTAACCCCCTGCGTCGTTCAAAGAGCAACTGTGTATACTTTGATTATTGTTGCTTTTCCACTCATAGATATCCTAGTCAGTTTCCATTTCTTCCTGTTTTAAAGAATAATTAGTTTGGGCAATGGATTTATTTTGGTTATTAAAAAATAGTTGTTCCATTTTTTTGAGATTAAATTTTAAGCTTATTCATCACTTCTTCCTGCATTTGTCTGCCCACCTCTTAATTTCAGGCCTGATCCTTGACTCTGGAACTTCTGTTGGGGAAGGGATTCTCTTGACACTTTTTTTCCCTCCATTCATTACACTGGCCCTTGCTCCTGTGGGGTTCTTGTGGCGTGGAGGGGTATAAAGGGAAAGGGCAAAAATTCTTCAACATATGACATGCTTTCCAATGCTGTTTCTGTTATGGAGCAGTTTTGGTTCTTTAGAGGCTTCATATGGACCTCTAGTGTAAAACAAATAAGCAAACCTACAAATATTGCTATATAGAAGTAAGTGCCCGCACAGGCATTACAAAAATGGTCTGGAGCATACATATCAAACTGAAAGTAATGGTTAACTTCTGAGTAAGGCAGGTGGGATGAGGGGCAAGGGTTATGGACATCCCAAGGGGTAATTTTTACTTATCTGTATTATTTGAATTTCTATTACATGTAGAATGTATTTCGGATACCTGATTAAACATATTGAAAATAACATGAAAAATGGAAATGGAAAATTACTTCCTGCTAATAGAAAAAGTATAGAAGGGCCCTTAATAAAGCTTCTAAAATAAAATACTGATGTTCATTAACTATTTTTAAAAAGTAGCTTTTCAGATAAGTTATGATAATGTTTTAGTAGAGAAAAAACATGCCCTTTGAGATATAGTATTAATTTTTTTGGTGTTATTTCTAAAAACACATTTTGAAGTATCATTTACACATAACAAAATGCATAGATTTTAAGTACAGTTTGACGAGTTTATACAAATGTACACACCTGTGTAATTTCCCAGTCAAGACATAGAACATTTCCTTCCCCCAGAAAGTTCTCTCATGCCACTTCACAGTCAAACTTCCCATCATCCTAGGTAACAACTGATTTCTATCACCACAGCTTTTTTTTTTGTATCACACCAGAACTTCATGTAACTAGAATCATATAATATGTACTCATTTGTGCCTGACTTCTTTTGCTCAATCTAGTATCTGAGAGATTCACCCATATTGTTACATGTATTAGCAGTTCTTTCCTTATTATTGAGTAATATTCCATTGTATGAATATACTAGCATGTGTATCTGTTTTCCTGTTAATAGACATTTGGATTGTTTCCAGTTTGTGGCTATTATGAATAAGGCTGCTATAAATACTGGTATATAAGTCTTCCTGTAAACATTTTCATTTCTCTTGGGTAAATTCCTAAGAATGGTATTGCTAGGTCAGAGGATAGGTATATTTTTTAACTTTATAATAAACTTCCACACTTTTTCCCAAAGTCAGACCGTTTTATACTCCTACCCACAGTGTAAGAGAGTTCTAGTTGTTCTTATTTCTTGCCTGAGTTTTTCTTTTCTTTCAGGTTTTTGATGCCTGATTGAATTTCCTTATTTTTTATTGGTCTGTTAAGATTTTCTGTTTCTTCATGATTCCCACAGATTCCTCCAGTGATCCCTGTGAGGTGAGACCTGAGTGGGCCTCCTGGGAAGCATCCTGCAATGTTGGGAGAGCTGGATGTTCACCTTGGACTCCCTGTTTCCCATTGGTGAAACTGTAGGCACAGGGATGCCCTCTAGGTGTGGCACTGTGCTAGCCTGTGGGAATGACAGTGCAGTCAGAGTGCAGCCACTCCTCTTACCCTTCTAATGTGGTCTTATTTGGTCTCCGATCTGAGGTGAATGGGGGGGCACTTTAGCCTCACTCCTGGATTCTGGGATTTTTTTCAATGGTGTCTTGTCTGTAGATAGTTGCTGGTTGAGTTTTTGTAAAGGGGAATGACCTTTTTTGCTAACTTGATGACATCACCCCACAGGTTTTATGCACACACAATCTTGATGTCTGTGAAAACTGAAGTTGGGAATGACCTTTTTTGCCAACTTGATGACATCACCCCACAGGGTTTTATGCACACACAATCTTGATGTCTGTGAAAAACACTTGTCTTTTCCACTTCAATTTTCATGCCTTTTGTATTTTTTCTTGCTTCATTGCATAGGCTAGTTCTGCTGTACAATACTGAATGGAATATCTGAGAGCAAACATTCTCTGTTTTTTCCCAATCTTGATGGAGAAATGTTCAATGTTTCACCATTAAGTATGATATTAACTGCAGGGTTTTTTTGTAGATTCCTTTTATTAGATTGGAGGAGTTCCATTCTCTTTTTGGATTATTGAGAGGTTTTAATTGTTAATGGGCTGAATTTTATCAAATGCATTTTCTTGTTGAGATATTTTCTCTATTTTTGGTTAACTTCGTGTATTTATTTCAAGATTAGAATTTACATTTCTAGTATTAAACCTTCTTATTATTAAACTTTTAACACGTTTGCTTATATTTTGTAAAGAATTTTTATATTTATGCTCATGAGAAATACTGGTCTAATTTTCTTTGCTGCAGTGTTTTTGCCATGCTTTTGTGTCAGAGTAATTCTGACCTTACAAAGTAAATCAACAAATATCCTTTATTCCTATGTTTCTGAAAGAGTTTTTGTAAGAGCAGTATTATTTTTTCCTTAAATATTTGATAGATTCGCGCCAGTGATACCATCTTTGTGGGGAAATTTTTGTTAAGGAAAATAAATTTCTTTAATAGATACAGTATTGTTAATGTTTTCTGTTTCATTTTGTACTTTTGTGTTGGATTTTTCAAGGAATTTGTCCATTTCATCTGAGTTATCAAAGTTATTGGCTTAAAGCAGCTCATAATTTTTTTATCCTTTTGATATTTGTAGGGTCTTTAGTGATATCTCCTGTTTCATTCTTGTTATTGGTTCTTTTTGTATCTTCTCTTTTTATTTTTGATCATTTTTGCTAGGAGTTACCAATTTCATTGATCTTTTTAAAATAATCGACTTTTGGCTTTATGGTTTTTTTTTGTTGTTGTTAGTTTTTTTTTTTTTAATTCTAGGCTCTCCTTTTTTGCTTGGTATTTTTCCTTTATCCGCTGAGTCCATGGAATATTAACAGTAGCTCTATTAAATAAAGTACTTCTTCAAGTTATGTCTAATTTGTTCTTTTCTAGTTTTTTAAAGAAAAAACCTAGATCATTGATTAAAAATGTCTTTTCTAGTATAGGAATTTAAAGCTTCTAATTTCCTTCTAAGCATTGCTTTAGTTGCAACTTACAAAATTTAATATGCTGTTGTTCATTATTATTCTATTAGAGTTTTCTTACAGTTTCCTATGAAATTTATTTCTCAACACATGAATTATATAAAATGTTTAATTTTTAATTATTTGGGGATTTTCCAGCTATCATATAGTTACTGATTCCTTATTCTATTTGATCAAAGAATATACTTTGTAACATTTCAGTTATTGGAGACTTAAATTATGACACAGCATATTATCTTTCCTGGTGAACATTGAAAAGAAATCTTACTCAGCAGTTTGGGGATGTTGTATTTTATAAATGTAAATTAGTTCAGGATAGTTGATGGTATTATTTAGATCAACTGTGTCAGTATACATACTGATAGTTTTGACTTCTACTTTATTACTGAAAGAACAGTGTTGACATTTTCAACTATGATTGTCTTTTTCTCTTTAAATTTATTAGTTTTTGCTTTATTTTTCTCATATATGTATGATTTTTATGTCTTTCTGTTAAATTGATATTTTTGTTATTAAGCGAACCTCCGTATCTTTGAAGATATTCCTTTGACATTTACTTTGATAATATTATAGCCCAAGTTTTCTCATATTGCTGTTTACATAGTATTTCTTTTTCTATTTTATGTTCAATCTATCTTTGTATTTAAAGTTATTAGAGATAGCATATAGTTGGATCTTTTTTTTTAGTATAATCTGATGATTTGCCTTTTATGGGGAGAATAAGGTTCATTTTCATTATATGTGATTTTAAGTCTACTGTCTTGGTATTTTCTTTGTCTCATGCCTTTTGTTTCTCTTAGTCAAATGTTTATTATTTCATTTTATTTTGAGTCTTTGCTTTTTAGCTTATTCCTATTGCAGTTAACTTAATTTTTAGTGTTTAGTCTAGGATTTATAATATGTATTCTTAATTCGTCATTGGCTACTTAGAATTAACATTGAACCACATTGTTCTCCAGAAATATAAGAATCTTAAAGTAGTATAATTCCATTTACCACCCCCCCACCGCCATTTGTGTTGTCATGCATTTTATGTCCACATATGTTATAAATGACACAACAATTATTTGTACTTTAAACTAATATATTTTTTAAGGAAATGAATACCCGTGCATTTCCAATTTCCAGTGCTTTTCATTTCGTCTTGAAGTATTACATTTCTGTCTGGTATCATGTTAGTTAATTCAACATAATGGACAATTTAAAAAGTATTTTTTGTTGTACAGGTGTATTTTCCTTCATCTGAAGATGGCTCTCACTTTCAGCTTTAAAGAATAACTTTACTGGATGTAGAATTCTGGACTGAACATTTTTTTCCCCCTTCTTTCATTACTTTGAAAATATCCTCTCATTTTCTTTTGGGCATCTGTTGTTTCTGATAAGTTAGAAGTTCCCCTATATGTTGTGTAGTTTTTCTATCTGCTTTCAAGATTTTTCCTTTATTTTTGGGTTTTAGCACTTTGACTATGATGTGTATAGGATTAGGTTTCTTTGTAGTTATTCCTTATGGGATTTTTGAGTTTCTTCAATTTTTAGGTTAATGTTTTTCACCAAATTTGGGAAATTTTCAACCATTATTCAAAAAATTTTTTTGGTCCTCTTCTCTTTCTTCAATTTAATATGAATCTACAAATATTTAATAGTTTTAAAATCCTTTCTTCTAATTTCAGTATCAGTGTCATCTTGGAATCTGTTTTCTTTAATAGCTTTGTTTCCCAGCCATGGGTATATTTATTGCTTGTTTGCATGTCTGGTAGTTTTTAATTGTATGCTGGACATTATGAATTCAACATTGTAGAGAGTCTGGGTTTTTTTTTTTTAAGTATGTTGAGTTTTGATCTGAAATGCAGTTAATTTAATTGGAGCTATTCTTAATCCTGTCTAGGCTTGCTTTTAGGCTTTAATTAAGCCAGATTAGGGTAGTTCTTACTCTTAAGACTTGATCTTTGTGGTGTACTGCCTGAGCTTTACCTTCCTATTCTATAGTCAGAAAATTGTCCAAAGCCAGAGAGCTTGGGTGAAAGTGAAACCAACCTTCTGTGTTTCTTTTCTCAAAGATCATGGTATGCCCTGCCTATTATCTGATGTTTTGTCCAATTTTATAGTTATTTACAGCAGGAGGGGAAGTTCGGTGCCCAGTATTACTGTATTATGGCAGGAAACAGAATGAACAGAAGTAAAACTCATTCAATTTTACATATACAGAATAGATACTTACAGTTTCATCTGCAAAATAAAAGTATGGCAGGTATAATAAAAACTTTATAAATGAATCAGTTGTTAAGACTAATTGCATATTTGGGAGAGTTGCTGAAAATTAATCAGAAAATACTATTTATTTCAACTCTTGTTATGATTGCGTTATACATGTTTTCAGAAATAGGAATAAGAAGTCCTTGGTATTGATAGTTTCTTTATTAGTGACTCTCTTTTGAAGTCAAAGCTGCTTTAATTGCAAAGAATAGGAATCCATTCACATTGTTCAAACAAAAATAGAAAGATTATTTAAGCATGCAGATTTACCACAAAATAAGTTATGTTTGATGGGTGAAATTCCTAGAGAAGATGAATGAGGCACTCCTCCAAAAGCCTTGAAAACTTTTTTGAACTTTGGTGTTTTCACCTGTATATTAGAAAATTTAAAATCTACCTTTACTTTCTTCACCTCGTGAGATTGATGCTAGCCAACATTTCTTAACCTTGTGAAGTTACATTTAATTTTTAAGTTACATTTCAGTGTTACATAAGAATGAATTGTTTTCCTTGGTGGGCGGCAAGAATGTTCTTTGTATTATCACTTCTGAGCATCATTGCCATATATAGTTAGTGGTTAATAAACGTTTGAATAAATGTTTAAATGAGAATGTATATTTGAAAAGACTTTGAAAATTATTAAGTGTATGAATGTGTGGAAGATATTTTTTATTAAGATCTTGTACTAATTTGCAAAGTATTCTTTTTATGCTTTTAAATTTAAAATCTTATATTAACTTATTGGAATTTTTAAAGTATTTTTAAAATTGAAATTACTTTAAATTGGAAGGTCTAGGTTAGTGAATGTGTATTGACATATTAAACAATACATTTTTGTTACTTTTTATTTTTTAGAAGTAACTGAATCTCTGATTTTTTTGTTTTGTTTTTGTGATCTTTCTGCATTAAAGTATAGGAATAAAGAGTAATGGTTAATTTGAGTCTACTATGGACATCAACAAATAGCAATAATCCATTGCCTGAATTTTTGTTATGTCATTAACTTCCCAAACATGTATTTTTGAATTTTCTGACTTAACTAATTTTCTTTTCTAATGTTCTAGCTCTGTGTCAAATATCAACGTGCATCATTGAAAAGATAATTTTGAAGACATGTTTTGCTGAAAAGACAACTGAGAAAAATTTTACGAATGGGATGAACACGCTTCAGTTAATTGACTACCTACTGCAATTTGAATGTTAACATTACTCAGCTGGTACAGTTACCTAGTGATGTACCTATTCTCACAATACCCTATTTCAGTGTGCTTGTCTTGATTAAAGAATTCAAAGTGGAGTACCGTAAACTTGATATGGATAATAAAAAGAAAGACAAGGACAAATCAGATGATAGAATGGCACGACCTAGTGGTCGATCGGGACACAACACTCGAGGAACTGGGTCTTCATCCTCTGGAGTTTTAATGGTTGGACCTAACTTTAGAGTTGGAAAAAAAATTGGATGTGGCAATTTTGGAGAATTACGATTAGGTAAGACTCTTTGTTTATTCTTTTATGTTGGAAGCATCTTTTTTTTTTAATGAAAGATACTTTCTAATGAAAATTACTTATTTAATTGTTCAGTTTGATGGTTGTAGTAATTTAAAGAATATAGATGTTGGAATTTTTTATGTACTTGTACCTTCATTTGTAACGAATTAGTATAGGAAGATCTGTTTACTTGAGATTAACCATCCAGAATATGAGAAAAAACAAAGTAAATTAATAAGTCCTAGCAGGCTGAAATAGGTGCCAAGAAAGCCTTTACAGTGTATTCTTTAGGAATGATATTTAGGCTACTTTTTCAGATTTGAAAACATTTAATATCTGATTAATTTGGGAGGATATGTGTACCTTAATTTCAAGGTAATATACTGAAACTGCATAAAAATCAGTAAAATTTACATTGTTGTAATTTATTCCCTCTCCGCCCTCGGGTGGGGCTTAGGAATCTATATTAATGAGAGACAGGATGTACTGATTTAGTTGATTCTTATAATCAGGCAAGTTTGGGAAACATTGTTTTAATTAGACCTCCAGACTCTACATTTAAAGAAATTGAAACTCAGTCAGGGCCAATGTCACACAGAAATTTAATGTCAGACTCAAGACCCAAATCTAGGTTTTTAACTCCTGGAACATTAGAGATGTGGCTATGTTTGTTGAACAGAAAGGAGGGCAGCATGGTTATATGGGATTCAGTGTTGAGGTACTTTGAGGGCTCTGGTCAACATATACCGGACTGCACATGCTGGAAACTTTAGAAGTAAAAAGAAAAAACTTGTCTTTAAAATTTTCCTTATATCTAACCCCGCTCATTAGAAATAAATTCAATTGTGTGTTTATCTCCTCTACTCGACTACTTCTTTTCATCTTGTAAAACACCCTAATTTGTAGTTACTCTTTCATTTTATTAGTGTTTTATGTAGTTAATGTACATTAAATCTTTAAATGAAGCAAGCCAATGAAAGGTAATGACATACTTTGTACATAGCTATAATATGATGTGACCGTCAGACTCTTGCATTTTAGTAGGGACTCACATATTTGAAAGGGTTAATATTGTGACATTTTATTTTTCGAAGGATATTGGATTAGATATTTTGAAATTTTTAAACTGTTTCTGATTTTGGAGTTAGAAAAACCAGTTTATTGTCTAACTTTGTACACTGTAATCCATTCATTCAAAATTCATTGCATTTCTTTCACTTATGAGGCGTGATTAGTCACTGATGATACACCGGAAAAGTAAATAAATTGCCTCTCCCATTATGGAGCACATAAGTCATTTAACCATTTGGACCCTCAAATTCTTCTACTTTAAAATGGGACTATTTCCACTTTCTAGGTTAGTGTAAAGATTAAATTTAGATGATAATATAAAAGGACCAGTACTATGCCTGCATATTTTGGAAAACAATGGTTGTTCTGCTCCTTTAAAAGACAATAGCAAGACATTTGTTCTTTTAAAAATTAAAATTATGGCATATTATTTTAAAATTTATTACAAATTAGGTCTGCGGTTATATATCATGCCATATATATATTTGTACAATATCTAATGTTTTCTATCTCTTTGCATATATGAGTATAGTACTATAGTACTTTGGCCATTTTTATTCAAAATTGGTTTTATAGAATTCATTTCAAAATAACTGCATATATACATATCTATATACATGTATGTGTGTGTGTGTGTGTACACACAAAACAAATCTAGTGGACCATTTTAACCAGGGCAATGTGAGAAACTATATGTACTATATACTGAAACTATAATATGTTATAAACTGAAATAGCTGTAAAATACTCCTTTCTTTTACAGTGTGTGAATAAGCAGGAATATGAATAAGATGATTTATTAGTTCGTCCATCCATCCATCTATCCATCCATTGCCTACCTATCTGTATCTATCTAATCTGTCTATGGATAGTTATTGTACATTTGTCTACATTTATTTCAATATATTATTTATATATGTGTATCTGTGTTTTATGTGTATTTATTATATACAGTTGACCCTTGAGCAACTGAATAAAGGGGCATTTTACTCCTTTTTTTAAAGGTGTAGAATGAATTCTCTGTACAGAAAAAGCTATTATAGGCATTCTTTCTATACCTGGATAAACATGCTAGTGTTAAAAGCTGGTTTAGATTCTTAAAGTACTTTCTTTAAAACCATATTAGTAGATACATCCTGAAAATTCAATTCCTGGCACTAAAATTTTTGTGATTAGTATTATGTAAGAAAGAATATGAAGTATACATGTCATAGGTAAGTGGTTTTCAAAAAAATGCTATTGGCATTTTGGGCTGGAGAGTTTAATTTTTTGTAGAGGACTGTTCCACATATTGCATGGTGTTTAGAACTTCACATCTCTTGGGCACTAAATAGGAGTTACACCCCCCACACAACCCCAAATGCCCCAAGGAGAGACAGTATTACTCACTGTTGAAAATACGTTTATGGGTAATTATTTTAAAAAATAACGTCGGACATAAAAACCTGGCCTTGAGTATTTTAAAAAATAGGTAAACATTTAAAATTCAGTTTAACTAAATGTTTTTACTATCATTTTTATGTATATTTTTTATTGTAAAATGGTGCATTCATATATATATATATATACACATATATATTTTATTATCTATATTGGTGGTAAGGCTTGAGTTCTGTATATTAGTAGATATATTTCTAGCTTAGACAGTCAACCAAAACCCTTAGAAATGTTTTTAATAGGCACTGAATGAGACCAACATAGCTAACTAAGATACGAAGTTGTACATATTTAATTCTTTCTGTATATGTTTTATACATTCTGTATATGTTTTAAGATGTTTTGACATCTTCAAAAACCTTTTCCGGCTCGGAGGAGATTACTCCACCTTGGACTAGCCAATTCTTAGTTGGCAGCATGCCTTTGATCTGCAAACTAGAGAGTCTAGAGCAATAGCTCCTCTATCTGGCTTATACATCTCAGGAGGTTCTGTTTCTCTTCCTTAATCATTCCATGGCCAGGTACAAAACAGCTAGAGTCCACCACATAGCCCAAAGGCCACCAGAATTATTTGCTACCAGAATTATTTAGACTAACCATTCCCGAACTATTTATCTTGCCCTACTTTGCCTTTCCTGTGGAAATTCCAATAAAGGCCTTGGCCCAAGCTCTCTCCTTGCTCCTGTCTTCTGCCACCTGGCTAAAACATGATGCTTCCCCCCATGACACCCTTTCCAGGACCTGTGGGTATAGTAAACCTAGTTTTCCTGAGCCTCTTCTGTGTCTCTTCTAGTGGCTACACCTGACTGACCATCATGCAAAAGAACACAGAACAAGGGTATTATATATTGCTTTATGGATTTCCATATCTGAAATAAGATATTGTAACTTTTGACATAATTTAGTATACCACAGAAGTTCCCATAAGTTCTTTTATTTTTGTTTCTTGTCATCTTATTCTATATTGCCCATAACTCTTATTTTATTGTTTATATTTAAGAATTGTTGAAAATTCTGTAGGCCTTACATTACATATCAAATAAACATGCAGATCTGAGTGGATTCATCATTTTTATGTTTATTGATTTTCTACTGTTTCTAAACAAAGTCTATTATAACACTTAGTTGAAATATGTGCTAATAAGGAATAGACTGTTGTGCTATGGCAGAAAGATCCAGAATACAGTGGTGTTAAGCAAAATAGTTTATTTTTCTTTCATATAACACATACCAGAGGGAGAGCACCCAGTGCTTTCAGAGTACCTCTGCATCCTCAATATGTGGCTTCAGTCTCTGTGTGTAAGGTCATTGCTCCAGTTGTTGCCATCTTCCAGCCAGCAAGAAGTAGTAGAAGGGCCAGGAGAGCACACATTTATTCTTGACAGTGGGGAGTGACATACCTCATATTTAGAACTTAATCATGTGGCTACACACAATGAAAGAGAGGTTGGAAATGTAGTCTGTAGCTGGACAACCCCATTTTTAAATTAGGGCATTGTATTATTATAGGAGGGAACATGGGTATTGATGAGTAACGAGTAGTCCCTACTATAAACATATATATATTGTTTATGTAGGACATAGTTTTCTATAATAATTACCATCCAAATACCACAAAATTGGCAAAACCATCTTTTCAAGTTTATGGCACAAAGTTCTATTGGAAATCTATTTTAAAATTGGGTTAAAACATCAGTTATCTGGAATCAGTTTTATATGGAGCCTTATCTTAACTGGATTCCCTCTACACATAAAGTTCTTTTCTCTCATTCATACTATAAAAACACTTCGTTTATACATAATTTGTTTGTTCATGCATGTAACAAATATTGATTGAAAGCCAACTACATAAGGCCTTATGCCTATGCTAGGTGACAAAAATGTGTTGATAGTGTTGCTTAATTGTTGTTCATGTTTATAAATATAACCCTCAAAGTTCAGCAAAATCTTTAATGTCCAAAAAAAAAAAAAAGTGATGGTTCTAGGATTTAGTGCTTTAAATGCCAACAAAAACTACTTTTTGAAATATTTGGTATAATTTTGTTCTGTGAAATCGGTTTTTAACTTATCTTCTTGTCCTTTGCCTCTCATGTACTTGTGAATAAATGCCATATACAAAATAATTATGAAAAGATGATATCTCGAGGAAATACAGATTTTGTCTTTGAACTCAAAACAGAATTGTTTCTTTGTTAGACATCAGTTCCTCAAGATTAAGGTACTCACTGTACTGCTAAATTATTCACTATACATTTACTAGAGGAAGCCTAAAATTCCATTCATAATGTGTTCTTGAAAATGTATATGAAGTCACATCTATACACTAATTGACTAAAAATATGTTTTCTAGTATTATTTTTTTATATTTATGGGCTCAGTGAGTACCTGAATACAGTTTAACATTCACCATTTTTGGTACTCTATTGAGTTCCATCTTTGTGCCAGCTGTAATGAGTTTATGAGACCTGTGCTATTTTAATGTTAGTATGGATGCTTTTTTCTTTTTTCATTCATTTTTATAAAATTCGGAAAAGTATAATATTTGTATGAACAACCTCTGCTGTACAACAGTGGCAACATATCTGAGACTGAAATTTGACCTAGAAATTTTACTGCCATTTATCAGCTGCTTTATAAAAGAAAATTAGGTGTGTTGTTCTGGAAAACCACGTGTGAAAGTTGGTGATTGCATATTCTGTGTTCAGCAGCTATTGTGAACAGGGCCAATTACTATCACAGTTGAAAAAAGAAACTATCATTGTTCTGTTTTTCTCATAAAAATAATACATGCTTATTGAAAAATACTGGAAATTCAGAAATCACATATTATTCTGTTTTTATTCTTATTTTACTGTACCTGTAAAGAAACACATTAACCTATATATCAAGTTGTTTTTATACTATTTGCTTTCAAGATTCTCTATAGTATTTTACTTGTGCTACAGATGCTTACCCATTGGATTTTTTTAGGATATTTTCAGCTTGCTAATTCAAAGATTACTGTAATTCATTTGGATACTTTACATACTAATGATATTAAATCTTTATTTTGCTTTGTCATTTACCTGTCTTTGTATATGGTAGAGTTTTTCAAAATACAAAAGTTTAAAATATTTTATGTAATCAAACTGTATAAAATCTTCTGATCTTTTACTTTTTTCTTGTGTACTCAGAAAGGCTTCCATATATTGAGCTGATAAATATTTTTTCTGACATATACGTACCCCTGTGTTCATTGTAGCATTATTTACAATAGCTAAGATATGGAAGCAACCTAAGTGTCCATCGATAGATGAATGGATAAAGAAATTGTGGAATATATATACTATGGAATATTAGCCACAAAAAAAGAAGGAAATCTTGGGACAACATGGATGGACCTGAAGGATATTATGCTAAGTGAAATAAGACAGAGAAATACTGTATGATTTCACTTATATGTGGCATCTAAAAAAACAAAATAAATGAACAAACAAAACAGAAATAAACTTATGGATACAGAGAACAAATTGATGTTTGCCAGATGGGAGGGGCTTGGGGGATGGGTGAAGATGAAAGGGATTAAGTACAAATTGCCAGTTATTAAAATAGTCATGGGGTTATAAAGTACAGCATAAGGAATAGTCAGTAACATTGTAATAACTATATATGGTGTCAGACGGGTACTAGACTTTTTGGAATGGTCACTTCATAAGGTATGTAAATGTCTAATCACTGTGTTGTACAACAAACTAATATAATAGTGTATGTCAACTGTAATTAAAAAATTAAAATAAAATAAATATTTTTCTTGTTTTATTGCTTATATCTAAGACATACAATATTTGGAATTAAATTTGCTTATAAGATAAAGTACTAATAATCCTTCCCCCCCCGCAAAGTATTTAGCTAGTTTATCAGAGCCAAGCATTGAATAGTTTTTTATTTTATTTTTAATATAACTCAGAATTTTTAATGTATTTTTTTATTGACTAGATTACATATGAACCCTAATAAGATTACATCCTATAAAGGATTTTAAATGAGGTCTTGATTGGGAGAGGAATTCTGTATTCCTGCTTTTTTACATAGGAGTTCTTGTTTTGAAATTGAGTTTAATGTATATTTGTTGATTATGAGTTGTGTACAATATTCCAACAAAATTAGGATTTTTCCATTTTTGTAAGTGGGCTAAGTATTTGTTAGTATTACTTTCTACTGTGAATCCAGGTGAAATGCTAAATAAGTCGTTGAGTTGATCTTTAATATTTGCTCATCCTTGACCATTTTGCTAAATAGAAGCAAAAACATATGTATCTAAATGTCTTATATGCTTTTCTTCACCCAGAGTACAGTTTTACATAATATATCTTTAAAAATTAATTACTGACAGAATCTGACATTTTTTTCTTTTTCAAGGGAAAAATTTATACACAAATGAATATGTGGCGATAAAACTGGTAAGTTCTTGTGTCTTGTTTTTCCTTAATTAATTCCTTGTTATTTTGTAATAATTACATTTTAATTACTTTTTTGTTTTCATATTTATAACTTGAATGTTTATTGAGAAAGTGATATGCGTAACTGATCTTTTATATTGTCCCAGCATCATCAGGCCCCTTACGTATATAATAACATGTAGGATGTCTGTGTTTTTCTGTGCCATGAAAACTCAATCCCTGTACTTCGGCAGCATTATAGAATTGAATTTTTTAATTTTAGCATTATTTTTAATTTAAGGAAGGGGGCATTTTGGCATTTTTAATTAGTTAAAAATTAGCAAGATTTCTCTTTCTCATTCAAGCATTTGGATATAAGTGTCCTTAGTGTTCAAGATTGTATTCTTTGAAAAAATATTTTTCGGTAGCTTCCGAAATCTCTTTTGCTATTGGTACTTTATATATGGTAAAGCTGGCCATTGTTTGACCTTCAGAGATTGAGAACTGCCTGCTGTGA